>NC_137793.1:83405470-83720920 GCF_963383645.1 Muscardinus avellanarius
GTGACAGTGCAGTTACGATGGTTATAGTGTAAGCAATGGAACATCAGGCAACAGCACAGAGTATGAGCTATGTGCCAAGCACTATGATGAGCAACTCCTCTATTTTCTTCTTATAAAGAGGAGAGAACTATTATTACTATATATCTTACAAATTTGATAAGGTTTCCTTAAAGGGGTATATTTGGGGTGCTGCATTCCAATAGCAAAGATACAAGAAGGCCACCTTGCCCATGATAACCCCCAAGAATGTTCTATTATCCTTCCCCTTCCACCTTCCCAGGCCTGAGTCCCTGTCACCGCGGCTCCCTCACCTGCAGCCTCTTTGACCAGGTCCACGTTCATGCACTTCACTGCAGGTAGCTTCAGGCTTCTGCGCAGATGTTTGTAAGTCGTTCTTTTAGAACCCAGACAATATCTTCATAAAAAGCCCTTTTATAACCAGGTGTGGTGATGCACACTTGCAGTCTCAGTACTTGGGAGGCTGAAACAGGATGATCGCATGTTTGAAGACAGCTTCAACAACATAGTGATACTCTCAGCAACCCAGTAAGACCATGTTTAAAAAATAAAAAGGGCTGTGGATATAGCTCAGAAGTAGAATGCCTCTAGGCTCAATCCCTAATAACACACACACACACACACACACACACACACACACACACACACAATCCCTTTATAAATGCTAATTTGTTCCTACCCTATAATACAATTGGGTTATACTATAAATAGCCCCAACCTCACTCAGTTTGGGTTCTTGGGAGATGGGTTCTATATTTACAAAGGAGAGTTTCTTTGTCACTAGGTATAGGACCAGGCTTAGACAACATTTGAATAGACAAAGTTGTGTTGGGTCACCTCCCTCTCCCTGCAGCTCTCCTCTCTGCAGCTACTCTATGATATGTCTTCTCTAAGAGGCTTTAGGCCCTTCTTTGAAGCCCTGTCTTCTGGCCTGCTTACCCAAGTTCTCCCAGATGACCTATCCTCTCCACCCACCCCAGCTCACTATCCAGCCCTGAATATGATACTGCCTCTGGGGTCAGCACACCAAAAGGACTCCTGTGTCTTTCCCACCTCTGCCTATTACCCCCTGGTTCTCTAGAAGCTATTGGTCATTCACAAAGGATTTCTCAGCAGCAGGTATAAGGAAGAACCATTGGCTACCATAGAAAACCGGCTCTTCTAACTCGGGAGTGGCCAAGGTATTCTTTTGCACAATTTGTTTCTGTTCTGTAGGTCTTCATCCCATGTGGATCCATGAATCTGATGATTCAGGGCTGCACAATATGAGAGTTCACACCTGATGTTCCACTACTCTGTTTTCCATTCAAGACCTCCTGCTTTCTCTCCTTTTCCCTGTAGGAGATGATGGAGGAGTTGAAGGACTTTGAGGCCACAGAGCCTGTGGCTGCAAAGCCCCCAGGCTTTGAGCCTGTGCCCAAAATGACCTCATTGTGCTCTATCATGTGAATCCAGCAGCCCATGGTCACCTCCACTAGGAAAACTTATCATCCGGATTCCACACCACAAGCCAACCACCCCAAGAAGGTGCTTCCCCGACGCAGGCCTGCCTCACAGCAGACACCAAGATGCACTGCTGTTTTTGGCCATGGTGTGGGTCATTTCTCGAGAATGCGAAGGCCCTTCCGAACGAGATGTGAAACGCTCTCTAGGGCTTTCCAGTAATATTCTTTCCTCCCTGTCACAGTCAATGTGAGAAATTCACTTCCTGAAGGTGATCACCTCCCTCCCACCCTACCCTCAGCCCCAGCCTCGCTCTTGAGGAAAAGACAGCATCATGTCCTCCCGCCCGGCCCGGCAGAGGCCCCTCGGGTTTCCACTGCTCTCAGCATGCTTGACTCACAACGAAACTGCAACCTCAAAGCACCGGGGGCCAGGATGGTGAGAAGGAAATACAGGTGAACACACGCAAAAACTACCCGAGGAAAAGGTTTTGTTCCCCTGACAGAATGGGCACTTCCAGGGCTGAGCAGAAGGGGCCTGGTCTTATGGTAGTGCTGACTTGGGAGTTTCAGCAAAAAGGGAAAATGTGCATCAGAACCATTTATGCCAACCAACTCTTGCCAAGGGGAGTAGACAGGATGGGGAGGGGGCATCACAGAATTCTCCATTTGAAAATTCTCTTAGAAAAACAGCTCTGTTAAGCCTCCAACATACAGATGCAGAAAACAAGGCCTAGGGAAAAGAAGGAAGTTAGTTGTCCGGAGTCTTCTGGTAGGAGGACCAAGGATAGAAACTGGGTTGCAAATGCCTGAGCCAGGGCTCTTTCTACTATAGGATTTATTTCTCTGGAATCCTATTATGTCCTCAAAATATTGAGGTTGGAATCTGTTCCATTCCAAGTCTTCAGGTCCGTGAAGATGCATCCAACTCTAGCAGCTAAGAATGAGGACGTCAAACATCAGCACTGCAGCTCAGGTAGTAGCTGCTTGCTGTGTGTCAGGAGCTCTGTGAGCACTGGGTTTCCTCACTTTTGCATCCAGCCCTTCCCAACATGACAGTGCCCACTATCTTCTCCAACTGTGCATAAGTACTCCAGTTCAGGCAAGCTCAGTAATTCACCCAGTGATTTTTATGGAACACTTAAGACAGCAGTTCTCAAAGGGTTGTCTGAAGAACCCTGGGAGGTCTTCTTTTTTTTCAACCACAAAGCTATGGTTTTACTTCAAACATTCCAACAAAGACAATATATTGCCATAGACTAAGTGTAGAAGCAGAAGTGAGAATCCAGCATCTTCTATCAAACCAGAGAGTTAATGAGATTTGATAGGAAAAACACTGCCACTCTTCTCACCAAATACATTTTAACTTGGAAAACAGTTATATTTCATTAACATTATGTCATGTATGATCAGATGGGATGGGTTTATTATTGTTCCTGACTTCAAATTGATATCATAAGTGAATTTTTTTTGTGGTACTGGAGGTAGAACCCAGAGGCTTTCTACCTCCGGGCTATACTCCCAGACCAATTTTCTATTTCATTTGGAAACAGAAAATTTTAAGTTGCTGAGAGCCTCACTAAGTAGCTGAGGCTGGCTTCGAACCTGTGCGATCCTCCTGTCTCAGCCTCCCAAGCACAAGCATTACAAGGGTACGCACCACGCCTGGCTTATAAGTGGATTTTTTTTTAATTTCTCAGTTTTAGTTCCTAACATGGTCAATATTTATAAATAAAACCCATATAAGTAAAAAGCCTTTTGAAGGATTCTCAATAATTTTTTAAAGTGTAGGAGACCCTGAATCTCGACAGTATGCAAACAGCTGGCTGAGAGGACCTAGCAGGAAGCTGGGCGCAGCTGCACGGATGCTTGTCCTTTCCCTTCTTCCTCACGTGAGGACCTGGGACGAGCACATGTGAATGACTCAGTCACGAGCTCTCACACATAACGCAGAATCCATCCAAAGTATACCCAGTACACAGAGTGTGGCTGAGGACTGGAGTCAAGGTCAAAAGCAAGTGAAACAGGTCAGATTATAGTGGGCAAGATTAATTAGTTTCCAGGAAGAGCTGGTGCTTTGAGGGTAATGTAGTGAGAAGGCGAGGTAAATTGTGTGTGTGTGTGTGTGTGTGTGTGTGTGTGTGTGTGTGTGTAAATGAGGATTAGACCCAGAGGGGCATTCTACCTCTGAGATTTTGTTTTGTTCTGTTTTGAAACAGGGTCTCACAAGACTGCTGAAAGTCTCACTAAGCTGCTGAGGCTGATCTCAAACATGTGATCTTTCTGTCTCAGTCTCGCTAAGTACTGGGATTATAGGCATGCACCACAACATCCAGCTCAAACTGTGCATGTAATACCATTACTGTCAGGTATCTGGGACAAAAGTACAGGAAAAATACTTCTCCATCTGGCAATATTCCAAGGCTTGAATATTTCTCTAAGACAAAAGTCTCTAAGCAGCCTTCACCCCCAGCCCCAGGCCACAAGGTTGTGCACCCAATGAGTGCATACTAGAGCCATAATTGTTTGGTAGAAAAAAGCATTTTCGTGGACTTTCAACTTTTTTTTTTTTTTGCGGGTCTGGGGATGGAACCCAGGGGCATTCAACCCCTGAGCTATACCCCCTGCCCTATTTTTTATTCTTTATTTTGAAACCGGGTCTCACTGAATTGCAGAAGGCCTCACTAAGTAGCTGAGGCTGTCCGCGAACCACGATCCTCCAGTCTCAGCCTCCGAATGCCGGGATTACGAGCGTGCGCCACCGCGCCCGGCTGACTTTCAACTTTTCCTCACGACTGCAAAGCCACATGCTGCACACAACCTAAACAACTCGCCCAGTTGTTGGTGCGGGCCCCAAGAATTTAGTGACTTAATGCTTTCTAAATCAGGGAATTACATACTGATCTGAGAAAGAGAATTGGGTTCAGATTCCACCTTTGCTGCCAGCCCTGTCTAGGACCTGAGAAACCTGTTCTGTTCTCTGGGTCTCTGTTTGCCCCTATATAAAGTAAGAAATATGGATTAGGTCATGTCAAAGGCCTCCTACTTCTAGCATCCCATACATAGGACATTGTTACCATTCCACGACCATGAGACACTCAGTTAACATTTGCCTAAAAGAACACTGATTAGTAATCAGATCAATTTTTAAAAATGAAAAAATTATGATGAGAATAGGAATAGGTTTGTGAGGATAGCTAGCTCCCCAATGAATTCATTCTCTACTTGATATAAGATGAAAGACCCACAGACATATAGCCAGCCAATTCAAGCTACAAATTATTTAGGAAGCACAGCCTCAAGTCATTCAGTTAGCTGCAAAATACTTAGTGAGATTCTTGGAAATGCCCAGAACTGTGCTAAGTACTGAACAAGCAATGAGGGTGGAAAGACATGGGCTCTGCCCTCCTGGTGGTTATAATCTAACGAGGGAGACATGGAGACATCAAATGATCGCATAGCCACATGCACAATGACAAATGATATAAGTACTACAGAGAAAGGGAGCAAGGTATTCTGAGACAATACACCCAGAAGACCAGACTGAGGCTGAGAAATCAAGGAAAATCTCGTTTGAAGAAGTAGCATCTGAACTGAGAGCTACAGGGTAAATAGAAGGAGAGGGCAGAGAAGCAGAACAGCATGTGCAAAGACACTGATAGCACAAAGCATAGGTCACTTTTAAAAAGAAAGAAAGGTAAGTGGAAAGTTACAGCAGAAGTGGCAGGCAAGGCCAGAGAATAGAAAGAGTTCTAAACAGTATTAAGAAAGAAAACAAAAAATAATATGGGGCCTAGCCAGGTATGATGGCACATGTCAGCAATTCCAATACTTGGGAGGCTGAGACAAGAGGATCACAGCTTTGAGGCCAGCCTGAGCAACTTAGCAAGACTCTGTTCCAAAGTTAAAAGTTTTTTAAAGCCCTAAGGGTAGGGTTCAGAGGTAGAATGACCCAGTACCGAATCCCCAGTACCAAAGAGAGAGCCAGAGAGAATATGAATATATGGGTCCTGTTTTACCAAGAGGAAGTAAGTTGAAAGCCATTGAAGGGTTTAAGCAGGAGGAGAGTCATAATTAGATTGGTGTTTGGAAATTATTACTCTGATCCCAACATGGAGAACAGTTTAGAGAATGGGTATTAGAATAGCATTTAGGTGTTTATTCTTGAGTCTGGGAGAGACAAGATGGTTAGCTTGAGCCACACAGTTGTGGCTACTGATGATGAAGCTCAACAGAAGTAAATAGATTAGAGGTATGTTTGTGAAGAACAATTTGGAGGATCTGGTGATAGCCTCAATATGCAGTGGCAGGAAAAAGGGAGGAACAACCAGTTACTTCTCGTGCTGGGTGTTGGTTCTATCTACTGAGGGAGCACCGGGTGAAGGTGAGACCGCAAAGAGAAGAGAATGACTTTTGGCTCAGGTACAGGATTGAATGCATAAATTGAAAAATCAGTGCAAAATGAAGATAAGGGGCCCCTTGCCCAACAGTTATCAAGAATTTCAAGACAGGGAAAGTAAATCAGGGGCAAGGCCCTTCTAATCATGAAATCTTCTGTGACTACAAAAGCTGTATTTCCATGAAGCCATCTCTTCTGGCATGGGTCAGGTTTGAGGTGCCAGCTATGATGAGATTTGGGTAAACAAAAGGCCGTCAGAAAAACAATTTTATAGCTCAGAGAATCCATTATATCCCCCCCTCAGGTGCCTAGAGTTAACCTCAATGGCCATGGAGACAGAGCAGAAGCCGCTATGAACTCTTATTGGGTGGCCAATAATAACATCTAGTGTCCTGGTCTCTGATGAACCTGATTTCTTACATGAGAAATGACAGAACACAGTGTTTATCCCCTAAGGAAAATCCAAATTGCTTGATTTGGTGCCACTGTTACACAAAGGGGAATTCCACGTTGGCTGTCCAAAGATCAGCCCTTCCGCTGTGGTTTGCAGCATCTGCCAGACAAGATCCTCGGAAGGTCACTCAATCCACTTTGCTTGATATGGCCGAGGAGCTAGGCCCAGCTCAGCCTCCTCCTAAATTTCAGACCCCCCTAGACCTTTATTATGAAGTACCCCAGTCGCAAAAGTCAGAGAATATCCCACAGACCCCTGTCCCCTTGGCCCCAACCCAGCCACACTTGGTGTGGGTGATGCTGGGGGGGGGGGGGGGCAGGTCTATTGCAGCAAAACCATCCAAAAAGTCTCTGCCCGTGAAGCTGAGGAAGGTTATTCAAGGGAATTTCAAGCTAGTGAAATACTTTACACACTAGATTTCCTGCATAAGAAGAAATGAAACTCCCATTATCAGCCTTAGGAAAAAGAAATCATTATTAATGGCAAATAGGAGCCAAACTACTAAAAGATTCATTCTTCCTCAGGAGAGTTGTCCCCCTTATCCAAGGTGGAGACGATCCAACCTCCTCTTCCTGCACTGCAACCCACCTGTAACCTGTGCTGACCCTCCCGCTGGCTGGACCCGGACCCCAGCAAGCCTGAATTCCTTAGCATTCACTTTGTAACTCCAGCGCCACCCCATAGGATCCCCACTCTTGGGTCTGAACTGTAGAACTACATCACAGTTCAGGGACTATACCAAGATGACTGCCACTTTGCTGAGCATAAGGATGGATTTCTTCTAAGAGGTTGGGCCCTGTAGATAGGACCCTCCAAAATCAACTCATGTACATGTGAATGCACACACACACACACACACACACACACACACACACACACACACATCAATTCTTCTTTAACAAGAATTGTAAAACTTACTAAGTGGAGTGTCCCAAAAGGCTTTTAGGATTTTCTGAGCTGGCTCACCTTTAGACTTGGACTTTACCACCTCCCTTTTCTCTGATATCTTATGACAAAGGATGGGAGAACAAGAAGAACAAAAGCATACTTCCTGGGTGAATGTTTTTTGTTTTTGTTTTTGTTTTTGTTTGTAACTAGGGATTGAACCCAGGGATATTCTACCTCTGAGCTACACCCAATCCCTATTTTTATTTTATTTTTTATTTTGAAACAAGTTCTTACTAAATTGCTATAGGTCTCACTGAGTTGCTGAGACTAATCTAAAACCTGTGATGATCCTCCTGTCTCAGCTTCTCAAGTACTAAGCATGTGTTACCACATGCCATAGGTATGTGTTACCACACACAGCCCTGGGTGTTACATGAATGAGATACCAGCCTTGGATCTTGAATGAGATACCAGCCTTGCTGGTCTCTGGGCTTCTTATTGGGTAACTAAAAAAAAAAAAAAAATATATATATATATATATATATATATATATATATATATATATATATATATTAAAGCTTCTTTCTTTTTTAAACCATGCTTAGTAAGATTTTCATTTTTTTGCAGACAAATATAGAAATTAAGGGGTATTTTGGAGCAGGAACAAAAGAGATCTTTCCCCTCCCACAACCTTCCTTGGACTTCACAGTACGTCCCTACTGGAAATTTTATTTAACTTGAATTTAATCAGCATCTATTAGACACCTTCTAGCCACTTGGACTTGAGAGTGAACTGCTCTGGACCCACTTGCTGTCAAAGTCTGATACACATCAACTGCCCATTTTTCTTGAGGACAGGACCAAATGGCACCCAGGCTGACACTCTACTCACCCACGGGTGCCTGGGCTCTCACTTCCTGCCCTGCACAAGCTCTTCCCTTGTACTGAAATCCAAACTCAAATCTCCTAATATGCTATTTTGGCATTTATGTCCCCATTGTGGCTACAGGTTTGGGACTTTTCCCAGTGTGGCTTTTCAGATGAACAGCTGTCCTCACAGATTTGGGACCTAGGCATTATCTGTGTTCTCAGTGTTCTGTCAATGTAAGGGCACAGGGTTCTCACTTTTCTCAAATGTTCATATCTATCCCCTTGGTATCCAGACTAGGAGATATGTTTCAGGAAAGATAGTGCCTCCGTTGGCTAAAGACTTCCATGAAGGAAACTGCTTATGATTTTCTGGTCACTTAGAATCTGGAATTTTGAGATGAGTGTGGATAATTAATGGGGAAAGCGTCAAATCAATGGAGAAAGCCTCCACTACTCAGCAATTAACTTGGCTGCACATTTCAAAACAAATAAAGAAGTCAGATCCTAACTTTAGCCCAAAGATACAAGTGGCTTTTACACACCTTTCCCTTCTCCCTCAGTAGAGGGTTTAAATACATATATATCTCAAATTATCAGAAGAAAATGGAGCTGATGCTGCCTGTCTCTCTAAGCAGCTCTTTCCGGCCCTCTGAGTGTTTGTTGTACCCAGACTAGCCTCTTTGGTATTACCCCATATAGCCCTGGTCCAGGCTCAAGGGGTGCTCTGCTATGCCAATCCCACGTTTAGTTGGTACCTTCTATGGACCAGACTTGGTACACAAAAATTAATAAAATAATATCCTGCTTAGGGAGCTCACAGTTGGTTGGGCAAAACTAGGGTGTACAAATAGCCATGTAGGGCTATAGATACTGCAGCGTGATAAATACAGCGCACTGTGTGGATGAAAAGCAGGAGAGGATCCTTGCTGCCTGAATCAGAGAGAACCTTACAGCCTCACCTGGGATCCAGACGCCCTGGTCAGTAGGTCCTCAGTAATGTGTGTGCACCTGAAACATAGACCAGAAAACCCCAGAGTCGGGAGGGAAGGAGAAAGGTAAAAGGTGGGGGAACCCCAGCCCCCGATCCCCCATCTCTCTTTCTCTCTCTCTTCCCTTCCCTTCCCTTCCCTTCTCTTCTCTTCTCTCTCTCTCTCTCTCTCTCTCTCTCTCTCTCTCTCTCTCTCTCTCCCTCCCTCCCTCCCTCCCTCCCTCCCTCCCTCCCTCCCTCTCTCTCTCTCTCTCTCTCTCTCTCTCTCTCTCTCTCTCTCTCTCTCTCCCCCCTAGCTGTATAAATCTGGTAGAAGTGGCAATTATTGTGTTAGCTGCGTTCCAGTTTCTAGAATAGGCTTCTGCATTGACACTCCCCAGAGAAGAAAGAAAGGAAGAAAGGCCAGAATTCCCTGATCCTGATTTTGATCCATAGTCAGATAAGTCCACAGCTGGGCCAGGACCCTCTTACCCCTCCCTCCTGCTCACTCCAGAATGACTGGGCCAAGACTCTGTCCTCCTTACTGTGACAGTGACTTTTCCAATGGGACAGGCTCAGAACCCAGTGCCATCATAGATGTCCAGTGCTGATAGGAAAATGAGGACCTCACAGAAAACTTGGGATGTCCTCCACTTAGGTCCACTCATTATTTAGGCACAAAGCCTCCTGGCAGGCAAAGGGACAGGCACGGTTGCACCTTGGGTCAGATGGAAAACAGACCCAGGGAAGGCAGGTGATTTGCCCTAGGTACAGTGTGACCAAGCCAGGGCAGAGCCCAGGTCTCCTGGCTCCAGGTCAGCACTCTTCCCACAATCTGTCTAAACTGTGGTTGTGGGAGAAGCCCCTGTGAAGGGGAGAGCTCAAGACACAACCAAAGGAGCCCCTGAGAATTTCCAGGTTATCTACAGTAGTCCTAATGTTGCTCATGTTCTTCCTCAAAGAAAGGTAGAGGACCAGGCCTCATCTTAACCCACCTGGCTACCCTGCCCTGCACACACAAGCAGGCACACATGCAAACCCAAGACTGGACTACCAAGGTGTCTTAGAGAAGGGGGAGGAATCAGGGAAAGGAAAGACAAGGCCTTTCTGTCAAGCCCTTCTGGAATCCTGACTCATTTTCCTTATTATTTCTACTTCTGCCCAGCTCTCAAGCTTTAGCCATAGTAGTTTACAAGTAAAAGAAACCCTAAAGACTGTCTCACCCAGCCTGTCATTCTGCATACTGGGGACAGTAGTTAAGGGCACTTCCCTTCTCAGCACCCAAGTAACCTTGGGCAGGAGACAGAACATCTCTGAGCCTCAGTTTATTCACTACAAAACTAAGACAAGAAGGTTCATGGTGAGGACTACCTTCCAGGGTGTGCGGAGTGTTCTTTGTAACTTCCCCAAGGACCGGGTAGGACAGCTAAGGAGTTGGGAATTTGGACTTGAGAATCTAAATGAAGCCACGGCCAGAGGAGAACCTGGAGCTCATCCTTGACCCACCCGTCTGGAGGCAGCCCACCTTTGGAGGGGGTAGTCCTGGGACATAAAATGGAAAAACTGGAAGGGAGCATTGAGGATAGGTAGCTACCCTACATTTTGACTTTGAGATACTGAGGCCCAGAGAGTTAAGGTGACTTCCCCCATCAGCAAGAAGCCGTGGGTAATCAACCCAGGTTAAAAGGAGACCCGATTATTTCTCAATCCCAGAGTATTCTGGAATGGCCAATGTGTTCACGTCACTCTGACCTAGGAGCACGTAAACTGAACTCAGCTGCGGGGCTCTGCACACAGAACAGCTGCTCTCCCCAGGAAATCAACTTTTTTTTTCTATTGAGAAGCTGAACATTATTTTAAAGAGAGAGAGAGAGAGAGGTGGCTCATCCTAAAAATAGTGTAATGCAGAAGTTCGTCTTCAACCAGCCTTCAACCAGCTTATGATGCAAAACTAAAAAATTTAAGTTCAACGATTAAATCGGGAGGTCCAGAGTTGAGGGGGAGGAGCTTGAATGAGAGTGACAAAAAAAAATAGAAGACACTTTGCCAGGAAACCTGACTGTGGCTCATAAAACCAGCCTCGATGATATATAAGGGGGACACAGGAGAGAAGGTCTACAGAGCAGGGGCTTGCTCTTGCAAAACCGACCCACGAGGCCAACTTGCAAAAGAAGGAAGAGTTTCACCATGCTCAGCTCAGCGCTGCTGTGTTGCCTCGTCTTACTGTCTGGGTTGGGTTCCAGCCAAGGCAAGAACACCCATTCTGAGGATAGCTGCATCCACTTCCCCGCTGGCCTGCCCCACATGCTCCAAGAGCTCCGAGCTGCCTTCAACAGGGTGAAGATTTTCTTTGTGAGTAGAATGCCCTTCTATCCTTTCTTTCTTCCTGGGGCTGCCTGAACTAGGTGTTCTGCTGGAGAGAGAAGATCCCTCTTTCTTCTCCTTCATCCCTAGCATCCATTCCTCTCAAATTTAAATTCTCAAAAGAGTCCTAGATCCAGCTGTGCTCAGATGCTATTGCCAATGTGCAGGAAAAGCTGCCTAATAGGTAAATGCACTGTCTCTGCTTCTCTGCTATGCTCAGAAATTTTATCAAAGACTCCCCGGAGCCCAATACTTTAAAGATTTTGTTGGATATAAAGATGCTCCCCTTATGCGGTGGCAAGAAATCTTTAATTGCCTTCGCTTAGAGAATCTCCAGACTTTAAAAAAAAGACTGAGGTTTGAGGCAGTACCATACATGGAGGAGGTTGCATTAGGAGAAGTTTTCCTCTCCCAGAGAGTTCTCAGAGCTGAAGCTGGGTGTCCATAGTAGGCATAAAGAAAAGCAAAGAGCCGGACACAAGAAGGGGCCCCAGGACTGAAGCCCCGACAGAGGTGGCTCTGATGTGGTTCTGCAGAAAGAGCGGAGCTGAGTCAAGCCTCTGCCTTCCCCTCAAAACCAGCTGGACTCTTAAAGTAATTTGATCTGGAGCAGGAGGACCTGATTTATCCTTGGGTTCCAGCATCATTGAATCCTGTTTTCAAAAGTCTTCTTTTGAGTTTTGGGCTTGGGCTACATTGGTTACAAATCAAAATCTTTATCAATTAAAAGGCATCAGAAAGGTATGCATTTCGGATATTTCCCCAACCTCAAATTCATGCTCCTTTTGTTCTTGCAGCAAACAAAGGATCAGCTGGACAGCATGCTGTTAAGTGAGTCCTTGTTGGAGGACTTTAAGGTAAGAGCAGGCGAGTGGGTGCGCAAATGAGCCAGCCAGCAGTGTGACCGGGGAAAGGAGGCACTGCTTAGGGACTGCAGAGAGCCGATCCACTTCCCTTGCCTTGAAAAGGAGAAGTGGGAAGACTTTAGCTCAGCACTTTGCCAGCAGCCAGGGTATTACAAAGGGCTCAGTCCTGGGGGGAGGCAGCTGCTTAAGGAGGGTCCCAGGGCACAGCGTGTCCTCTTGAGCTGGTTGCGCCAGCCTTTCCTCCCGGTCACCCTCTGTCTTCGCTCCTCCCCTTAGGGTTACCTGGGGTGCCAAGCCTTGTCAGAGATGATCCAGTTTTACCTGGTGGAGGTGATGCCACAGGCAGAAAACCACAGCCCAGACATCAGAGAGAACGTGAACTCCTTGGGGGAGAAGCTGAAGACCCTCAGGCTGCGGCTGCGGCGCTGTGTGAGTAGCAGACCATTGCTTTCTTTCCCTTGCAGCTGTCCATGAAATACCATGTCCTACCACCCAGCAGTGCCACACACATCCAGAGACACACAGCAACGTAGACTGGCAGGGCTGATTGTGACTTTGGAGAGTCTCCTAGAGTCCGATCTCTTGCTCATTTCTCTCTGAGCAGGGGTGGGGGTGACTGGTAGGCATTTACATGTGAAGATTTGCACACAGCTTTCCTGTTATTTGTGAGTCATTTGTGGGTTATTAGCTACTCCCCTCTCTCTTCATGAAAGGGGCCCAGAGTTTAGTCAAGGCTCCCTCAGTTCTTTGATCCTAGGCCAGGAGGAATATCACTCTCCTCTTTTTCTCAACCATTGGAAAGAAAAGCTTTTAGTGGAGTACAACTGACTGACAGATTTTTCCCTGATGTTTTAGAGGAGCCAGGGCTTTCCGGGTTGTCCCCAAGCTAGTGTCTATGATCAACTCCTTCAGATAATTTATTTCTCCAGCCACAGTGCTGCCCTCACCACTGAGGGTTTGCTACGATCTCTCACTGACACTGGAAAATCAGTTGGTGTCGATTTGCAGGATGGATCTATGCAAAGGGCTTGGTCCCCATAGCTGTGTCTCCGTCCCTCCAACTCTTAGAAATGGTTCTCTTTGATGGCTGAGATTATAAGGGAGGAAAGAAGGAAGACAAAGGCGATTCTAAGCGAGGCAAGAAAAGGACAGTGGGCACTGTGGGATCCTGGGAGAGGAAACCCAAGACCCGGATTCTCGTGCAAGCTTTGCAAATGCCTGAGCAGCACACAGAGGCAGACATTGCCTCCCCTGGTTGTTTCTTCTCTGTCCCATGGGTAGTGGGTGAGAATGAGGCAGGACTCGGCTCTCCCTGGGAGCTACGAGGAGAGGCATTCACAATGAATCTCACCCCTTCTTCATGCTACCAACTTGTCACCCCTAGTGCCATGGATCCGAAGCCAGCATCCTTAATGCTTTCTCTTTACTTTCGCAGCATCAATTTCTTCCCTGTGAAAATAAGAGCAAGGTGGTGGCACAAGTGAAGGATGCTTTCAGTAAGGTGAGCCTGCAGGGTTGCAGGGACGGTTGGCAGAACGTGAACTCTGCCCACTCCCCAAAGGACAGAGGGTGGCAGGTGCTTGTCAAGGAGTGTGGGAACCTGAGAGATGGCGTGACCCCCTCAGCCAATGAGGAGCTGCCGCCTGGGTTCTATTTGTTTTCTGTGAAGTGTCTGGGGGAGTTTCTAAATGACTACTCCCCACTTTGCAGGCTGTAGCCTGGCCGGGCCGGCCAGCCTCTTAACACAGTGAGCTGGGCGGTGGGGAGAGTACAAAGGAAACAGAAAGTCGCTTGTTGGGAATCCAGGCTGAAGCCACACGTGCAGGAAGCTGCCACATGCGTGTGCACATGCAGGCGACACACCTGTGGGTTCAGCCCGGCTTCCCCCAAACTCAGAACGAGCAGGAAGCAGGACTCACATTCATCTAGAATTGGCTCGGGTTCACTTTCCATCGGTGCCTGAGAATATCAACTCCTAAACCAAAAGGGGTTTCACTCTTCCAGCTGCCTGGGAACCTCGTAAGCCCTATTTCCCAGTAGCCACATGGTCTCTGTCCTTTTCATGAGCTGGGGACAGTCACTAGCCAGGGCTCCAACCTCAGGGGGCACGATGCCCTGACAGCCAAAGTCAGCAGGGCAGGGCTGCCCCAAGCCCTTAGCGAGGACCACAAGCATAAAAAGGCTCCTTTCTCTCCTTTCATTGTCTTGCTGTGTGTGTGTGTTTGTGTACCCACATTTTTATTGGTGTATTGTCGTCTCACATCAGTTCAGAGGGATAGTGATGTGTGTGCACACAGTACTCGGCGAGCTTCCCCCTGGGTCCCTCCATCGTCTTGCTTTCTCACTACTTCCTCTAATATCTTTTCATCAAATTCTGCATAAGCATCATGTGAACATGAGATCTTTAGAAACGTTGAATGCGTTCAGAGCAAATGCTGCTCTTGCCGCCTGCTGGCCATACTTAGGCCTGCGGGGAGGTGAAAGTCAAGGCCCAGCCCTTTCCCAAAGCAGCTGGGCACAGCCTCTGGTTCCCAGGGTAGTTCTTCACCTCCCAAAGTGAGGGAGGAGGAGCAGCTTCTGCCTCTGCATCCAGGGCCATGACCCTCTGAGTAGAGGGGCTCCCTTAGTCCTCCAATAGATGTTAACTAAGCATTTCTTATCTCTCTGCCCAGCTTCAGGAGAGGGGTGTCTACAAAGCCATGAGTGAGTTTGACATCTTTATCAACTATATAGAAGCCTACACAACAATGAAGATGAAAAACTAAAACATCCAGGATGGTGACTCTACTGGACTCTAAGACATAAATTGAAGATCTCCAAAATATAATCCAGGATTCTAGGCTAAGCCAAACCAGCTCCTTCAACGACTCTGTTGTACCTCTCGCCTAGAATATTTATTACCTCTGATACCTCAGTTCCCATTCCTATTTATTTCCTAAGAATCTCTGTGAACTTTCGAGAAAGAAGCCTATTATTGTAATGTTTTAATATTTATTATTTTCACCCATGTTTAAGCTGTTTCTACAGGGTGACATACTCTGTGGTATTTGAGTGTGTTAAGAGAAATTTTAAGTTATATCAGGGGGGAAGATGTTCCTATTTGAGTGTGTTAAGGGAAATTATATCAGGGGAAGATGTTCCTTTGGGGAGTCAACTGAAGCTTCCATTCCAAGCCTGTTCCACACTTTCTAGCTGAGCTATTTTCTGTGACCTCTAATTTCTTTTGTCCCTGGAATTCTCCTAGAATATCACAAAGACTCCTACCATTTCAGGAATATAATCCAGGGAGCCCCTTTGATGGTTTACCTCCCAGTAATTCAGAGGGATTTCCTGACCTCATTCTCCAGGGATTTCATTCTTGAAAGCTGTGGTCAGCTTGGTATTTATAACACCTTACAGTTGGTTCTAATAGAACTCAGTTTAGAAGTAATTCAATTCCTCTGGGAATGTGATATTGTTTGTCTGTCTTCATAGCAGATTTTAACTTTGAACAAATAAATGAATCTGATTCAAATCATGTTATGGTGTCATCTGCCTCTTGTCTGACTCGAATGGATCCCTCAAAGCTTTCAGGAGAGAAAAAAGGGGCAGGGGAGTAGGGATGAATGAATTCTGCATTCCAGAAAAAGGAAGTCACTAACCTTTCCAGAAGAGTGAGAAGAGAAAGATTATCAGGAGAAAAACCTATTCTCACTTTCAAAGCCAACAGTCAGGCCACCAGATCTTCCCATAACTAGATCCTGTAAGATGTATCTGTAACTCAAGGATCATGCTAACTTTCACTGCTAAGAAAGGCGATTCTATATACAACAAGATCCGAATCATAGGCAAGAGTAGCATTTCAGTGTGGGGTTTTTTTTGCTTCTTTTAAGCTCCACAGGTGCATATAAACTGGTCTGGGTTCTCTTGAGGATTAAGAAAAAACGCCAATGTGGCTCCTGGCACTAGGACATTGGTTGCAAGACACAGAGTTGGTTATTATTGGTAGTCACAACTAAAAACTCCTACCAGTATTCTCCGAGTTGGATCAGCAGCAACAGGGCTGGACCCAATAGGGAGTAACATATAGAGAACTTGGCCCACTTGGTTGGATATCTAAGGACTGTAGCAGCCAGCCTTTCTGTCCCCTCCCTGAGCCACCACACAAACGTGAAAATGGCTTCGGACTGCGGTCTTTGGTGGGGTGTGTCGCGGGGAGGCAGAGTGGCTGGGGAAGCCCTACTCAAAGCCCTGTGACTCGAAGGAGACAGGGGAAAGAATGGGCTCCCTCTGCCCAGGCGGCCCTGCTAGGGAGCTGGGGGTGGGGGGAACTGACTGTCTGTGGTCACTTTTTCAGTAAGACCTGACTCACTTCGGTTAAAGTAACCATAGGAAGGAAGTGGGAAGCATCAAAGCTGAAATTCTGAGATGAAAGGTTAGGTTAAGAATGGAGGCTGGCAGGAGGGGAGGGAGGGAGCCTCCCCAACCGGGACTCTAGAAGTCAGGAGTCCCAGCCTGGCAGGTTTAGGTGGTTAGAGCTCACTACCAGGCACTATGCAGGAACTTAAAGAAACTGGCACCTCGTTCAAAGGAGCAGACATCTGAAAGCTCATCTAGAAAAGCTACATGGCCAAAGTGAATAGCTACAATTTGCTAAGCATTTACTTGAGTTGCAGTACTAGATATAGATTTATCAGGTATACAATATGACATTACTATTGCCATTTTCTTTTTTATTTTATTTTATTATTTTTTTATCATACATCACTTTGAAATACAAGACTTGATAGGATATACAAGCACATATCATCCAATAAGCCCTCATCCAATCCCCATCCCATTCCCTCCCCCTCCCTCGATCCCAGGCTTAATTGGTGATTATCTTTGATATATTTGTTTACGCACCTCATGAGTTTTAAAGAGATTCCATCCTCCCCCATCCCCTCCCCTCTGATTGGTCACCTTAATTGCTTCTCAATAGGGCCCTTCCTACTACTCAACCTCCTCCTATTACCCCTTTCCTCCTAGTGCTTGCTAATTAGGGGAAGCATCTGGATTTTATTTTCTGTGCTATTTCTCTGTGCATGCCGCATTGCAAGTTCCAATCCCACTGTTGATGGCCCCAGTAGTGGCCTGGCCACCCGGAGGACTCTGATCCCGACCTCGCTGGCTCCAGCACTGGCCCTGCCTCATGGGAGGCCCCAATCCTGACCTCGCTGGCCTCCACACCAAACTAAACCCTCGGCTGGCTCCACTCCTGGCCTCAGACACCCCAGCACTGGCCTAGCCTCGCAACAGGCTCCGATCCCGGCCTCGCTGACCCTGGCATGGCCTAACCCCTCGGCAGGCTCCTATCCTGGTCTCACAAGTCCCAGCTTCGTCCTTGCCTCACGGCAGTTTCCGATCCCGGCCTCACTGGCCCTGGCACCAGTCTTACCCCTCAGCAGAGTCCAATCCCGGCCTCGGGGGTCCCAGCACTGGTCTTGCCTCATGGCAGGCTCTGCTCCTGACCTTGCTGGCCCCAGCACCGGCCTAAACCCTCGGCTGGCACCAATCCCTGCCTCGAAGGCCTCAGTAGAGGCCTTGCCTCATGTCAGGCTCCAATCCTGGCCTCATTGGCCGCAGCACTGACCTCACCCCTCGGCAGGCTCCGATCCCAGCCTCGGAGGCCTCAGCACCTGCCTTGCCTCACAGCAGGCTCCGATCCCAACCTCACTGGCCCCGGCACCAGCCTCACCCCTCAGCAGGCTCCAATCTGAGCACCCTCTTCACCCAGCAGGTTGTCCCACATTCCCAAGGGTGCGTGGTGGTAGTATACTGCCTCTGAGGTAATTTCTTCAAAAGATCCAGGTGTATTATGTCAGATCTCTGCCTCCCCTGAGTACTTGCCACTGCCAATGCGACTGCCTCCAACCATTTCAAATCTTTCCCAAGCTCTTTTCCCATACCGCATAATGTCCAGTGTTTCTAAGCATGCGCGACAGTAGCATTTGACCTTTGGGATAATTTCTTCAGAGGATCAGGGTGGGTTGGATCAGATATCTGCCTCTCCCAAATACAAGTCTCCACCGCCATCTCAGCCACTGCTGCCGCCACCACCTTCCTCCTAGGTCTCCGCTAGACTCTCTCCTTACAGGTGATGTCCAGGATTCTTAACGATGTAGAGAAGCAGCGGTCCTCCTTCGGGGAAAAGTTTTCCAAAAGTTCCAGTTCAGATGGATATGTTTTGTCTGCATCTCCAATATTCTAGCTGCCACAATGGCCATCTTAACCCCTCTCGAATATATTTCTCTTTTCTTTTCCCTTTTTTAAAAGAAAAAAAAATAAGAGAAGAGAGTATGTGTGGTTTGGGGAGGATGTGGGATCAGGCACTCGGTAGCAATGAAATTTTTTTTTTTCTTTCTGGATGGAAGGGGGGGGGGGTCACCTAAGGATGCCCCGCCTGTGCCCGCCCATGGCCCAGGGTCAAGGCCTTGTGGCCCGGACCTCCGGGCCCTTCCGGGTGGGGGAGTCACCTAAGGGTGGCCCACCTGCGCCCGCCCACCCACCCAGGGTTGGGGCTTTGCGGCCTGGACCTCCGGGCCCTTCCGGGTGTGGGAGGAATCACCTAAGTGTGACACGCCTGCGCCTCCCCCCCCCCCCGCCCCCACCCCGCCCCAGGATCGGGGCCTTGCGGCCTTGCTATTTTCTATAAGAAATTGTTGTTGCTAATTTTTATCAATCTCAGAAATGAGAAGATTTTTTTCCCCAGTGTTATTTTTGTTTTGTTGGAGGTTCAATAATCTAACACGCTATAGGTCATGTTTGAAGTTCAGTTTTTTTTTAATTTTTTGGTGGTACTGGGGATGGAACCCAGGGGCTTTCTACCTCTGGGCTACACTCCCAGATCTATTTTATATTTTATTTGGGAACAGGGTCTCTTAAGCCAGCTGAGGCTGGCTTTGAACCTGCGCCATCCTCCTGTTTCAGCCTCCAAGTGCGGGGATTACAAGCATGTGCCGCCATGCCCAGCAGAAGCTCAATTTTTAAAACTATATTAACCTAGCTCTTAAAATCATGAGTTGCCAGGCATTATGGTTCTCACCTGTGATCCCAACAACTTGAGAGGCTGAAGCAGGAAAATAAGTTTGAGACCAACCTCAACAACTTATCAAGACCCTGTCTCAAAAAGTAAAAAGGGCTGGAGATGTAGCTCAGTGGCCGAGCACCCTGGGTTCAATCCCATGTACCATTAATAACAAATAAATAATCACATTGAGTTGATCATAGATTAATCTCTAGACTTCTATTTATCATCTGTGTAGATTACTGTTTCAGTATACTGTTTCCTACTTATCATCTGTGTGGATTACTCTTTTAGTGACATTTATATTACTAATATGAACATTAATTAAAGTTATTTGCCAGCTACTTTGCTAAGTACTCGGTATGTATCATTCATTTATTATCATCTAAGATTATTAACATCTCTATTTTTCAGGTAATGAAAATGAGACCCAGAGAAGAAATATAATTTACTTTGGTCATCCAGATATTCAGCACAGCTTATGATCTTAATGATTATACTAAACTTCTATTCATTATTTTCATAAATAAATTACTGAATCATCCTTTTCTAATAGTATTCTGTTATGTCTTGTTCACAGACAGCCTCAACTACTTAGTGAGGCCCTTTGCAACTCGGTGAAACCCTGTTTAAAAAATAAAGAATAAAAAAAATAGGGCTGGAGGTGTCACTTGGAGGTAGAAACCCCCTGGATTCCATCCACGGTACAAAAAAAAAAAAAAGAATTGAGATATATAACTGAGTATGTGAGTATGGTATTGTACACCCATAGACCCAGTTGCTGGGGAGGCTGAGGCAGGAAGATCGCTTGAGCCCAGGAGTTCAAGGCCAGCCTGAGCAACATGGTTCCTCAATGACTGTTGTCCAGAGTCCTCCGTTCCTCATGGCTACTGGCAGGTGACCTTGGTCCTCTCAAGGGCTGCTTAAGTGTCCTCACGGCCTGGGAGCTGTCTTCCCCAGAGCCAGTGATCTGTCTAGGAAAGAATAAGAGGCAGCTGCAGCCTCAGTTGTGATCCAGCCTCAGCACTCGCTCACCGTCTCTTCCACCACACCATCCTTGTTAGAAGTGGGTAAGTACAGCCCATATCCAAGGGACAGGAATTAAATTCCACCTCTTGAAGAGGGGAGAATCAATGCATCTGTGTACATGTTTTTAAACTACCAGACCCTTCTAAGAATTAAGGGAAGTCGTGCTGCCTGGGGGGGGGGAAGGAGAGGGGCTGGGTAAGCGTGTGCGTGGGCCCGTGTGCATGGCCAGGTCATGAGCCTGAGCACCATCAAACTTCAGGCCTCTTTCTTGAGGCTTAGTCCAATATATTTTCTTCTTTGATCCTCGGTTTCTCGTCTGAAAAATGAGCAAAATTTCTTCCCTGATGCTATAGACTGAATATTTATGTCCCTGTTCTTCCCCCACTCCTCCCCCACCACATTCATATCCATGCCCTAATTCCCATTGTGATGGTGGAAGATGGGGCTTTGGAGGAAGTGATTAGATTGATATGGGGTGATGAGAGTGGGGCCCTTGAGAGGGAATTAGTGCCCTTACAAGAAAAACCACCAGAGAGCTCACTCTCTCCCTCTTCACCCCACAAGCATACTCAAGGACAAGGTCACATGGGCACACAGGGAGATGACTGCAACCCACAAGCTAAGAAAAGAGGCCCCGGGATGAAACCTACCTTGCCAGCACCTGAACACAAACCTTCCAGGCCCCAAAACTGTGAGAAGGTAAGATTCTGTTGGTTAAGCTGCCCTGCCTATGATAGTTGCCTATGGCAACCCAAACTGCTTTGGCATAAGGGCCAAACAGAATCTCAGGTGTGAAAGTATCTATATGTTTACAATAGAGAGTATACAATGATATTTGGATGTAGATGGGGAAAGGGAGCAACAAGTCTTTATTCTCTAAGAGAAGTAACCACCTCATCCTGTCCCAGGTCCCTTGCAGCTCCCTGAACCAGAATTTGAACAACAAGGAGAAACAAGAGTTTCAGTTTGCCTGTGAGCCTGGCTGCTGAGGGGCGGGGAGTGGGGCCAGTGAAAGAAACACGTGAATCATAAAGACATAAACCCAGGGCTTGAGTGACAGGAAGATCTTTAAACTTTCATAAGCTGCAGAACTGAGTGTGGAATGAACCTGTCCGCTGCATCTCTGAGGTGCCGGTGGGTCCCGGGTGACATACACGTCCTCTTATTCAATGCCCTATTTAAGCTCTAACTCCTGTGGTGACTTTGGAGATTAGCTTGTCTGGGACTCAGATTCCTCAAGAATAAAATTTAAAAAGTAGGTCTGAATCAGTGGTGTCCAACCTGGGGCCTCTCCTTCCCAACCTATGGCTTCACCATGAGGGTGAAGGCACTCCTGGTGAGAGGGATTGTCTTTGAGTAATAGGTCAGAGGGTGCATAGGATCCAGTGGGTTTCACAACTAGAGCTACATGGGTCTCACAAGCACAGCTACGTGAGTCTCACAAGTCCAAATACGTGATTCTCACAAGCACCACTGTGCCATAATACAGGGCAGTCTGACCCAGTCTAAGGAGCAGTTACCAAAAACAAGAAAATAGTCACAAGGGGGGAAACATTCCAACCCTGATCACCAAGCCCAGCCCCCACCACCTGTGAGCAACTGGGCCCCACTGTTCCTGGGGCCGGGCACTACCCCCTCCCTTGCTCTCCCAACCAAGCACTACCCGCTCCCTTGCTCCCCTGATATAAAAATGTTTGCTTCCCCCTTAGTGCTGCTGCTCTCCTGTGGGAGAGTCTGACAGCTTACCCTTGCCTGCAATAAAATTTCCCTAATTGGACCGGCCTCCAGGATCTCTAGTGTCTTGGGTTGCACCCATCACCTTACAGAAAAAAGCTGATGATAAATGTCCATTGGCCACCAGCCCATTCGCAAGTCTGCACAGACTCATTCAAAAGCACTTTTCCATGTCCAACTTGAGTCATAGCCACTTTGTGTGGAAAGAGGTTGTCTCGTGCTGATCAAGGCTCCACTAGTAGTCATCTATTATATCTCTGATAAACAAAATAAAAAAGCAGAATTATTTCTTTTTTTAAAAAAAGTAAGCAACAAAATATTTTATTTTTGAGTGCTAAGGATGGAAGCCAGGGCCATCCTACCTCTGAGCTATACTCCAAACCCTTTTTGTTTTGAAACAGGGTCTTGCTAAGTTGCTAAGGATCCTGCTAAGTTTCTAAGACTAGCCTTAAATCCGTGATCATCCTGTCTCAGCCTCCCAAGTACTGAGATTTACAGGCATGTGCCACCATCCCCGGCCGGATGAAATATTTTAAAATAGCGTGTTCCTGGATAAAATTAATAGCAGCAGTCCTTTGTGGTAGAAAGCCAGAAACTCACTGAATTAGATGGCTTTCAGTTCTGCTCAAGCCCACCGGCCCTCATCCCAGCCTCTGAGGTCTTCAATCACCCGCCCTCTCCTGTCTGCCTTCTTCCAGGACACGTTCTGTGTCTGCAAAACCTTCACAGTGACCTCCAAGTGGGATGGCTTCCCAGCCCTCTGTGCATCACTGACAGCTGTCCTCTCCCAGCAAAGTCTAGCATCTATAGGTTATTGAGCTTCCAGAAGCCTCCTTGGCATCCTGGCTGGAGGAAATAAAAGAAGTGAGGAGAAATTACAGGCCTCAGCTCTTACCCTACTGCATAAGGATACTATATGCAGCCTCTGGAGGCCAGTGAACCTGGGCTTTAAACCCAGGGCCCTACTTGCCTACCAGCTATATAACCTGGAGATGCCACTTACCTCAGTATTCTCTTCTTTGAACTGTAAAGAATAACCACCCTTCAAGATACTGTTGTTGTAAGAAGTAAAGGATTGAATACATGTTAATCTCTTGGCTCAGAATATGTACTTTATAAAAATATGTCCATCCCTTATATTTTTGGGGAAATGCTCAGATGGGACCAGATAAGACAGGTGCTAAAAAAAAAAAAAATAGCTTGGCACGCCTCACACTTGTGCTGATCACTAGACCTTTTTTTTTTTTTTTTTTTTTGTGTGTGTGTGTGTGTGTGTGTGTGTGTGTGTGTGTGTGTGTGGTATTGGGGGTAGAACCCAGAGGCTTTCTACCTCCAGGCTATACTCCTACGCCTATTTTATATTTTATTTAAAACAGGGTCTCACTAAGTTGCTGAGAGCCATACTAAGTAGCTGAGGCTGGCTTTGAGCCTGTGCGATCCTCCTGTCTCAGCCTCCCAAGCGTGGGGATTACAAGCATGTGCCACCACATCCAGCTAGACTTTTCCTTTTTAATCACTAGATCTAGAGTTTTCCTTTTTATGCCTCCTACCCTCCCACTAACCACTTTTGGGCAGAAAGAGAAAATGGTTCATCCTTGCATTTGGGACGGGGGATAAAGGAAATAACATTTCTAGTGCCTATTTTCAATTCCCTGAAGTTGGTCTCAGAAATGTTTTGGCTTGGTGAAGTAGAAATTATATGCATGCCTGTAATCCCAGTATCTGGGAGCTGAGATAGAAGGATCCCCCTGGGTTTATGCAGCTCTAAGGCTGGCCTTAAAAACTAAGCAATATGCTCAGCAACTTAGCAAGACCCCCAGCAACTTTGTGAGATCCTGTTTCAAAATAAAAAGGCTAGGGTATAGCTTGGACGTAGAATGCCCCTGGATTCAGTTCCCAGTACCAATGTATGTATGTATGTATGGATGGATGGATGGATGGATGGATGGATGGATGGGTGTGTGTATAAATTACAGTCACTAGAGCTGCATACATCCAATGAACTGCTTCACATATATGCCTAACTGCCATTCAGAGCAATACTAGCTATACATACTGTTAAATATAGATTAGACTAAACATGTAGAAAGCTTTATTAGATTACAATATTGGAATTTTCATATATATTTATTTTCCACCATTGTTTATATGCTATCAATTTTAAATAGAAAAATTAAGTTTATGACCCTGCTTTTCCCTTACAAAGTATTTGAGGGGAGAAAAGGATGTTTTGCAAGGTCATGGAACCTTTGTATAATAGAGCTCAGCTTGTCCAATACACAGCCCAGAATCTCACACCTGTTTGAAAAAGTCTTCCTGGATTACTTAGAGGAAAGGGGTATTATTTCCTCAACCATACCCCCTCCACCAATGCTGAGTTAACTAGTATGTACCTTAACTTAGTCACTTAACTAGTATGTACCACTAAATAGTTAATCTTTCTCACTATATAATAATCTACATTCATATCTGACAATGGTGAAACCCCAATCACAATAAAGACAGACTGCCTTCTCCCATATTTCTGCCCCAAATCAGAGTTTTTACAAAGTACACATTTATTCATTCAGAACTTACTTACGCTCTCGGTGCTATATTGGAAAAAGCAGTGAATAAGATAGACGTGGTTCCTGTTCTCAGGGATTTGGTAGTCGTGTAGGAAACGGGCATCACTAACTTAACTATATATATTGTTTGTTTTGGAGACAAATCCTCACGATGTCACCCAGGCTGGCTCCAATTCCTATGTTCCAGAGATCCTCCTGCATCTGCCTCCTGAGTCGCTGGGACTGTATGCATGCATCATAGTGCCCAGCTAATTGTGACGATTTTTATTATTGGTAAGTGGAAAATTTAACAAAGCAACTAGCTTAGACTGTGAGAGACTTCCATGAGAAAGTGACACTCAGTTTAATGAAGGATGAGTGGGAATTGGCCAAGCAAAGAAGATGATGGAAAGGAATACATAAAGACCCCTCAAACTGCAAAACATGGAAGGGGTTGTCTAAAGCCGAATCCTTCTCAGAGTTCTCTGGATTCTCCACCCCCATCTCACATTCTGAAGCCCTGAGGTAGGAAAAGACTTAAACTGTTTAAGAAAGATGAATCACAAAAATTAAGGAACATTATACACAAGAAGGAGAGATTTAAGATGATCTTGGAAAATGGGCAGGAACATGATCATTTAAGGATGATATAGGCCACAGCAAATATTTTAGTCTTTAAGAGCGAAGGGAAGCCATGGCTGGCTATTAAGTAGAGAGGAGAATATATACATCCTCTGTATGAAACCATTCAGGGGCCATTTACTTCCAGTCCAGAAAAGAGAAAAATGGTATTCTAAACTAAGGTGGTAATAAGTAGGAATTGAGCCAGGGTTCCAATAGTCAGCAGTTATTTGGGGAAGAGTTGGTGATAGCCAAGATGAATCTGAGTTCTGCCATGAACAACTGGATATAGAAGAAGTGGGTCTGAAGGACAAGGTGATGGGTTCTACATTGGCTCTTCTGAGTTGGAGGAGCTACCAACAGTGAGTACAAACACCCAGATTGGTCAGATTGATACTGAAATCTAATCTGGAGCGAGTCGTGGAGCATCATAGATATAATGATGGTGAGGGACATCACAGGGGTTGTTTCGGTCAGCATTCTCACTGCTGTGACCCAAAATATTTGACAACCACAACACAGAGGAAGAAAGATTTATTTGATTTATTTATTTGATTTATTGTAGACTTCAGAGGTTTTAGTCCATGTTAGGCCAGGTCATATCTGCAGAGTTCAGGGCATATTGTTTGCAATCAGAGCAAGAGAGAGCAAGGGAAGGGGATGAGGGACATAGATGTAGTTTACAAGCACACACCCCCAGCAACCCATCTCCTCCCACCACATTCTGCCTAAGTTACCACCCAATAAATCCAAATTATTAATCCACCAAATGCATACACATAAATTTGATGATATTAGAACCCTGATGACTCAATTATTTCACCCCTAAACATTTTTTAATTACCAACACACAGGCTTTCCCAGGGAACCTTCCATACCCACACCACATCAGGGGTAGATAGGATAACCCGGACAAAGAGAGCAGAGGGAGAAAAGAGTCCCAGCCAAGCCCTGGGGAGCCCAGATATTCATAAATCAGAGCCAGAGTGGCTTGAGTAGTAAAAGAGACCCCAGGAGTGTGGCATACTGACAAGGAAAGAAACAGTTTCCGAAAAAAAGTGGTCATCTGGCCGGGCGTGGTGGCGCACGCTTGTAATCCCCCCGCTTGGTTGGCAGAGACAGGAGGATCGCGCAGGTTCGAAGCATAAGAGACCCTGTTTCAAAAATATAAAATAGGTGTGGGAGTGTAGCCCGGAGGTAGAAAGGCTTCCAGGAACCCCAGTACCACCAAAAAAAAAAAAAAGTGGTCATCTGGATCAAATGCGATGGGATGGGCATATGAGGTAGCAAAGGAAGCTATTTCTAGAGTGTGGAAAATGGATGGGGTTGCAACATGAAATGGGAGGTGAAAAGGGAGGGTGACATGCAGAGGCAGCCTTTTCAGGATGCTGGGCCAAGAGAGAGGAATAAGTTGAAGATGGTGGAGCTGGGGAAACTGATGAAGTTGGGTTTCTTAGAAAGTAGAAGGTGGGAAGCAGACAGAGGAAAGAATTGCCTTAGAAATAAGGTAAACACCACCACCAAATAATGACAGGAAGAAAATAAAAGTGATGGACAGAGAAACAGAAGAATATTGCTTTGAAGAATTGTTGACAGGAAGTTGAATTGTTTCCATCATATAGTTTCAATTTTCTCTTTAGAGAGTGAATAAGGAAGAAAGAATGCACAGAGATTGAAGAAGAGAGACAGAGATGGGAAATGTTTTTTGTTTTTTGTTTTTTGCAGAGATGCAGAAAGCAAATGACTAGAGAAATATGGTAGGTGTCCAGGGAGTAATGGGCCTGTTTGAATTGGTCTGCCAGACTGCATCATTGTCTTTCTCAGATCAGTTTCCCTCTCAGAATCTTTCTCAAGATTCGTTTCGCAGCCTGGGATAGACACACGGAAGACAGAACTGCTCTGCCCCAAGAGCACAAGGGGAGAGGAAGATGAGAGTATAGGTAAAAGTCCAATTAGGAAAATAATCCAAGGGGTCAAAACTGAGAAACAAGAGAAGCAAAGAAGATAGAACAGATAGAAAGGGAAGTGTAGATGAGCCCATGGACTAGCATCCTTGACCATGAGGTCAAGAAATGGTTGTGAGGAAGAATCTGAATCTCCAAGTAGAGGAGGCTGTGGGCAGAGTGCGGAATGCAGAGATTTGGGGAGGTGGAGCAGTTTCAATAATGACAAAATCCATGCTATAGCCATTAGAGCAAATGGCTGCGTAGAGGCAGAGGGATAGGTCTGGAAGTCATCGAGCTGAAAAGCCACATTTTGGGTGAGTCATCCACAGGATGCTGAAGGCCATCCAGCACAGAGCAGTAGAAGGCAGGAGACAGAAGGAAATTAGATAGGTATCAAATTCCCCTTGTGAATAAAAGGGAGATAAAGGGACTTGAGTACCCTCAAGCATCTTTGGATCCTGATTTCCACCTATGTCAAGTTCTCAGTGTTTCATACCCTGGATGAATGGTCATTTTATTTATTTATTTATTTATTTATTTATTTATTTATTTATTTATTGTGGTACTGGGGATGGAATCCGGAAGCATTCTACCCTCTGAGCTACACCCCCAGCTCTATTTTTTAGTCTTTATTTTTGTCTTTCACAGGGTCTCACTGAGTTGCAAAGGGCCTCACTAAGTAGTAGCTGAGGCTGTCCGCGAACCCAGATCCCCCTGTCTCAGCCTCCCAAATGCTAGAATTATAAACATGAGCCACCACACCCAGTGAATGGTCATTTTAAATTGCATAAAACCTAGAGAACAAATCTATATTCCTTGGGACAACTCTCTAGTACAATTGGAATTTCCTAATAAATGAAAGGACATATATATTTATAAACATATCGTGCTTGATTGAAGTCATTTTTACGTCAGGAAAAAAAATAACAAATGTCCAAGCATTAATCACACACAACACTAGAGTCACTCAAAATCAAGAAGCTTGTACTTTTTTTTTTTTTTTTTTTTTTTTGGTCAAGATGAATCATCATTCAATGACACACCCAACTGGGAACCTCTAGCAAATCTCCAAACATGGACCTTTCCTTCACTGTGCAAGTTCTTTATCCCCTGAGCATCTTTAAACTCACATACAACCAATGAGCTCAGCCTCTTTCCTATAGAGCAGAAGGATACAAAATCACCATAAATTGTTTCTTCAAGCTTATTTGAAATATTTTGGTGAAAACTGAAATTCCTATGAAGGCAGCAGAGCAAAAATCTAACCTACCATCATCTCAGCTGAAGCATTCATGCCCCAAACATCCTGAGTTAGAAGCCAAACACAGTATAGGTCAGTGCTGCTTAGGGTGGGCTGAGGACCAGTGCCAGTCCACAAACTGTTATTATGAAAAGTACAAAAATTAAGAGCCTTTAGAAAACTTTATGATAATTTTGGGGGGCAATACTGGGGATGTAACCCAAGGGAATTGTACCTCTGAGCTACACCCCAGCCCTATTTTTAGTCTTTTTATTTTTGAAACAGGGTCTCACTGAGTTGTGAAGGGCCTCGTTAAGTAGCTGAGGCTGTCCGCGAACCTCAATCCTCCAGTCTCAGCCTCCTGAATGCTGGGATTATAGGTTTGCGCCACTACACCAGGCTACTTTATGGTACTTTGACAGAGCAGTGTGTGTGTGTGTGCATGTGCATATGCATGTTCACGTGTGGTGGGTGGAGACTGGGGTTTAAACCCAGGGCCATTCTAACTCAGAGCTAGACCCCCAACCCCATTTTATTCTTTAGTTTGAAATAGCATCTCTAAATTGTGGAGGGCCTAAGTTGCTGAGGCTGTTCTTGAACCTGTGATCCTCATATATTAGCATCTCAAATACTGGGATTGTATATCTTAATGATGCTTTCATTCCATTTTCCTAGTAATTCTTTTTACGAAAATGTAGATCCATAATAGATTGGCATTTTTTTAAAGTTTGGTTCTTAGACAAAGATGGTTCGAAAAGAATAGGTCTAAATCATACTCAGACTCAGGAAAAAAAGAAACAGTGCAATGTAAATGGGAGAAATACAAATATTATACATAAACTAAGTCAATTTCAAGTTTCTAGTTTACCACTTACTATTGATCTTAAGTAGGCTACCTGATTTCAACTCCTTATTTGAAGAAAGGATTAATAATCTTTGACTTGGAGATCTAAGATGAACATTAAATGAGATGCTAGACTCAATGCAAGGCCCATAGTAAAGGCTAGTTGCCTTGAAGTTAACCCAGTTTGACTCAGAACTTAGTGCTCCAGTGAGACTCCCAGGCACAGATGCCCTAGCGCAGTCAACAAAAACTGGCTAGGACCTCCAGCTCAGGCAAGGCAAGTGGTACACTGGCCCACAGAATCCCAACCAACTCTGCACTCCATCATGCTGAAAGAACTTAGCATCCTAACTAGGAAAGAAATATGGCAGCCACTATTGGCTTCCATTCCTTTATTTTCTCATGATAAAAAGCACCTATATGCTTCAAGGGAGTGGGGCACCCCCAATAGTAATTCTGTTTGTCCTGTCAAGTTACTGATTTAGAAATTGCTTTGTAGCGAGGCTGGGCCCAGAACCTGACATGGGCAAGGCTGGGTCTGGAGCCAGCAAGGCCTGGCCAGAAGCCTGCCGCACTGCGAGGCCGGGTCTGGAGCCAGCGAGGCCGGGCCTGAAGCCTGTCACGCAGCAGGCCTGGGACAGGGACCTGCTCCTCAGCAAAGGGCCAGCGGGTCCCTGCAACCGTGTGGCAAGGAAGCACTAGAAGCTGCCACTGCCTCACCTCATCTCTCAGCAGATTCCCAGATCCAAGTGACCTCTATTAAAAAAAAATTGGTTGTGAGTGGATCATCTTGTCAAAGTTACTCACCTTCTGGCTTTCAGGATTCCAGTAAATAGGATTAAGTGTGGAAATTAAAAGAAGGACTTCCAAGGAAGAAAGAAACTCTAATTGATCAGATGTTCAGAATTAGAAGTTCTAATACATTGTTGGTGGGATTGCAAGTTGGTGCAATCACTTTGGAAAACAGTATGGAATATCCTCAGAAGAAGGAAAACGAACTTACCATATGATCCAGCAATACTACCTCTGGGTATCTACCAAAATATCAAACTAATGCATGAGCAACCATGTTCATAGCTGTACAGTTCACTATTGCCACACTGTGGTACCTGCCAAGAGGTCCTTCAACAGATGAGTGGATTTCAAAACTATGGGATGTGTACACAATGGAATTTTGCCCAGCCATAAGGGAGAACAAAATTATGGCATTTACAGTGAAATGTCACAAAAAATAAGAAACCAGATGTTTTTCCTAATGTGCGAAAACTAGGGATAAATGGATAACAGGAGGAACTTTAGATGAAGAAGGGATCCTATAGAGGAGCAATTAAGGTGACCTATCTGAGAGAATGATAGGGAGGAAGAGGAAAACTCTTTAAAGCACATGATGTACTTAAACATATCAAAGTCAATCAGAAGCCGGGCGTGGTGGCGCACACTTGTAATCCCAGCATTCAGGAGGCTGAGACCAGAGGATCGCGGTTCATGGACAGCCTTAGCTACTTAGTGAGGCCCTCTGCAACTCAGTGAGACCTGGTTTCAAAATAAAGAATAAAAAATAGGACAGGGGGTGTAGCTCAGAGGTCGAATGCCCCTGGGTTCCATCCCCAGACCCACAAAAAAAAAAAAAAAAAAAGTCAATCAGGAAGCCAAGCATGGGTAGGAGGAAGAGGGAGGGCTAGGGATTGGGTAAGGGCTAATTGGGTAATGTGTGCCTATATATCTCTACAATTTTTTATCCCATTAAAATGTATGACTACAATGCACCAATAAAAATTTATTAAAAAAAGAAATTGCTTTGTGATGTCACCTAGCCAATGACACATGAGCAGTAGTCTCAGTCTCTCTAGGACTAAAGGACTACTAGGAAATATTCTTCTTACACTTAAAAGCAAGAAGAGTAGGCTTTTTTTTTTTTTTCCGGCCTCTGAATGTTGTCCATGTCTGAAACTGAAATTGCTGAAGGCTTCTACAGACTATGAAAGAGCCAAGCCTAACAGGGCAACTCAGCAAGCAGAAGACAAACAAAATAATGGAAAGAAGTAGAACCTGGATAGCGAACTGTGATTTAAGCAACCCTAGATCAGAACCACCTCTGCGTTTTCAATCATTTTCCCTTTGATTGAGTCATTGCTAATTGGGTTCTCAGTTCCTCGTGGCCAAATGTAGACACAAAACAGATAAGTGAACTCTTGGGCTGTCAAAAGTGGGACAGTGAATCCAGGGGCTTCCCCTCCTCCCTTTCTTCTTGGCAGCTGAGTCACCTCTGACTCATCCAGTGAACCCCAAATATCTGAAGGCATTCGGGAGGCAAGATGTCCATCCATTTTCCTTCACTGCAAGACAAGACTCCTGGATTTTAGCAAATTCACAGACCAGCCCCTGACCCTTCCTTGGTGATTTTAGCTAAGGAAACCAGCACTCTACGGTGTGGAGTGAAAGGCACAAGAAGTACCTGCTCACATACCTGGCCACAGCTGCTCTCTCACAGCCCACTTTATCCTGATGTGGACCTTCCTCTCCAGCTCTTTCCCATCCTCAAGGCCATTTTCAAACCCACAGTCTCTGGGAAGCCCCCCACCACAATGCAGGACCACGCTCTGTACTACACCTTTAGACACATGGAGGTATTCTGCAAGGTTCTGCTTTCTAACCATCCCCTATGAGCTTGACATTGTCTGTCAAAGCTGACCATGAATCTTTTTTTGTGTGTGTGTGGCACTAGGGATGAACCCAGAGGCATTCTACCTCTGAGCTACCCCCATCCTATTTTTTATTACTTATTTTGAAACAGGGTCTCACTAAGTTGCAAGGACCTCACTAAATAGCTGATATTGGCTTCAAACCAGGGATCCTTCTGTCTCAGCCTCCCAAGTACTAGGACTACAAGCCTGTGCCACCACACCCAGCTCTGACTACGCATCTTTGAGTGCAAGAGTGCAGCCCCATGTCCCCAGTAATGCCACACACAAAAGTCACTGAATAAATGCTTGTGTTCAATGAAAAAGTAAACCTCCTTACAGTTGTAGAATCACAGGATTTTGAGTTAGAGCCGCAGAGTCTGTTTTGTCTATATACTGATCACAATGATTCTACAGATGGACATCTAGCTCAGACTTTGATGTTTGCTTTGATATAATTCATTACTTATGTGCCACCTGTTTCATTTCTGGACAGCTCTCATTATTGGAAATGTTGAATTATTTGAATGTTACTATCAGGTCCAAATTTGCTTCCTTATCACTTGTCCTCAATATGGCTATTTATTTTTCTGGAGATAAAAGAGAATAAAAGTATTCCATGTATTCACACAATATTCCTATATCTATTGAAGGTCGCTATTATATCTGCTCTAAATCTTTCTTTCTAAACTACGTATTTTTCAGTTAAATTATTTTGTAAAAGTTATAGTTTCAAAAATGAAATTTTCCTCATTTCTTTTTTCCCCACATTTCTTGTGTGTATTCCAATTAGCTGTTTCTCTCTTAAAGCCTTATTTATTAATTTGACAAATATTGAGTAAGCTCTATGCAGGGCTTACAGCAGGGAATCAGATGTAGATCTTGCAGTCCAGGAGGGAAGACAACAAAACAATAAGGAACAAGATGTGCAAAGTCACTGTATTACACAACTCAGGGGTACCATTTACATATAATGCAATGCAAATTTCACCCCTGGGAGACATGAAACTTGGTAGGACAGTTACCAGTGAGAGCAAACAAACTGCAGATTACAAAAAGCTTTTCTAGAAGAAAGGGCATTTACGTTGAGATCTGAAAGTTCAGTTTCTTAGATTAATCAAGTAAGGACAGTATGCTGAGCTGAGGAGATGGTATATGAAAAGATGTAGGGGAGATATAAAGGAGAGAGGGAAAAAAGAGAGAATAAAGAAAAATAAGGGTTGACAAATAGCAGAAACCAGACCATGCAGTGTCTATTATGCCATATTACAGGTTTAATTATATCCTAAAGAGGATGGAAATCTACTGCAGGGTTTTAATCAGGGAAATAACACGCTTATATTTGCTTTCTGGCTTCTGTGTAGAAAAGTGGTTTAGAGGAGAATAAGACCAGAGGCTGGGACACCCATTCAAAATCTGTTACAGCAATCCAAGCCAAAAAAAAAAGTCAGAATGTGCCTGAATTGAGATAGTTCACATCTTTATGAGCTAGTTGAGATGTAAAATCAATTTGATTTGATGACTGGATGGATGTGGGGGAGAAGGAAAGAGAAAAATCAACGAAATCTTAGACAAATGGGCAGATAGAAAGACTGAGACTGAAAACTTGGGAGAAGACCCAGCTTTCTAAGAAAATAAGGAAGAAGATGAAGAGCCTAATTTTGTTTATATTGAGTCAAGATAGTCTATTTATTTATTTATTTATTTATCTATTTATTTATTGTGGTACTGAGGACAGAACCCAGGGGAATTCTACCTCTGAGCTACACTCCTAGCCCTAATATATATGTAATTATTCTTTATTTTGAAACAGGGTCTCACTGAGTTTCAAAAGGCCTCGCTAAGTAGCTGAGGCTGTCTGCGAACCTCGATCCTTCTGTCTCAGCCTCCCAGATGCTGAGATTACAAGCGTGTGCCACCATTCCCAGCAAGTCAAGACATTCTAAATATCTAAGTAGAGATATTAAACTTCAGGAGACATGTCCACATGATTTTGGAGTTATAAATATATGCCAGTGTATAAATAGTAACTGGAGCCATGAAAGAATATATCAACTCACTTAGGGGAAAAATGTGTAGAATTAGAAGAAAGAGAGTGTCTGAACTGGCAAAGAATACAGTCGTTTCACGGTGGAGTTGAGGGAGAGGTGCATCAGCAATGCCAAGGGGGAAGAGCCAGAAAGATAAAAGGAAAAACAGGAGCATGATGGAATGAGGCAAGGGCAGCAGGAAGAGCCAGGCACCACTGAGACCAACCGAGGGGGACCAGGTGATCCCTCCTCAGGGCTCCTGTATTGTAACACAGATTTGCCGCCATAATGCAAATCTTTTAGCAGGACCCAAGCCACCTTTCTCACCAATCTGGGTATAGAAGGTTGAACTGTGTCTCCCAGCAGTTATATTCAACTCCTAACTCCCAGAACTTGTGGCTGTAACCTTATTTGGAAATAGGGTCTGTGCAGTTGTAATTGAGTTAAAATGAGCTAATACTGGATTAGGGCTCACTCTAATCCAGTGACTGGTATCCTTATTTCAAGACAGAAATTTGGATACAGAGACATAAACACATAGGAAAGTTAGCTACATGAAGACAGAGATAGAGATTGGAGTTATGCTGCCCCAAACCAAGGAACACCAAGGATTGATAGTATAAGGTGATGAGCATGACCCAAGAGACAAGACCCCAGAGGCCGGTCCATTTAGGGAAAGTTTATTACAGGTGAGGTGAGCTGCTGGGCTGTCTCTCACAGGAGAGCAGCAGCACCAGGGGGAAGCAAGAACATTTTTATATCAGGGAGAACAAGGGAGGAGATAGTGCCTGGTTGGAAGAACAAAGGAGGGAGTAGTGCCTGGTTCTGGGAACAGCCGGGCTCAGTTGCTCAAGGGTAGTGGGGGCTGGCTTTGGTGGTCAGGCTTGGAATATTACCCCTGTGACTGTTTGCTTGTTTGTAGCAGCTACTCTTTAGACTGGGTCAGATTGCCCTGCATTATCATGGTCCAGCCATGCTTGTGAGACCCATGTAGCTGTAGTTGTTAAACCCACCAGGCCCCATGCACCCTGTAACTTAACAGACAGCCACCACCAGAAACTGAAAGGAGGAGGATTCTCCTCCAGAACTCTCAGAGGTCCCGTGGCCCTGACAACACCTTGACTTGTTACTTCTAGCCCCCAGAACTGTGAGAGAATACACTTCTATTGTTTTAAGTCATCCAAGTTGTGGTAATTTGTTATAACCGCTCTAAGAAATTAATAGCTTGGAGTCAGCTAAAATCCCAAATCTTGACCTTGGTGTGACCTCAAATTCCAAATCATCTTTTATCTTAACTATAATCAAGTTACCTCATCCTCATTCTGTGTTATGCACTGATGTTTTTAAAATTAAGTTTATGACATATATATATATATATATATATATATATATATATATACTCATCCATGTCTATTGACCTGACTTTTGATTTTTTTTTCTATACCTTTGCCCAAGTTGATTGTGTTAGTTGGCTTTTCACTACTGTAAAGAGAAAAGACTTATTTTGGTGGGCAGTTTTGGAGGTTTCAGCCCATGGTCTTGGCCCTTTGCCTTTAGTTCCCTGGTGAAGGGGTAACACTGAAAGATATTTGGCGCGTCCCCCTGTCGCACAGAGACACGCGGAGATCCATAATATGATATGAATGGCTTTATTCGTGGGAGTTCGGCCTCCAGCCCCCGCGTGCTGGAGGTGGAGAGTGCGTCTCTCCGTCTCCTTGTCGGGCTCCCCTCCGAACTCTGAACTCCCTTCTTCCTGACCGGGAGGCGTGGTCCCCTCTCGGAATCACCGGGCTCCGCCTCCTAGCTTCCGGCCCTGCCCCCTTGTGGGGCAGGGGCAGCTCTAACCTTTCAAACACATCACAGTGGGAGTGTATGGTGAAGAAAACTTGTTCACTTCACAGTGGCAAAGTAGAAAAGGGAGAGCCCCACAACCCCTTCAAGAGTGTGCTCCCCAGTGACCTAACTTCCTCCCACTACTTCCTAAAGGTTCCCACCTCCCAATAACACCAAGCTAAGGACTAAGCCTTCAACATGCGAGATTCTGGGGGGCACTTGAGATCCAAACTATATCACTGATAGATTAAACACGGTGGCCAAGGCCATACCATATCAGATATCACTCAAGCTTCTTCTCCCAGCTAGAAGTAAATACACAGCTATATCACATCCACAAATTAATCATGTAAGACTTACTCATGTGCCTTGATGAAATCCAAAAACACCAAGTCTTCTGGAAATCCCAACCTACCAGTCCATAGACCATATGAATAAGTAACTTGTCTAGACCACAGTGACCTCAATTCTGCCCTCTCTTATTTGGGATAAAATCAGGTACTGAATAAAAGTGTCTGTCAATTTTGAGTGAACTTTAGTTCTTCTACCCTCTGCAATCTCACCCCCAACCGTGCCACCTTCTTTGTTCTTGCCTCAGCCTTCACATTTGAGGTTCTTCACAAAGACATGACTTTGCAGCTCCTCTAAAATCCGGCTCTGCACTCACATCTGCAGATTCCTCCTGACTCCAGTGTCTCTCTAAACACAATCCCAGGAAGTAGCATTCACCACCTTAAAGGGGAGAGCTGAATAGTGAGCTCCTACTGAATCCTTGTAACTATCACCATCTCTTCTACTTACACACCATTGGCTTTATTATCCAGCGTTCCACTCCACTCCAAAGGCACAGAGAAGTACCAAAAAGCCTTCCCCAAAGAAATGTTGTGAGTGGGAGACTGAGAAAGCAAAGGTGAGTGCATATCAGAAATTCTTCTACTAATGTGAGAAACAGGAGAACTTATTGAATAGGAGATGGGACAAATGTACCTCCTCCATGTTTATTGTCAGAAGCCAACGTATTGTATGAAATGTTGAATACATAGAGGAGGAAGGGTGGGAAAGTATAAACCTGTCTATATTCATTCGTTCCCTTCACCTGATATCCTTTGGTCATGGGATATTTGTTTGTTTTTTGCTTTTTTATGGCTGATTCTACTATAATAAGGTTTTCATGTTTTTTCTTTTCCTACTGTTTCACAACATATTTTCCCAACTCTCTCTTTTCTTTTTACCATGCAAAAATACTAAGAATGAATAAAGTCATATTCATTCATAAATATGTAAAACAAATATGCATCATTGCAGAATTGTAGCATCTTTGTCCTTGTATTCTGAATCAAAATCCATCATTATCCGCAGTTCTCTTCACTAATGAGTTAGCACCTTCTCTGAAGCCAGAAAAAAAATACATAAGGATTTTTGGGGGGATTAATTAAACAGAAAATGATTAGAACTAGAGAGTCAGCTTTATCATTAGGTATATGAGTTAAGGTAACACTAGATGCTATAACAAGTAAGCCTTGGAATTTCAGTGGCTTCACATATGAGTTTACTTCTTCCTCACAGAAAGAGTATATGAGGGGGGCAAACAGGTGGCAGCAGTGAGAGGACAAGACTGCAAGACTGCACGGTGAGAACTCACTGCACACAGGCATGTGTGCTGGAGGAGGCTCTGCATTTCAGCCACCCTTCGGGGACAGGATGGAACACACACACACACACACACACACACACACACACACACACACACACACTTTGGTTTGTGTGTCAAGGCTGACTACACCACACAGGCACCAAGAAATAATGGAAGGCTGTTCTGCTCACATTACTCTTTCTTTCTGGAAAGAGCAGGGTGTGTCTCAAGCACAAAATGCTTTGAGAGAGCATAGGGAGGGGTGACTGGTTTGGGGATTAGGATGGGCAGAGTTCAGGATTTCCAGGGACAGGCTAGAAAGTCGTGGTTTGAGCCTCCTGCCAGTGGCAAAGGAGGGGGTGCTCAGACTAGGTCATCAGATTTATGGGGGACATGGGGCAAGAGGAAGAGGGGCTTGAAAGCTGTCAGAAAACATAAAAAATGGAGTCAGGCTATGACATTTTCTACCATCAATGCACAGCCTCCAAGGTTACCTTTGAGTCCAATGTGCATCCAGAAGGAAAGAGGGACCATGGAAGATTACATGGGAAGTTCTCACAGGCCAGACCTGGGGATGATGGGCCTACTTCTACCCAAACTTCATTGGCCAGAACCACATCACCTAGATGCAAGAGGGCTGGGAAATGCAACTGGCTCAGTAGGCATTTCCCAGTAATAATCACAGAATGAGGCAGGAGTCTTCAGTATATAGTTATCTTTCTCAGCCACAGGGGAACACAAACAACAATGGATCCAGGTTGTGTGGGGCCCAAAGCTTGAATAATTTGAAATCTGCTATAAATAAATAAATAAATAAATAAATAAATATTACAGAGAAAAATTAGCAAAGGGTCCGTATAAGTCAAGACTCATGAGCTTCCTGGTGGAAGACTCTTGCTTTAAGTTATCACAGATGGGTCCAAAGAGATCAAGAGCAAATTTTCTTCATATTCACAAAGGGCTGTGGTTTCTTTTTTGTTGTTGTTGGTTTTTTTGTTGGTTTTTGTTTTACTATACTAGGGATGGAACCATCCCCAGCCCTATTTTTTATTCTTTATTTTGAAACGGTCTCACTAAGTTGCAGAGGGCCTCACTAAATAGTTGAGGCTGTCCACAAAACATGACCCTCCTGTCTCAGCCTCCCAAATGCTGGGATTACAAGTGTGTGCCACCATGCCCCTCTAGGGGCTGTGGTGTCTGACACCACCACAGAGCTCCTTCCTAAGAAGAGGTAAATTCTGAGATTGGTGGCTTCAGTCAGAGAGTACAGAACTCTAGATCCTATGAAATCAATTGCAAATGTCCTATAGGAATTGGGAAAAATAACACTGCTATATATCATCTGTTAGTCAAGACAGATAAAAGGTCAACCTCAACACCTACAAATAACCCCTTGGAATTTGCTCTCTATAGAACTATTTGGAGAGGTGAGGCAGGAATACCTTTTTTTTTTTCTGTTTTGGTGGTACTGGGGTTCCTGGAAACCCTTCTACCTCTGGGCTATACTCCCAGACATATTTTCTATTTTTTTATTTGGAAACAGGGGCTCTTAAACCAGCACGGCTGGCTTCGAACCTGCGCGATCCTCCTGTCTCTGCCTCCCAAGCACGGGGATTACAAGCGTGCGCCACCAACGCCCAGCCTCAGGAATACCTTTATAGGGGTGAATCAGGACACAAATTAACAAATGATGTTTTGTGATTTCAAAAAAATTGAGAAGCACCGATATCTCTTGGTGGGCTTCCAACCTTGAGATTACGTGATTCAGAGATGCCCAGCATGCTCATCCCTCAGCATGTGCTCTGACATGCTGGGTAGGGCGTGTGAAACAAACACAGAGAGGCACTAGGACATGGTAGGAATTGTGAGGCTCCTTTCCCCTACAGGCCCCAGAAACAAGGGGCATGCCACACTCCCATGACAAGGTCACAGCCTAATCTGTCCTCAAAATGGCTCCTTGAAGCAGGAAAATAAGTACTAAAGACAATATCCGGGCTCCACTGTCTACATTTCAGCTCTACTGAGCTCCACTGAATATGGGGGTGGAACCCAGGGGCATTCTACCTCCAAGCTATCCCCCCAGCCCTGTTTTTTATTCTTTATTTTGAAACAGGGTCTCACTGAATTGCAGAGGGTCTAAGTGGCTGAGGCTGATTGCGAACCACAATCCTTCAGTCTCAGCCTCCCAAATGCTGGGATTACAAGTGTGCACCACCACGCCCGACTATCTGATTTCCTTTTTTATTTGTACTCAACTACAGTGCACCATAATGAATACCATTTTAGAAGCTTTCATGTGAGCAAAAGTGGCACAAAATAAAATGCTAAATAAAAATGTGTAATAAAGTAAACAAATAATAATCGAAGATTTTCTTTTTAATTTTTGGTGGCACTGGGGGTGGAACCCAGAGGCTTTCTACTTCCGGGCTATACTCCCAGACCTATTTCATATTTTATTAGAAACAGGGTCTCACTAAGTTGCTGAGAGCCTCACTAAGTAGCTGAGGCTGGCTTTGAGCCTGTGCGATCCTCCTGTCTCAGCCTCCCAAGAGCTTCACACCCGGCGAAGATTTATTTAAATGATGCCGCTGTGCACAGAGAAATATCGCAGAAAATATAAATCAGATGCTTCCCCTAATCAGCAATAACTAGGAGGAAAGGGGCAACAGGAAGAGGTCGAGCTATAGAAAGGGCCCTATAGTGAAGCAACTAAGGTGACCAATCAGAGGGTATGGAATAGGGGAGGATGGGGCCTCTTTAAAACGCAGGAGGTACATAAACAAATGTATCAAAGTTAATCACCAAACAAGCATGGGATCGAGGGAGGGGGAGGGAATGGGATGGGGGCTGGATGAGGGCTAATTGGATGATGTGTGCTTGTATATCCTCTCAAGTCTTGTACTCCAATGTGATTGATATATGACTACAATGCACCAATTAAAAAAAAAAATATATATATATATATATATATATATATATATATATATATATATATATATTGCCACTGTTGTGTCTAGGCAGAGGCTGGGTAACCATTTAACCATCAGCTTTATCCATCCACTCATCCAGTATTTACTGAGTGTTATCTATGTGCCAGGCTTCCCCACAGGGGCCAAGGGCAATGCCTCCAGGAGTTCGGCCTTCCTCCAGGAGCAAACTGCCCTCCACGTGGCTGGTCTAGGCAGCATGAGCTTGTGGGCAACTTGCCTTCGGCAGCCCCTACATGGCCTGCCAAGAGGTGGGGTTGAGGAATGAGACGGGTTGGAATGGTTATTGTGGTTACTGCCGCAGGACCCACTGAGGGCGGAAATGGGCTGAAGCAGCAGTAGCAGGAGGAATCGGGCTGTGGCAGAGGGAAGCTTTCCTCTGTGTTGGGGAAGGAGAAGCCGTCTTGGGTGACAGGGGCGCTAAAAAATATTAGAGTTCCAGCCAACCTCCTCCAGGAGGTCTTCCCCAATCTCACAGGTCTGTGAGCTCACACGCCTGTGTCTGCCACCTGCCAAAGCACTTCCCGACACAGTGCCTTGTGCTCTCGGACACCTGCAGTGTCTGCAGAGAGAACTGGATGTCAGGAGGCGCCCGCCAGCCCAGCACACACTGACAGCCAGGCACTGGGAAAGTGTCAGTGAAGGAAGCTGACGAAGTCCTGCCCTGGGGACGTCTGCATCCCAGCCATTATTAAATAGTACTTCTGGAGATGATCAGATCTACAGGGACAAACTTAAGGAGGGAAACTTTTCTATGTACAGCATATTTAAATAAAAATATTTCTTCCAATATGGAACCCTGTAGGAGTAGAGCGCCAGCATGAGGACTTGAGAGTGTTAATCTGCTTGCTGTGACTGTGGCAAAATACCTGAGATAAACAAAAGGAGGGACGGGACAGTTCGTTTATTTCTTTTTTCTTTTTTGGTAGTACTGGGGTTCCTGGAAGCCCTTCTACCTCCAGGCTACACTCCCAGACCTATTTGGAAACAGGGTCTCCTAAGCCAGCGCGCACGGCTGGCTTCGAACCTGCGCGATCCTCCTGTCTCTACCTCCCAAGCGCGGGGATTACAAGCGTGCGCCACCACGCTCGGCAGGGACGGTTCATTTCAACATTTTGATCACAGTCCCTTGGCCCTGTGGCAAGACAGAACATCATAGCAGGGAGTGCATGGTGGAACAAAGCTATTTATGTCATGGTACCAGGAAGAGAGAGAGGGAGAGAGGGAGAGAGGGAGAGAGGGAGAGAGAGAGAGGGAGAGGGAGAGGGAGAGGGAGAGGGAGAGGAAGGAGGGAGAGAGGGAGGGGGAGAGGAGGGGCCAGTCTCCTTTGAGGGCATGCCCCCAGTCACCTAACTGCTTCCCTGGAGGCTCCACCTCCTAAAGGTCACACCACCTCCCAGCAGCTCTGCAGACTGGTGATCAAGACTTCAGCACGTGGCCGGGGGCGGGGCTTTCAGAAGGGCGAGAAGACTGCAGTATTGAATAAGGCTTTGAGGGTGGACACTGTTGAAAGTGTGAGGTGTAAACAGAACTTTAGAGCTGTGCAGCTTTCTGAAAGAGGAGTGTTCCATCTTGGTGCCTGGGTCCCGGGGGTGGACAGAGTGGCTGACACTGGGCCCTTCTCGCCCTTTAGGTCTGTGAACACTGTGGCTTGGCCTCCTTAGGACAATGGGGCCCTTGATTGTCTCTGTGCCTCAGACACTTCCTCTCTTTGCCTTTGTGGCGGGGACAACTAGGCCACACACCTGTGCCAGACCTCAGGCCCCCTGTACTACAAAGGATTGTTTGCTAGACACCTTGTGGAACTGAGCCTCCGTCTAGAAATCTGTAAAATGGGGCTAAGACCACTCACTAAGGTTGTGGGAGGTCAACAGTCTAAGAGAGAAGTTCACATAGGAAAGCGCCAGGATCCAAATGGAACTGGGAGTCTCCATTTTCACAAGATGCTCTTAAATCATGGTCTCACTGGCTCGGACACTGCTGCTTACAGACAGCCACTGGCAGGTGGTAGGGCAGGGCCACCATGAGCCCCGATGTTCAGAAGCCCCGGGGGTCCGGCCTGCGCCCCATCCTATGGCCTCTTTTGAACCTCGCAAGCCAACTTTTTTTTCCAGTTGGGTGAGCAGGCAGAACCAGGTTCTGAAACTCAAAAGAGACACAGCTGTTCTCATATTTCCTCCCAATCAGCCCAAATCTCTGCGGCCTCCTTTGCTGGGATATAACTCACGGGTTTTCTTCGCCAAGTTCTTATGAGAATAATAACCTCCAGAACCTGATTAATTTTTGGCAACTGTGGGAGGGAGGGAAGGGGGAGGCATTCTTGGAACTGGGGCCAGGGCCAGCAGGGTTCATATTCAGCACATTCTAGAGACCATGGGCATGAGGGTTTTGAGAGAAACCCTGTGACTCACACTCGCTTCTCGTGACCGGCTTCACTGGAAGCACACTCTTCCCACCATCCTCCTTCGCTCCCTCCGCTGCCACCTCTGCCCTGCCAGGTTCCTCATGACCCACCCACCTGCCACGCTGCCTCCCAGCAAAGCCATGCCTCCGTGGGGCTGGGCATCCTGGCTGCTGGGCTAAAGAACCACGAACCCACTGAACTGCATCTTTGCCGTAGCCTCCTTCTCCAACCAGTGCCACATGGCATTGTTAATCACCACCACCACCGCCGCCAGCAAAAAGAAGTCAGGGGCCAACCAACAAATCCAGAGGGATAACTACCACTGTGACAAAGAGCAGGTCATCATCATGGGCTCAGTGGCGCACACCTGCAATCCCAATACTGAGGAGGCCAAGACAGGAGGATCTCGGGTTCAGGGCCAGTCTTGGCAACTTAGGGAGACCCTCAACAACTTGGTGAGACCCTGTTTCAAAATTGTTAACCCCGAGCTGGGCGTGGTGGTGCACGCTTGTAATCCCAGCACTTGGGAGGATGAGACAGGAGGATCGCACAGGTTCGAAGCCAGCTTCAGCTACTCAGTGAGGCTCTCAGCAACTTAGTGCGACCCTGTTTCCAAATAAAGTATAAAATAGGGCTAGGAGTATAGCCCGGAGGTAGAAAAGCCCCTGGGTTCCACCCTCAGTACCACACACCAAAAAAAAAAAAAAAAGTTAACCTGGACACTTGGTATTGGGAGGTAGGGAAATGAGAAGCCGGGGGTGGGGGAGCACCAAATAATGTATGCCATTGTCAACATGGTCTACTTTATGATGAGACTACTACACAAAAAAAAAGTTAAAAGGGATGAAAGTAGAGCTCAGAGGTAGAATGCCCTTGGGTTCAATTCCCAGTATCTATCTATCTATCCATACTCTCTCTCTCTCTCTCTCTCTCTCTCTCTCTCTCTCTCTCTCTCTCTCTCTCTCCTCACCTCTCCTCTCCCTCCCTCCCTCTCTCCTCTCTCTTCTCTCTCCTCTCTCTCTTCTCTCTCTTCTCTCTCCTCTCTCTCCTCTCTCCTCTCTCTTCTCTCTCCTCTCTCTTCTCTCTCCTCTCCTCTTTCTTCTCTCTCCTCTCTTTCTCCTCTCTCTTCTCTCCCTCTCCCCCCTCTCTCTCTCACACACACACACACACGCACACACACACATACACACACGCACACACACACATACACACACACACACACACACACACACAGTGGGTTATTAGGAGTTACAAAAAAAGCCTTCAGAAATACTGGAGCAAGGAAGAAACAGAAAGACACATGCTTCTTGATTGCTACATCCAAATCCTCCTCTCAAACTAATTAACCTGTTCATAATGGCATATTAATGACGACTTACTCTGCTGTATGATAATATGAAAATAACAAGCACTATGTGCCAGACTAAGGCATCTACTGGAGTGGTACCCATGACTGAACCATGCTGGGGCTCTTTTATGGTTTGTCACTGTCTCTTACAATAACCTAGGAAATAGATGATGTTATTGTTAGTCTGGATTCTCCAAAAAGCAGATGTCAAAGTGGGATTAAACATGTAAGAGTTTTATCAGCAGATTTTTTTCTTTTCTTTTTTAGTACTGGGGAATGATCCCAGGGTTGTTCTACCTTTGGGCTACATTCCTAACCCTTTTCTATCTTTTTTTTTTTTTAATATTTTAACAAGGTCTTGCTAAGTTGCTGAGAGCTTTGTTAAATTGCTGCGGTTGGCTTCAAACCCACAGTCCTCCTGTCTCAGCCTCCCAAGTACTAAGATTACAGGTGTGTGCCACCATACCTGGCCAGGAGAAATTTCTTTACACGAGAAAATAGGGAGAGGGGAAGGCTAGTCTGAGAAAGCCACCAGGCCACTTCTACACTGAAAAGAGAGGCAGAGGAAGGCACAGGTTCCTAGACTACAATACAGTGTGTGGTTTCCAGAGTTGCAGGGACTCCTTAAACCAAAGTTAGCCATTACCAGCACCCTGGTTCTTCCAGGAACAGATATGCTTAGTATCCCTGCAAGGCACAGTCTGGCTGGGAGCGGCAGGGGAGGCGTGGCCCCCATCAAATGCAACCATAGATCTCAGAGCAGAGCAGCTGGGGCCCTTAAACTGTAGTAGGAAGTCTTATGGGTACCTCAACAATTATCCCCATTTTACTGGTTGGGAAACTGAGGCTCAGGGAGGTCAAGTCATCTGTCTGTAGTTTGAACCTAGTGTAGTATAATCCCTAACCTTTCTCCTGTGTGTATCTGAGCTACTGACCACCACGTCACAAGCCCAGTTTCTCAGATCCAGTAACCAGCAGGGGAACGGGAGCATAATCAGAGTCCTACAAAGATTTTTCAGGGTTCAATGTGGCCGAGCTCCTCCTGTCCAGTAAGAAAAAAAAATGTGTGCACATATCCTATGTCTCTGCAACAGGTAGGAAAAAGAACCACCTTCTCTGCCACTCTCAGAACCCCTAATCAAAGGGGATCTCTCCCATAGCTTCCCATGACACTCTGGGGCCTCTCACAGCACCCACTGATGTGGAAGTGATTTGCTCGTCATCTACTTGGTATCTGCCAGGTCCACTAAGAGCACTGGCACAGGGACTCAGAAGCAGGCAAGGTAGACTTTTCAAGATAAACACCAGCGAGAAGGCTGAACAAGGCTGAACCTCGGATCCTGCCTCTGAGCTGTTCTGCCCACATGCCCAACATATATGCAAATAACCTTGAGTGAGCAGAGCCACTGGGGTGGGGAGAGGGTGAAGGAATCCCCTGCCCCTCTCTAAATCTGACTCTTCCAGTCGCTCACGTCTGCCAAGGTTATACATCTATCAGTTTTGGGAAGTTCCTCAAATATCCTTCTTCTCAGCTGACTTATTCTATCCCCAGATTGCTCCATCGGTTTCATGGACCTTTCACTCAGAAAGCAATATGCAAAGTGGGTTCATTCATGAATTGACACTTTATTGCAGCACCTATCAAAATCTAAAGTCAAGCGTGGTGTGGCTCTAGTACTTGGGAGGCTGAGACAGGAGGATCACAGGTGTGCAGCCAGCCTCAGCCACTTAGGTGAGGCCCTCAGCAACTTAGTGAGACCCTGATTCAACATTTAGGGGGAAAAAAAAGGCTAGGGGTGTAGCTCAAAGATAGAATGCCTGTGGGTTCAATCCCCAGTACCACCAAACAAAAACGAGCAAACAAAAAAACCTAAGAGGCAAATAACTTTAAATAGCATATAAAATTATGACACATCCATACCATGAAATACTCTGCAACTAGAAAATAGAGTATGAGGGCTTGAGTGGGGTATCAATGGTAGAGTGCTTACCTAGCATGCACGAGGCCTGGGTTTGATCCTGGCATTACAAAATTAATTAAATCAAAATGGTATGATAGTTCTATGAGTTGTAATAATCCATTGAGATATGCTAAACTAAAAAGTAAGTTGTGCCAGGTGCGGTGGTGCACTCTTGTAATCCCCGCACTTGGGAGGCAGACATAGGAGGATCACGCAGGTTCAAAGCCAGCTGCGCTGGCTTATGAGACTCTGTTTCCAAATTTTAAAAAATATTAAAAAATAGGTCTGGGAGTGTAGCCTGGAGGTAGAAGGGTTTCCAGGAGCCCCAGTACCACCAAAAAAAAATAATAATAATAATAAGTAAGTTGCATGTTGTTTAACAAATAAGAGAAATTCTGGAGGTTGGTTGCACAGCACTGTAAGTATTTTTTATTGAATTGTATGCCTCAAAAGTTATGAAGCTGGGCATAGTGGCACATGTCTCTAATCCTAGCACTTGAGAGGCTGAGACAGGAGGATCACAGTTTCAAAGTCAGCCTCAGCAACTTAAGTGAGGCCCTCTGCAACCTAGTGAAACCATTTCAAACTAGACAATAAATTGGGCTGGAGGTGTAGATGTAGTCAGAGGTAGGATGCCCAGTATCAATCCCCAGTATCACACACACACACACACAAAGTTACTGTGAGCTAGGCATGGTGGCACACAACTGTAATCCCGGTACTTGAGAGGCTGAAACAGAAGGATCTCGGGTTTGAGGCCAGTCTCACCAACTTAGCAAGGCCCTCAGCAAATTAGCGAGACCCTGTTTCAAAAACAAAAAGCCTGGCATGGTGATGCAGGCCTGTAATCCCAATACTTGGGAGGCTGAAACAAGAGGTTGGAGGTTTGAGGACAGCCTTCGCAACATAGTGCAATGCTCAGCAAGCTAGCAAGATGATTTCAAAACAAGGAGAAAAAGGGGGTTAGCTCAGAGGTAGATTGCCCCTAGGTTCAATCCCGAGTACAAAAATAATAAAAATAAATAGGCTTGGGGTGTAGTTCAGAGGTAGAACATACCTGGGTTCAATCCCCCGTATCACATACACAAAAAATAAATAAAAATTAAGAAATAGTTACAATGGCAAATTTTGTTGTATTTTATCACACTATTTTAAGAAGCAAGTTCCAGAACAATATGCCTAATGATTCCACTTATACTCGTTTTAACCTTCAGAGAAATTTCTCAGTTGTCTTTGTAAGCATATATGTATCTGGATAAATTAACAAACCTTTTGGATAAAAACTAAAATAGAATCAAGCTGTTATATATGAAGTTATTTCTGGAGAGGGAAATGGCATGGTGGGCTGAGTCGAGGCTTATAAAGGATTTCCAGACTTCACTCTGCCTTTATAATTCCTTGCATAATTTCTATGATGTTGGAATTTACTGAAATTATTCGTGTTCATTTTTTGTCATATGTGTTCATCTAACCAGCCAGTACACCAAGTGCCCATGCCCAGCCAGCTGTCATTTGTGGAATCTAGACTAAGCAGGTCAGGCTGGACTGCTCACCTCCACTCTTCTTCCTCGCAGACCGGCTCAGAGAAGAACTTGCCCCAGCCCTCTGCCCATCCTGCCTGGGGCCCTCCTGTGGCTGGGTGGGTGGAGCGAGAAGCAGGGCTCCAGTCTCACTATGAAGACCATTTCCTTAGAACAGGTTTATGATCAGAAAAGAAGACAGCAGAGTACCAGAAACCCATAAGCCCCTCTAGGTCTTACTGCAAATACCAGGTCTCTGCACCACAGACTCCCGCTAACCAAGGTCTGGGTCTCAGTCTCAGTGGTTTCTGTGAAAAGTAAACCTTTGACTGGTGACTTCAGAACCACACGTCCCCAAATCAGAGGGTGAGGGCTGGGAGAACCTGGCTCATTCTGAAACTTGAGGCCTTGTTACCCCAAGAGGCTCTAGCTGTTTGAGGAACAGGAGACTCACAGCTGCTGAGCCTGAGCAACGGCAAGATCACGTTTCACATGGACTCAACCCATGGCTGCGACTGCCCTGGGCCGGCCCGCAGCCACCAGCCGGTGCTCATTTGCACAGCTTCTGTGGACACTTTGCATATACACACCCCAGGAACACGGCTCCCTTAGGATCAGAGAGGTTAAGACTAGATAGTATCTGGACACACAGGGCCTGAGGAACAGAGAGAAGGGACAGGGTTGGCAAAGGGGAAAAGCCAGTCCCAGTATTTCACTTGCAAATCCAGGCAAGGATGTGAGATGAGGGTAGGAAACTTTACTGTCCCTGAGGGTAAGAAATGTATGCAAATGGATGCATTTGCATGGCAGTCCTGGTCCCTAAAACGACTTACCATACACGGGTTCTACGGCCCAAGAGGTCCCACCTGAAATTCTGTAGGCCTGATGGTCACAAGACTTCCTGGCCAAAGGGTAGCAACTTACCTTCTGCTCAATAATTATTACTTCCAGAGAGAAGAGGTCAATTTCAAGGTAACCCCAGGTTTGGACTTTTGGTGTGTTTAAAAATAGGTTAAGGATGGAAACACAAGCACTGTGGTGTTAGCAAATGTCCCGTGTATATCACATGTACTGACAGGGGGTATAGTGAAGACGGGAGGATGAGGAAGGCTGCCAAGAGCTCTGGCTCTTCAGTGGTAGAGCTCAGAAGAGCAAAGAAGCCTCTTACCACCCCTCCCATGCTTCCAAGGAGGGCCCTCAATTTTATGTAAAGCCATTCTTTTTTATAATGATTCATAAAATATAGAACCACAAATGATCTAAGCTTAGTTATCTCTTTGTAAGGCTTTTTTTTTTTAAAAAAAATTAATGAACTGAAAAATGAGTGGGGAAATCCCTGTAAGACTATGTTCCCAAAGTTTGGTTTTGGGGAGCAAACATTATGAATGTAAGTAACCCAGATGGGAGGGGTGGGAAAGAGAAAATTGGCAGAAAATGCTGAGTACACCCCACTAAGCAGAGCAAACCAGATTTCTGTGGGCAGACTCCATGGGGGTCAAGGGTCTGGGGTCAAGCTAAAGAGCTACACCCAGTGGTTCAGACCCGAAGACAGAAGGCTGAACCTATACCCAAAGAAGGAAGGCTCCAGCTGTTGCAGAGAAAAACCAGAGGAGAGCGCCAAGGGGAAAACCTCCGCCATACTGTTCCCTCATTTTCCACCATTAACATTGTCTGTCCCTCAACTGCCGGTTCATCAGGATGCTCTCCCGGGTCTCTGACAAGAGCCCCACTTTCTGCACCACAAAAGCCACTGTGGCTATTTAAACAGTTTGAATTCTCCTGCCAGTCTCCTCTCATCCGTTTGCTGCTGAGGACTGAGCTCCAGGAGGGCCATACCTACTGCTTGCTCATTTTCACTCTTGGGTGTAGCTGAAAGTCTTCTGATCCAGCTAAGAGTCTCCTGGAGCTCAGGGTGGCCCTAACCTCGCACACACCCACGAATATTGCTTCCCCACTTTTCAAGGCTTGGCTTGGCCTCACTTGATTCTCACACACCCCAATGGGGACAGGAGCAGCATCACCTCTAACCAAGGCAGGGATATGAGGGCTTTGTTTAGAGAGGAGGAGCCGGTGTCTGCTTCCTTGATCTCACTCATCTCTCCTGTTTCGAGAATGGGCTCTAAGAGGCTCCAGTGCCACTGGGGTAGGGGGACACACCCTCACTGGAGCAGGTTCTGGGTGTCTAGGTGTGTGATGCAGGGACAGGGATGAGCAGGCCATTTGCTACTGCATGAGGCCTTTACCCCCGCCAGCTCAAGCAACAAAGCCTAGTCCTGCTCTTCTCTCCCTAAGCACAGAAGAGCCCAGACATTCGGTGAGATGGCGCATCTGGCAGCCTCTCCACTCTGGCCTGAGTGCAGGGAGAGGGGGGTGGAGGAAACCCTCACAAAGCCCCCCAGAGCTGGAGCCCAAGGTCCCTTCCAAAGAGCAGCTGCTCACAAGCTCAGCCAGACTCACCCTGGGGCTGCTGGGGGCCCTAAACAGAGGCTTCAAGTGGCAGGAAGGGTTTATATATTATCTGGGCCGAGATCACAGAGGTTTCCCCCAAAACCTCCCGTGCCTCCACTTGGGGTCCCCAGCCTCACCCAGGCACTGCCCAGTAGGCAGTGTTTACATTCACAGCAGGGGGACAGCCACTTTCCCAGGCTTCCTAATTTCACTCCTCTCTTGAATAACTGAATTTTCTTCACACCTTGAGCAAGCCTGCCTACCCACTCACCATTCACAGCCCTCTGCGTTTCCTGTCTCCAACCCAAAGGAAAACCCCAAATTTACTGCTATTGTTTACCAACCCAATTGCCCCCCACACCCCACAGCACGGAGACTCACCCCCCAGATCTCGGCAGGAGCCTATGGCACCAGCCACATTATTACAGCAGCAACAAGAACCTAACAGGGGTCTGCAGACAGCAGAACTCTAACAACTTCCTTCTCCCTTCTCTCCCCACTCCCTTCCTACCGCCCATTCCCTGCTCTCCTTGGGGCCTAATCACTCTGGCACCTTCTGAAGTACAGACGAAACCTGGTGGGTTCTGCGCCTAGTGTTACGGGAAGAGGAAGAGACTTCTGCGCCTACTCAGGGGTCACAGGCTGGAAGGTGGGATGTGATCCTTTGACAGCTAAGGGGACAGGCAACCCTCTTCTCCAGAGTCAGCCATGGAGGAGAGAGAACAATCCAGACCTTGGGATCCTGGGGCCCAAGCTCCAGTCCAGACCAATGGCTGTGTGACCTCCTGCCCAGTGCTTGCCCTCTTGCCCTGTGTCCTCGCCCATAAAGCAGGGATGATAACCATCCTGCTGGCCCTTCTCTGCCAGCTGAGCATCAGGTATATTAAATGATCCAGGACATGTTAACACCTGACAAGGAGGGAAGCAATGGGGTTAGTAGGTGAGCTTCTACTCTAGGCTCTTATGTGAATCAGGTCACCCTCGGAGAATGGGTCTCTGAAATCAAGTCTCATCCAGCTCTAAGATAGGTAGGATATTTTGGCTTCTGCCTGGCTCATAGCACCCCCTCCTGGAATTCTCAGGTACTACACCCACCTGCTCCTCTGGTCTCTCCCAGGATCAGAACCAAATTCAACACTACCGCATCCTCCCAGGGACCCACATAGGTGGTTCCCCCAGGCTGAGGGTGCCAACGCCTGACAGTGGCTATGGGCATCAAAGAAACACAAGCATCTTGGCTCCTGAGTCAATATTTAGCAAAAGTGAAAGGGCTTCCCAGTCCTCGTGCCCCTCACTTGGCCCCTGGCTCTCAAGGAGAGCAGCATTACTGGTCCCCACATCAGATCCATGACAGGGAAGAGAGGTCTCTTCTCCACTCCCCAGGCACAGACTGTCCCCCAACAAACAAACCTCTTTCCACAGGTAGCCTAGGAAGAAAGAAAGAAAAACTTGAAACTATTAAATCTGTTTAGTAAAGACAATTTTGCTCATACAAAACAACAGTTTACAACAGTCTGAATGCTGGACACACACCATCACAGACAAGGGAGGCGCTGCAGGCACCCACGGCCCGACCTCCAGGCCCCAAGAAGACCCGGGTGCCCTTCACCACCCGCCCCTGAGGGAGCCACCCCTCCTCCACAGAAAGGGGCATGTGGACCTCAGCACGGAGGGCGTCCCACACTGCTCCTCAATACTGGTGCCCCTGCCCTCACAGGCGGAACTGTTGGGGGGTAAAGTGGCTAATGGGCAGGGACAGAGTCGGGACATCTTTGGTGCGAAGACTGCCCCCACCCACAAGCCACACAATGGAAATCTGAGAGAGGAACACAAAAGTCCTGTCCTTGCCCACAGGGGGCAACTGGCTGATGCCTCAGAGCCCAGGAGAGATGCACAAAATAACTTTGCATATGACCTACTCAGGCCCACCTGCGTGGTCTGAGAAGAACCCACTGAGAAATGGCTAAAATTTTAAGAAAAATCAACCAAAGTGGGTTAATAATGGCAAGAAGGGGAAGGAGAGAGGCTACTCAGTAGATCAGCGCCTCAAGGAGACCTGGGACCAACACTGCACGGGGAGGGGTCCTGAGGGGGTCCAGTCTTCCTGATCACCGTGCCAGTTCCAGGTCGCTCCTCTGCCTCCTGGAACCCAGCTAACGAACAGGCCGTGGTGGCCTGGCTTCCCAGGCACTTAGGCAGGCTCAGTACAGGCAAGGAGGGGAGGTCCTAGAGCCCTGCCTGCCCAGGCCCCTCGAATGCACAGCCCCAGACCCAGATCTGGGCACGCGCACATGCACACACGCACACACTCACTCCTATCTGCCCGGCACACTGTGCCATCCAAGGGCTCCGGCAGAGGAGGTGGGTGGCACCCCACCCAAGGGCAGCCCTGAGCTCCCAGAATGCCTGAGCCAGTAGAGACCTGGGGCCGCAGCGGAGAAACAGGGAGGGCGGAAGGGACAGCACAGGGATGCTCCCCGCAACATCTCCACAAATGTCCAGGGGTGACCCCAAGCCTCTGCAGTATCCAGAGGGGAACATGTCTGGTAGAGAGGAAAAGGGGCGGGAGAAAGGACAATAAAAGAGGTTTCATAAAAATTCAAAGTCAAATTACTGATAAAATTGTAAAACGGGTACATGTTGGAGAGCACCTTGCTCCCTTCTCTCCACAGCCTCCCGCCCTCCCCCGGGCGGCCGGAACAAAGGCAGAACTCGGCTGCCTGCGTGGCTCCAGCTCCATGCAGCTGAGGAGGGGAGGCGGAAGTGGACAGTCTGTGTCTCTTCATTTAAAAAATATATTCATGTAGAGAGTTATTGCTTGTCCTCCAGAGGGGCAGGAGGGCTCGCGGCTCAGTGGGCAAGGGCCGCCGCCTCCAGGGCCCGAGCTTTCTTCCTCCTCTTCAGAAGCAGAGGGTTAGACGCGTCTTCAATCTTTTTTATCTTGATCTGCTCATAGTCGACGCGCATTGTGGCCAAGGCACTGGTCATCTCCTCCTGGGGGCAGGGCACCGGAAGGCACAAAAGAAAGGAAGCCAAAGGACAGGGCAGAGGGCGCGGGAGAAGTGAGGGCGAGAGACACAGGCAGGGAGGGCAGAGGGCAGAGGGCAGCAGGTTAGCGGGTCCGCACGCTGCCGGGGGCGTCCCCCAGCCCTGCATCAGCAGAGCCTGGCCGCCACACTGCTGCTTGCCCAGGACCCCTCCCATGACCCTGCCTGAGTTGGGAAGATCCCTGGGGAGGAGTGGGAAGCCCTGGCTCTGGTCTCAGCCAGGGACCCGCTGCATGGCCTAAAACAGGCCACTCCTACCCTCTGGGCCTCAGTTTCCTCTTTTAAAGCTTTCCCCTTTAAGATCCCCTTAGAGGCCAGGACATAGGGGGTGTGTTGGAAATGACCCGGTGAGGGAAGGGCCCTGAGCTGTGTTGTCACCCCTGCCTGGGGAGGCACCCCTGAAGAACGCAGAACGGCCCTCCCCAGCCAGCGCTCCCACCGGCTCCCTCACCTTGACGTCCTCCCACCGCTCCTTGTCCTCCTTCAGGACCCGGCTGGTGTGCAGTGGGGTTTGAGGGACCTTCGTTGATTGCTAAAGGGAATCAATGAAAAAGGGTCCTAGTGAGCCGAAGGCAGTAGAGTCCTGGCTGGGCCCCATCCTGGGGATGGTCCCCTTGGGCCCAGGTCTCCCTGCCTGCCGGACTTACCATGATCCAGGGGTGGTTCATAAACTCCGTGATGGTCATCCTTTGAGTGGGCTCTGTTTTCAGCAGGTTCCGGATAAGCATCTTCACTGTGGGGTGGGGCAGGGGACAGGGACAGCTCAGGGCCTCCTCCCTGTCTGTGGCTTCCCAGTTTTCAAAAAAACCAGGCTCAAAAGGGGGTGGCACAGAAGCAGGCTGGCTAACAGCAGCAGTTCCAAGGGCCGCCATGCTATGCCATGAACAGGCCCATCAGCCTCATACGCCCGGCCTGCCTCCCAGCCTGCACAGACACAGGCTGCCAGGGTTCAACCAGCCAAGTGAGATGGCCACTCGTGTATGTGTGTGTGCACATACAAGTACACGCACACACACATACAGGCTCCTCCCCATGTCCCAAATCGCTGGATTCCTACCTTCCTCTGATACTTCTGACCATTCTGGGTTGGGAAATTCATACTGGCCCATCCGAATGCGAGTCTTCATGCCCGGAGAGATAGCAAGGCCATGGTTGGAATAGAAAGGAGGATACCCACACAGCCTGTGTCAGAAAAAGGCAAGGAGAAATGGACAGGACAATTGTTATTTAGGGGCCCTGTATCGGAAATAGGGTGAGAGATGGGCTCTTCTCCTTGTAAAGGTCACAGGGGCTCACTGGTGCAGGCATGACGCCCAAAGTCAAGAACAGGGCCCAGGAATCCAACACACCAGATGACTAACCACACCCTCTAGCCCATGAGCTAGTTCCTGCCTACCACGCAGCAATCAGAATCCACCAAGTACGGAGAGAAGGGCACACAGGGGATTCCCAGGGAATCCCCCGGTCCGATCCTCCCAGCTCCCCGTACTGCTGCAGCCCAGCCCACCCTGGCCCCCTCCCCGGCACACTCACAGGATGTACATGATGACACCCAAGGACCACATGTCACAGGACTTGTCATACTTCTCTGGGCCCAGTACTTCCGGAGCTGCAAACCAAAGATCAACATGGATGGGCCTGGCCCTCGGAATGCTGTGCTCTACCTCGGCTTCTGTGTGGACACTGCTCTCCTTATAACCCTCCACCTCCTCATGGTGAGAAGCCTGGGGTGGGACAAGGAGACCAGGAGGCTCCCCTCAGAAGACGCCTGCAGCTAGAATGACAGATGAAAACATCCCCAACCTGCTGAGACTTTCAGACCAATGCTGGGCATTTAAGTTCTCAAACTCAAATGCCCTTAAATGCCTGCGGCCTTATTCTGTGCCTGTCAGCTGAGACTCTTGAGCCAAACCTGGGTCCCACAAACCACTGAGAATCTGCTGAAAAGGATGGCCATTCTCAGGAAGAGTACACAGGCACACAAAACCCTGCGTGTGACCTCAGGCAGACGAGCTCTACAATTCCTTAGTCCTAGCTCATTTGATAGTCTCACACCCCCACCCCCTCTTTGTGGTGCTGGGAATGGAATCCAGAGCCTCAGATATGCTAAACAAGCACTCTGCCACTGAGCTACACCTCCAGCCCTGATGGGGTCCTGAGAACCAGTCCCAAAGAGGTCCATAGGTCATAACTCCCCTAGAATCTGGCCCTTGACCCCTGCATACAGAGGGGTGGAGAAACGTTCTGGGGAAGGACTGGGTCCCCGGTCCTCCTCAGCACTCACCTACATAGTACGGTGTATAACAAGGAGTGGTCAAAGAGTTATGGCTGGTGGTTTCCTTGGCAAAGCCAAAATCAGTGAGCTTCAGAATGGCGTTAGGCCTTTTGGAGGTGTATAAGAGATTTTCGGGCTATAGAAAAAGAAACAGGTAAGTAATGACATTTGCTGAACATAGGAGGGGCTATCGAAGACCCCAGGGGTAATGACTACTCCTTCCTGTCATCAGCCCAGCAACCATTCCTCTATCCATCCATGCTGCACACCACAAGGGACATCAGCTCTAGTTGGCCAGGCCACACCATCCCAGAGCTTGACAGAATGCCTGCCGATAACAGGGAAGGCGTGTACACCTCAGGAACAGAAAAAGCAAGGAGTGATGGTGAGGTGCTGACAGGAAGAGTCACAAGGCTGAGCGCACTGGAAAGGGCTTCGCTTCTGGGCACGATATGCCCATGGCAGAGAGAGCAGGCCCCACCAGGCAGAAAATGGCACACTGACCCATTCATTCTGCCCTCACGAACCAGACAGACAGGATCCAGGCTGACGCTGGCAACCCACCCCAGGGTGGCCACAGCCCCGCCCCACAGCCAGTCAAGCATCCAGGCATGGGGTCTCAGCAGCTGGTACCTTGACATCACGATGAGCAATGTTGATGGAGTGCAAATACTGGATGGCCTCGCCAATGCTCTTCATGATTTCTGACGCCTCTACAGAGAGGTGAGAAGAGGAGTGTGAAAGTCACACAGACGCATCATGAGGTCTGAAAACCCCATATGCCAGTCCCACTGCCCCTGCCCCCGTGCAGATGGCATCCATCCCCGCTGCCCTATCAAGCTGAGGGTGACGCCCAGCAGCAAGCAGAGGAGGCAGCAGCCTCAGCTTGTGTCCCCACAGTCCCCACCATCCTGCCGCCCAATCCTGTCCCCACAACAGACCCTCTCTACCTCTTTCTGTGAACGCTTGGTCTCCTCGGTCCTGGATTCGGCTGAACAGTTCTCCACCATCCAAACTGAAAGAAAGCCACCATGAGATCCTGAGAATGCAACAGCTCACCGCCACACTCCACGGGCCCCAAAGGAAGCCAAGCATTTGCCTTCCAAGGTTTCTCGAGGGAGGAGCACCCAGCGTGCGGGTACAGTGCAGGTAGGAGGACAACAGCAGGCTGCTTACCACTCCATGACTATCAGCAGGCACTTCCGCCCTGCATACAGGTTCTCGTAGACATCCACGATGCGCACGATATGTGGGCACTGGGAAGCCCGCCAGTGCAGCTCCACCTCCCTGCGGGCCTTGGGGCAGTCCTGGAGCATCTGCAGGCAAAGCACCTCCTCAGACATGGGCTCTGGGGGGTGGCTGCCCCCACCCGAGCCTGCTCCAAGCCTGCATTCTCAGACCCCCTCCACAGGGCCCTTCCCACAGCATCTCCCTCCCTCGGCTCCCCCTTCTCTTGGATCCTGAGAGGTCTTCACAGCAACTTTATCTGCTGTATAGAAAAGTCAACATGACCAATCCAGGCCTTGACAGCTAGGCACACATCAGCCCTCCAGCCATCTGGCCACTGGGCCTTCCCCCAGCTATGGACATCAGGTGCACAGGAGGCAGCAGGTGGATACTACAGGGCAGTGATGAGGGACTCTGGGGAGAAAGGCCGACTGAGAAGAGGCCATGCAATCATGGAAAAAGGCCTAGAGAGGGAAGGCTCCAGAATCAGCAGCAAAGGGCACCTCCAAGATCACTCAAGCCTGCACACCAGACCCGGAGTTAATGTTCCTTCTACCTGTGCTTCACTCAACCAACAGGTGCTCTCCACTCAATGGTCTGAATCCTGGTTCATACCAGATCTGCAGCTCTGAGCAAGTTACCTCGCTCACTGAGCCAAGTCCATGTCCCTCTTCTTCCCTAGACCAGGTGAGCGTACGGAAGCCGGGCCCTCCGAGCTCCAGACACTGGACCGTGACTAATCTAAGTTCCATTCCTTCTGCGAGTGACTGGCTTGGGAATAAGGCTAAGACTCAAGTGGCCAAGAAGAGCTGGTGCAGAAAACACAGCTGTGTAGGGCATTTCAAGGGCTGGAGTATCAGGGAGACAGTCAGGCTGGGAAGCAAATGGACAGGCAGAGGGCAGGCATCCAGGCAGGGGAATGGCAAGACCCAGGCTGGGGGGTGGGTGAGTGGTGATGCGACAGAGAGGGCTAAGACAGGCCAGAGAGTGCAGAAGCTTGGTGAGCAAGATCAGGAGGCCAAAATGGAGCACATTCCAGAAGGCAGTGAAGCCAACACAGGAATCTCCAGCAATAAAACCAGCGTGCCTTTATGCTCTGGCCCAGGATATGCTGGGCCTTTTTCTAATTATACAAGTGTCATTTTATAGGATGAGCAAATTGAGGAATGGTATGCCCAAGGCTAAGCTTCTGGAAAAAGACAGAGCCAGGACTAGAATCCAGGCCTGACAGACTACAAAGCGCAAACCATCCCAACATACCACCCGCCTTTCAGAGGAAGCAGGGGCTGAAATTCTCAGAGCAACTTCGCAGAGGCAATTTCCCCAAACAAGTGTCCAGAAAGAATCAATAACTAGGTGCTCAGTCTCCCACCCAGTGCGCTGGAGCTGATAGCTGCAGGAGGCAAGGTCCTCATGGGGTCACGCTGCCACCTTGTGGCCACACCAGAACACTGCACAGGTCCTGAGTTTGTTTGTTTGTTTGTTTGTTTGTTTGTTTGTTTGTTTGTTTTACAGCTCTGGGGATAGAACCCAGAGGCATTCGACCTTCGAGCTACACCCCCTGCCCAATTTTTTTTTATTCTTTATTTTGAAACAGGGTCTCACTGAGTAGCGGAGGGCCTCACTAAGTAGCTGAGGCTATCCGCGAACCGCGATCCTCAGGTCTCAGCCTCCCAAATGCTGGGATTACGAGTGTGCGCCACCACGCCCAGCTCGGGTCCTGAGTTTTGCCAGGAAAGTTTATTTTCCTATGCTCTGAAAGCAGGAGGTGGTACTGGCCAATTTCATGTGTATGTAATCCAATCCAACAAGCATTTCCTGAGGTCCTACTATGGGCTACACTTTGCAATGAATGTCAAGACCTAATAGAGGAGTGCCAATCTAAAATTTTAGGCTCGAGGGGAGGAGGATTCGAGGAGGCAGACACAATAAATACTCATAATCCACCTTTCTTTTTTTTTTTTTTTTTGGTGGTACTGGGGTTCCTGGAAGCCCTTCTACCTCCGGGCTACACTCCCAGACCTATTTTTACATTTTTATTTGGAAACAGGGTCTCCTAAGCCAGCGCGCGGCTGGCTTCGAACCTGCGCGATCCTCCTGTCTCTGCCTCCCAAGTGCGGGGATTACAAGCGTGTGCCACCACGCCCGGCTCATAATCCACCTTTCTCTTCCCATTATCTATTAGTATAGGATGGAGGCAAAAAGGAGTGAACCATGGTGCACTCCTTCCTATGAGACTTGCCTCTCCAGCTGCATGGGGGACAGAGATGGACAACATGGCAGCCAAGATGTTGGAGCTGCTCCTAGGACAGGCCCCCATGGTTTCCAGAGCTAGGTTTACTGTAGACCCTTTGGCATTAGGAGAAGGAATGCACAGGCCATGGGGCCAAGGCAGGAGATATCCTGAAAAGATGTCTGAGAATAATTTCTTAGATGCTGAAAATCTGGCTTGGGGTCCAGAACACACCAGTCTGGGGCTCAAATATTACCCAAGCCTTGGTATTCATAGCCTGGATGTCTAGGCAGGGCTGGGAAGGCCAGTTTTCAGCGTCACAGACACGAAGCACAGGACGGGCTGCACTGGGAACAAACACAGACTCGGCAAAGAGGAGGCCGTGTGCAGCCCCACAGAAGTCAGATGGGATTACTCATCCTGGCAAATAAATTCCCATTTCCATTCAAAAGGCCAATAAAAAGTTTTCAGTAAAATCCTTTATAAAGAGTGTTTATAACCCACTGGGATAATCTATTCAAAGAGTCTAGGAGCAGTTTCCAGAGCAAATAAGCAAAGGACCTCTGTCGCCCCCTACAGGCACATGGGAGTGGAGATACAGAGAGGAAGGTCAAAGAGGTCAAATCACTCACAGAGGCAGCATGCAGTTGTGGATTTAGAATCAGGAGAGATGGCCCCTGGTCTGGAATTTGATTATTTCTGGTTGTACCACCATGGAGAAGTCATTGTTTCTGAGCCTACTCTGTGTCTCTACGGTAGGGGCACTGATATCTGCCTAGCTCCCCACCCCAGAGCCCATGTGAGCACCCAGTAAACTCAAGCCTCTACAGTGCTGTTAACAGAAAGGCACTCATCACTGCAAGCCAGCAGCTTGCTGCCATGGGGCGGGGTGGGGCAGGCTGTCATCACTGAGCTGAGGACTGGGTTTCTGTCTTGGCCTGGTGACCACCACCTGGACATCAGCTCCCTGCTCTACCAACCAGAGCCATTCTTGGTGAGGATACACCGTGGCCCACGCGCAGACCTCTCGCACCCCAGAACCTACAGTGCTCAGAGTAAGTTCTACTCTTTTTACTTTAGACAGGTTACAGCACAGAGCATTGGGCAAAAGAGAATTTACCATCAGAAAGCCGGGTTCACATCCCACTTCCACAGCAAATTCTTCACCTGCTACAGGAGGCAGTTGGTGTGGTGCAATGAGCCTTTTAAACCCTGTGCATTTTAAATTCTAGTTCTGCACTTCCTAGCTTTAGTAAGCTAGCCAATCCCCTGTGCTGAAAGGAGTCTCTTCATTATCAAACTAGATTCAATTTTGTGAAATAATATCCTTGAAGATGATTTAGAAACTATACAGGGTACTTCTCACTTTAAAGATTTTTTTGCTATTTTGTATATTTATACTTTATCTCCCCAACATAACTAAAGCTTCTAAAGAGCAAGATCTAATTTTGGTTTCTGTTTAAGCCCTTCCCATTCCCTTCCCTCACCCAGTGGTATATAGATTCTTCCTATATTAGGAAAAAGGAATCTCTGAGCATACCCCTCCTCCTGCTGCTGCTTCTCCCTGTGTACTTAAACTCTGTCCTTTGGCGGTCCTCCCCTAAAGTGACTGAAAGTGAGGAGCCTCCCCACAGGCCTATCCTCTATCAAGTAAACTAGAAAGAGGAATATTCTTAATTCTTAAAGAAATAGAGAAAGAATTTCCCATAAAGGCTAATAATTGACATTTATTCAGGCAGATGGATGTTTCTGTTTATCAGAAAGTCATAACTGAACATGAAAATCAACCCAAGCCAAGAAAGAAGAGCTTCTAATAGGTCGGGCAGGCTGGCGAGCGTCATGGAGCACAGCCACCAAGTGCCAAAGACACTGTGGACAAGTGTGGCTGGAATGTGCTAACCCGGAGCACAGGGCTAAGTAAAGAACAGCAAGCATGGCAGCCTGAGCTCCCGGCCAGGACAGGGGTAAGGCCGGCACACAGGGCGCTGCTGCCAGGGGCCACCCGCAGAGCGAGCTAGGGTGGCAGGTGCAGCTGCAGCCAAGAGGGTCACGTGGGAAAGGTCCTGCTCATACTCTGGCATGGACGAGGACAGTGGAGGCCAAAGGGCCCAGGACCACAGCTCTGAGAACCAGACACTGAAAGAAAGGAAGGTCTTCCCACTAAAAAAAAAAACACCCTGACCTTCCTCCTTCCAGGAGTGCCTGAGAGGGACTTTGAAGTGTGACGCCTGGAATCAATTCTGTGACGTGACTCAGCCCCACGCAATCTGTGTCAGAAAGTCTCTTGCACTGTAGAAAAAGGTTAACAGTTGCGTTTGCTAGACTGCGACGGGAGAGCCAAGGCTGCCAGCCAAGTGTGACAGGAATCAGGACCAGGTCACCGAGCCTCGGGGGTATTTGGCAATGAGAAAGACTCAGCAGCTGCCCAATCCTAGTACCAGACCCCTGGGGTGTGGTGGGGGGACATGAACCAGGTTATACCTGTAACCTCCTCTCCCTCTTCCAGCACAGGGTCCCCTGAAAAAGACATTCTGAGGTCAGCTGAAAGCAGAGAAAGAGCCGGGTGCCTGAGGTGCCACTCAGCAGCCAGGCAGATACGAGGACAAGCCTGGGAAGGAAGGAGCCCCGGCCCCAAGGACCACCCTCCTCAAGCTCTGCGCCTTATTAGTGTGTGCACGCGGGAGTTCGTCACCCCTGCTTGTGCCTCAGTTTCCTTATCTATAAGTGGGATAATAACAGTGCCTACCTCAATTTATGGGGCTGCTATATCAAATGAAGCAACACACATACACTGTGTAAATGACCAAGGACGGCGCCTGGTGGGTAGTGAGCATCTCAGGAGTGTGCACTATTATTCTTCTTCTCCCTGCTCGCATGTGTTGTTCCCAACAGGAAGGGCAGCTGGGATCCCAACCACACCCATTTCACTTAGAGGGTTATTTATAGCTCTAAGCTGGCCCCAAGGGCTAGGATACTGGGAGGAAAGCAGGTTTGGGCATCACAGCCCTAAGCTCTCCCTCTACACCACCTAAACCGGACAGCTGGAGGGGGGTGCACGTAACGAGAGAAGGAAGACATCCCTTCCCAAGGCTTGGTGCCAGGAGTGATGCAAAAGTCCGGGAGTCAGACACCAAGTGTGTTGTAGGTGTGTGCTGCACACTCCCCGGAGGCAGCTGGGGTCAGGGGAAGCCACCAAGCCTCTGGGCCAGGGCCACCCACTCATCCCCTGAGCCATGGAGGCCTCCTCCGCACCACGTGGAGGGTGGCTGGGCTGGAGGCTGTGCAGGGTAAGAAGCAAAAAGGACTCAGGAGGAGAGTAACCAAGCACAATGCTCAAGTGGGCAGCGGGCCCAAGGTGGAGGGATGCTCCTTGGGAAATGGCCAAGTACTTCCAGGAAGCTGTCTCGCCCACCGAACACCCATCCTGGGAGAGATGTCCTATTTTATAAACGAGGTAACTCAATACTGAGAGAATAGTTGAAGGCCTCTCAGCCAGTTGCCTGTGGCAGTGCTGGAATTTGAACCTAGCTCCTTACAGCTCCTAAAGTCCTCTTCTCTCCACCCCATGGAAGACAGAGAGGGGGACATCTGGGACGGTCCGTGACCTTGACACCCAGAAAGAGACTGAGAATGCCTCAAGTGCAAACCCTGGGATGTTGAAATTTTACTGGTAGAATTTTACCCTGAAGTCCTAATCACAGGAGCAGCCTGAAGGATGTATACAACCTTCACTAGAAATGGCCAATAAGGCTGATCCCCAGCAGCAAGTAAGAGACTGCTCTCTAAGAAAGTGAGTTTATCTGTTCCATCTGTAGTCATTGGAATGATGCTTCAGAACATTTAATGAGGTGGCGAACTCCTGATGTCTCTTCTCTGTCACCATCACTATCACTGTCTAGGTTTTCCCTTCTGCAGCACAAATCCTAATCTGTAAGTAAGTTAAATGTATCAGAAAGCATTGAACAATAAACAGAAAACAAGTTACAAAACCTAGTGTGTGATGTCTATTTATACATATATATATACACAACTTTCTATCCACATAACACGTGAACACACTTACATAGAAGATAGTAAGGACATTAATATTTAGTAATTTGTTAGTATTAATTATCTCTTAACAGACAGAATCACAGGTGATTTAATTTCCTTTATCTTTCTTTTCTAGATGGCTTACAAGGAGCATCTGTTACTTTTTAAAGAAACAAAAGAAGCTCAGCTCTCCAAATTTTAATCAGAGGGTGTCATCCACATCTCCAGGCCTTGTGCCACAGAGCAGCATCTCTGAGGCTTCCGGGCAGCCCTGCCAGTGGCTCCGCTGCCCACATCTGCCAGCCAGGAGCTGCCCTCTCCAAGTCTTGAGCAAGAAAGCAGCTGATGCCTGGAGGGTGCCGGTGAGTGTCCCCAGCCCTCTCCCTAAGAAGGGACAGAACAGATGGAACCTACTGGGACACTCTGTCCAACTCCAGCTCTACTTGGCCCTGACAGAGCCAGGCACCCCTCCCACCCTCCTCAGCAAGGAGAGAAGTATCATGCCTGGCTCAAAGAACTCTGGCCTCTACCCAGTCTGAAACCTGGGGAACTCAGCCCTTCCACACAAGGGATAAAAAGCTAACTTAACTCTAATAAACCAACTGTCAAAGAAGGGGGACAATGAGGAGGTCACATGGCTGCAAGACCAGGACACAGCGTCCTTACATCATTTCTGATCTCTGCCAGGTCTCTCTAGAATCCCCATCTCCTTATATCTGGGGCCAGAGAGGAACACAGGGAGGAGGCGCACGGCACCTGATTTCATCGATACAGAATGTCCTCACTCAGCAAAACCTGGAGCACCCAGGCTGGCTCAGAGGGTTGAGGACGAAGCAGTGAACATGACAAGTGAAGCCTGTGCCCCTCCATGGTCTTAACGTTTTAGTGCAGGAGGTGCCCAAGAAATAAGTTCTGAAAAAAAATATTTAATAACACATTGTGATTTTTGATGCAAAAAGATGAGCAGGAGGAGGAGGAAGAGGAAGAGTTGGAGGAGGATAGGATGCCACCACAAAAGCAGCCATGATGGTGAGAAGAATCTTAAGTACAGGCAGCGCCTACAGGCTGGAGAGCCATGAAACTTACTTCTCTGCCCACCTAGTCCAGCTGTGGCACATAAGAGATGTCAGGCAGATAACATCTGGGTTGAACTACTGATTTTCCTGGTCACCTCTGAGGGATAAAGGCACCTGTGTCCCTGCCAAAGCTCTGCAATGCCAGTAAGAGCAACTGATGGTGCACCCCTAGAAACCTGAGCTAAGCAAAACGCCAGCAACAGATTGTAAAGGACGCAGAAGACAGACAAGAAAGACAAACAGAAGAACTGCCCTTCGTGCTGGTACACACCTTCCCACATTTGGTTGGGAGGAAAAGCTATTCTCTATTTATTACTGACGTTCATGATTATGCTACAGGGATTCAGGGGAATCTGTGCCCAAAACAAAGCTACGGCCAACAATGGAGGTCACCAGTACCAACCGTAAAACATCCTTGCCACACTGCGCAGAAGGTGGGGCTCGTCTCCACTGCAGGTGACTGGGCCTGCCCGCCATGCCCCTCTCTGCAGAACCACCCCAGGGCAGTCACAGAGCACTCAAGTTCAACGAAAAGGCAAGAGGCTTAAAAGACTGGAATGACAAATTTTTGCAACACAAAATTAAAAGTGGATAACAGGCTAAATTAACTCTAGCAAATCGATTTACAAGACTAACAGACCCAATATAAAAACAACTAAAGGATAAGAACAATCAGTTCAAAGAAAAGAAAACGCAGATGGCCAAATGAGAAGTATTCAATGCAACTTATTAAAGAGAAATGTTTATAAAAAACAAGGATGATATTCTCACCATGCTGGCAAAAAAAAAAAAAAAAAAAAAACACTTGACTGAAACAAAAACTCCTGAACTTATGTGAAAATTTTAGAAGAGGCACTTTCTCATACACTCACTCAGTAAAGGTATAAGCGAGTCTCTTTCTGGAGGCATGTGGCCACATCTATAAAAATTAAAAATGTTCAAACCCTGGACTCACTCAATAATTACCCAGCTTGAAATCCATCCTACAGATTACATTCATAGAGCATTTTAATGGCAAAAAATCATAATAATCTACATCTCTATCAATAAGGCGCTGGTCAGAGAAACAGCAGCAGAGCCATGTGACTGAATACCGTGTCCCCTTACAAAAGAACAGGCAGCTCTTCACCTATTCCTGTGGAGAGCGCGGAGTGTTTATAAATGGGAAGACAGTCAAGGGACAAGATGACATTGGCCACATGTTTAATATTCAAGTGGTTTTGGTTTTTGTTTGACAGTGCATCCATATTTCTTAAGTCACTTTTAAGTATATATATTCACATAGACAAGAAGCAAAAACACCAAAAGGCTAATTAGCAGTTTATTATAAATGATAGTAATGGGGTGACATTTTCTCCTTTTGAATTTTTTTTAATTTTCCAAAAATAAAGAAAGGAAACTACTAAAACAGAATGTAGAGTATAATTCCATTTGTGTGATTTTATGGTTATTGTTGGTGATGGTGTTTTGTTTCCTAAGACAGAGGAAAAAGGATATGTGGATTCATGGATGCATAAATTTTTTCTGAAGAGGAATGTACCAAAAATAAAATTGACAGTGTTGACCACCAGGAAGTAGGTATCAGAGAAAAGCTTGTACTTTTCTTTTTTCCTTTACTTTTATATCATATTGTTTGAATCATCACTCTTCACATAAATGTATCTGAAAAAATAAAATCAGGCCAGGCATGGTGGTGCATGCTTGTAATCTCAGCATTTGGGAGGCTGAGACCGGAGGATCGCGGTTCGCAGACAACCTCAGCTATTTAGTGAGGCCCTCCGCAACTTAGTGAGACCCTGTTTCCAAATAAATAAAAAGTTGGGCAGGGGCCGGGCATGGTGGCCCACACTTGTAATCCCCGCTCTTGGGAGGCGGAGATAGGAGGATCACGCAGGTTTGTAGCCAGCCTCGCTGGCTTAAGAGACCGTTTCCAAATAAAAAGTATAAAATAGGGCTGGGAGTGTAGTCTGGAGGTAAAAGGATTCCCAGGAACCCCAGTACCAAAAAAAAAAAAAAAAAAAAAAAAGATGGGGTATGGGGTGTAGCTCAAAGGTCAAATGCCTCTGGGTTCCATCCCCAGACCCGCAAGATATATATATATATATATATATATATATATATATATATATATATATAATCAGAGTTTGGACTTTGAGGTACACAATTTGAACCTCAGACTCTGCCCGAGATGGCAACACAGTTACATGGGTCCCAAAGGCCAGCTATCCTTCCCATGAGAGAGGGAAGGGACAGAGATGGGAGATGCCACAGTGCTGCTGGAGGACGACAGGCTCAGGGCAGCCCTGCCCTGGAGGGCACGGCTGCTGGTGTCAAGGCCTGCGTCTCCCTGGAGGATATGACCAGAAGATGATAAAGAGCAGCCCAAGCCCGAGCCACTGCTGCTAACCACCGGTGACGTGGGTGCTGTGTGCAGCGGGGATGTCAGCCACTCAGGAGTCTTGGGTAGGAAACTGAGAGACTGAGGGACAAAGACACTGCTGTTTGTTCCAGCTGATGACTATGACTCTGAAAGAAAAAGAGGAATTTTCATTTATTCCACGCTGATCATGTGCCAGGTGCACTTTATATATAGAAAACAGTGCTATATTTAAACCTCCTGCGACCCTATAGATTATACAGTCAGCTGGCAGTTCCATTATACAGGTGTGGCAACCGAGGCCCGGAAAAGCAGGTATGGTACCCCAAAGACACTTGGCCAGTAAATGATGAAGCAAAGATTCAGACCCTATCCAGACTCTGGGGCCTTTTTGCCTCCACAACAAGAGGCTTTAACAAGTGAACCCTGTGCTGCTAATATTAGTTGACTGCTGACCTGTCTCATTTCTCCTAAATGTCTGTGTCCCAGCTCTGTTTCCAAGCCTGCCCTATTTATCTCCATGTTTGCCAAGCTCTGCACGGAGTCTGGCACAGGGGATCACAACAAACACTTGCTGACTCGAGGGGCAGACTGCTTCAGAGCGACTTTACAGGATGTGGCCTCCAACAGGATACAGGCATCTCTCCCAGCGAGAGAAGCAGGTAGGAAGGCAACCCACCAAACTCTCCAAGTTGGCTGCAAGCTAAAATCTGAGTGTCAGGAAGGAAAATGCCATGCTCTTTGCAGTACCTGGGTACATCTAATAATGCACAGGGATCTTCAAATTAAGCCAGAAGGGGGTCAGGAGCACCACTTCAGGCCTAAGCAAACCCTGGTCATTTGACCCTGCACAACTGCCAAAGCAAATTTAAAGTCTGAATTTGAAATGATTAATACAGCCTCATCTTTAGCACTCCAATCCAGCAGAATGAGACTCATGACATGTATACTAAATCAATAGACCTAATGGGAGGTAGAGGGGAAGGAAGAGACTGGGTGAAAAGGGAACAAGGTCTTATTAATTAAAAGGCAGTACATACACGCACATACTCACACACACACACACACACACACACACACACACACACCCCTCACAAATCCAGACACCAACACTGGAGAACAACTGAGTGAAGAGAGAAGGAAGAGAATGAGAAGACACATCATTACCATGGTAACATCATTTGGGAAAACACGGTCAGGGAGAACATAGGAACGTATTTCCCACGCAACATAAATGGCCCAGACACAAGATAGAGCTCAATCACTGAACATAGACTCAAGGACATCTGCAACACAGAAGTTAAGTCTCTTTCTGCTAAAAGCAGGGCACCTGATAAATTCCTGTCATGCCTCATTCAGAACCTCACCCCTTAGCTGCCTGAAGACCCAAGCAAGAGAACTGCTATCTGAACTAAATTCTGACCAGAATGGAAAAATCTAGCAAATTACGTTTAAAAACACACACATTTTAGTTAGCAAAAACCACATTAACAAGAACAGGACCATGTTGGGAGGAAGCAACCTTCTTAATTTAGAGTTCAAAGGACAGAAGAAAAAAACAACTGAGGACAAAATCCATTTCGATGTGATGACCAAGGAGTAGAAAATTCCGAAAGGGAACGAACGCATTTGAAAAGGTGCGGCGTGAGTCTCTCACAAGTGAATTCTGCCCATCTAACAATCATCAACATTCAACTTTCTGAAGAAAGCAGGAGGCAGCAGCCACAGGGGATCTGGCCGTAGAGCAGGGAGAACAGAGGAGCTCAGGTATGTAGCGATACGTGCAAAGTCACAAGCAACTGCCTGCAGACCGAGATGCCTGCAGACAAGCTCACCAAACAGGAGAAGGAGGGCTCGTGGAAACACAAGAAGTACTAGAAGCACGACTTAAAACTACACCAAAGCTAGAAAATGGGCCATGGAAGTAGTTGCCATCTAAGAACAGAGGCTCATGTGCAAAATGACAGAGAATGGGGGGAGGGTTCGCCTCTAATATGTCCATCATTTCTATCAAAAAGAACAATCCTCAGACAAGGGCAAGCTAAATGTTTACAATTACCCACATGCAGGTGCGTGCTCTTAAGGGCAGCCTCAAACCCAAGCTACACCAAGGCTCAGAGCTCACAAACACCTAACAATGACGCAGTTAAAAGATCCCAGTCTTAGGAGAACCACATGCCTGGATGCAGCAAGAAACTATGGGCGTGATTCAAGAACCACCTCAGGTGATGGCTCAGCAGCCCCGAGGGAGAGGAGAGGGGTGTGTTCTGCTTTGAGGCAGCACATGTTTCTTCTCAGTATCCACTGTGCTCTGGACTAAGCGCATGGGGTTTCAAGGGCTCACAGTCTAGCCAAGAGGGAAAAAGAAATATGCAGACCAAAAACTATTAACAGAGCATGACAACTAAGAAGACAGAAATAACATGTCTGTATTTGTTTGTTTAGTGGGAAAGGAATAAATGGGATGGACGGCTTCACCTAACAGCCATGTCTGACAAAGCTTAGGAACTGGACCTTCACAGCCCAGCTCAGGCTCCCTGAGAAGCCACGGCAGAATGGACACAGTCTCCTTCCCGCCAGACCTTTGGGATGACAAAGAAAGAGAGGGTGTGATGACAAAGCATGCAGATAATATTTGCAGTTGCTATAAATGACCAATAATAAAGTGTCATTTAATGGCTGGAGGACAGGCTGCTGAACACATGCCAAACTGAACTCACTGCCCCTCTAATTTGCTCCCGATCTCAGTCAATGGCAATGACATCACCATCTAACCAGGCTCCCAGACAGATGTAAATCCTGAATCGCTCAACCTCAGCCTCCCTCCCACCTTCCCTCCCCACAGAACCAATCCAACTGTGTCTCTGGAAAGATCTCCGAATCCACCCTCCCTTTCGCAGCCCCTTTCTCTTGTGTGTGTTCTAACTGGTTTCTAGATGGCAGACTAACTCTGTTCCAATACATCCTGGATCACTGTTAGAAAAGCTTATCAACTTGCAAGTGATTGACTGAGGAGAGACAGAATGCTACGAGTAGATTTTTTTTAATTACAGAAGGAGATAATGAGCCAAAACGAACTCCCCAAGAAGTTATATGTTAGGGTTCAAAAAATTCATCCACAATAGCAGAGGAAGAGAATTTTTTCAAGTCAAATCCAGGTAGCAAGAGTGAGAGTGAAGGCAGACAGCTGGCTGGCAGTGGGGCCGGGCAAGTTCCCCAACCTCTTCACACCTCCACTTCCCCTTGTTGTAAAACAGAGATAATAGTATCTGCCTCTAGGGTTGTTGTTTAGTTAATAACAACATAATTGCACTTAGAATGTGCCTCCAGATAAATGCTTTTATTGCTTGTTGTTGTTTTCCTTGTCAAAAGCTGCCTCTAGGAAACCAGTAGCTAGCATGTAAAGCGTTGTGGTTTAAAGCAAGGGCTCTGAAATTAGTCCTCCAGAGTTCAAACAACAGCCTTAAGCTTGGTGGTTTGCCGGCCCTTAACAGTTACTTCACGTTCTAAATCTCCATTGTCCTCATCCGTTAAATGGAGCTTAGTATCTGTCAGAAATATTCACTACAGTATTGTGTACTTTAAATTGGGGAAAAAAAACTGGAAATAAACTAAATATTTACTAAAAACCTGGTAAAATAAATTATGGTACATCCATACCATAGAATAATAAGCAATTACTAAAATCAGGTGGCTCTAGATACACTGAAATCAAAAGTTCTTCAAATAGAAAAAAGCAAGTTGTGATTTGATACATATAATCTGATCCCATTTTTATAAAGTATTTGGGTCAGGCAAAAGAAAAAGAGAAATACTGTATATGAATATGTGTCTGTGTGTTCACCTATGCCTCTGTAAATACAGACAGCTCATAAAAATGACCATGTAAAACAATCTTACTCATCACATCTCATCATAGAGAAAACTGATTGTTCCACGACCTTTTAAACGTGCTTTTATTAGTGCACTGTAACTATAAACCACAGTGAGGTTCAAGATGATACAAGCACAGGTGCATGGTGAGTTCCCTTCCCTGTGCCATCCCATCTCCTTCCCCATACAAGTTAGTGGGATTGGTAGCAATACCTTCATATATTGCCAAAGCAGTATTTACACTGTCCCCTTTCTCACTCCTTTTTCTCCTCCCCACCTCCCTCCCCCAAAGCCCTTCCACTAGTCTACTGGTCTCTCTTCATTCATCTGAAATCCCTTATGTTTCCTATTTTCTCTTTAGCCTCCACCTATAAGAGAAAACATACAGCCGGCTCCTTGACTTTCTAAACTGGCTGCTCTCACTCAGCATAATATTCTCTAGTTCCATCTATTTTCCTGAAAATGACATAACTTTGTTCTTCTTAATGACTAAAAGTCCATGGTGTGTACATATATTTTCTTTATGCATCTGTTGATGGAGACTTAGGTTAGTCCCATTATTTGGCTATTGTGAGTTGTGCTGCTATAAACATGGGTATACCTGTAACATAACTTTTATTTATTTATTTATTTTTTATTTATTTGTGGTACTGGGATGGAACCCAGGGGTCTTCTACCCCCAGGCTACACTCCCAGACCTATTTTATACTTTATTTGGAAACAGGGTCTCACTAAGTTACTGAGACCCTCACTAAGTAGCTGAGGCTGGCTTCAAACCTGTGCGATCCTCCTGTCTCAGCCTCCCAAGCGCGGGGATTACAAGCGTGCGCCACCACGCCCAGCCATAACTTTTAATTCTTTTGGAAAGATACTGAGAGTGGTATAGCTGGGTCATGTAAGTGGTTCCATCACTAGTCTTTTGAAAGTTGTCAAAATACTTTTAAAATTACAGTGATTATAAATGGATAAAAATTAAACATATTAAAAAACTGTATTTATTTAGTTTACTGTAACTTAAAACATGGAGATCCTGAGAATGAGTGTTTTATCTCTGCAAAATTCTCATCCAGAGTAGACTGAGCAGTGCCCAACTTCTCACTGTCTATCCCATACTATGGAGTGAATATCTCTTCTATGCCTTCACAAACTGGCATACTCCTAAGTCTGGATCCGTTTCTAACATTTTATCCACTGTACTTGCGATGTTGTGAAACATCTCCATGATGCTGTCAATGTGAGGGTTTTTCCCAGGGTCACTTCCTCAGGGACCTCTTCATCTTTTCCATCAAAACCATCTCCCCGGTGCCGTCACTGGTGTGACGCCTTCTCCAAATTCCTCCGTCTACACACAGGGTTCTGAACAGAGTCCACATTCTCAGTCCCACTGTTCATTCTGCAGTTCCATCTCACTTCCAACATTACCACTGTTCCTTGCTGAGATTCATTCTTTGTTGGCCAACAACCTCTACATTTTTTAAAATATCACATGAGTTTCTCACTCGGAGACAAAGGCAACACAACTACACACCTTCCTGTGTGTGTGTGAACTGAACAGATGGCCGGTGACCAATCACCAACTGATGCCTAAAGAAGAAACGTGCTCATAAGGAGCATCTGTTGTGTACATATTGATTTGTGGACAGAGGAGCAAACGGCAAAGTGTGTACTCTAGGCAGTTACTCAGAGTTGCTATGCCATGGTAACTGGCGTCTGAGCCACGCTGTCTGGGGACGAGCGTCATTGGATTGGTGTTAACTGAAATTCATGCATATTAGAACCAGGAATAGTGAAGACTACACAAAGAACATAACCTGGAAGTACATAAACACAAAGAACAAACAGTGGCTACCCTTATGAGAAAAGCTATACCCATTTGGCAAAATGCCTGGAAAGTCTTTTAATTGCCACACGTGAGGGGACAGGTAGACGGATGCAACTGGCATCTAATGCAGAGAGGCCAGGGATCCTGCTCACTCCTACAAAGCACAGGACAATCCTCCTCAACAAAGATACAGGTGGTCCAAAAAGTCATTGAGATCAAAGCTAAGAAATGCCATTGTACACCAAAGAGGTTTATTAAGTTGATTTCCACAGAGCCTTTCTCATCTGGCCCAGGCCAAAGGTTAAATAAGACAATGGCAAACAGAAAGTACACAATCAATACTATCAATACCAGAGGCCCTCGATGACTTCAAGCAGAGCATGTAGCACCACCTTAGATGTGTGGTATATTACAAACATTAAATCATCAGATATGATACTCTGTGGTTGGCTGCCAGAGTCTGCATCGCCTTCATCTCACTGACAGATCAAGCGCCCAGATAAAAAGAGAGATCCAGATCCAACCAGCCTCTATCTCTCACACATCCAGAATCCAAATCCAGACCCACAACTAGGTTCCAGTGCTTGGATCTAAGCAACACAGTTGAAAAGGAATGTTACACTTCCAAATGAAGATTCTGAGAACCACGTCACAAAAGAAAAGTTCAATAAACTCGGGCAGCTGCCCTGAAGAAGAGAAAACTCTGAAAAAGCAGTGAGGAACTGGAGACCAGTGGTAACAAGACTAAAATTCTACAGGACTTTCTTTCTCAAAAGGGGGCTGTCCTATGTGATTCCTCCATGGAGAAATCCAAGAAACTATTCTACAGTAGTAGGAGTCTTATAAGGTGGTAAAATCCTTCTCTCTAAAAATAGTCATGCAAAGGAGTCAGGTAGGTTCTCAAAGGGAATTCTACACTGGATAAGAGGTTAGTGTAGACAGCCAATACAGCACTTTCTAATGCATTCTTGGGTACAGACATAGAGAAAGGGCAGGGCAAAGAGTCCCATAGGAACAAGAAGCAGCAACCTCCCATCACTCAGCAGTCACACTCCTAGGTGTCTTAACCAGGAGAAATGAAAACATTATGCCCACAGAGAGGCTTGTACAAGATTGTTCTTTTGAGCTTCATTCATCATAGACAAAAACTGAGAACCCATCAACAGGAGAATGGATAAGCAAATCACAAAGAAACACTACTTGGCACAAAAAGGAACAAACTGCTGATACATGCAGCCACGTGGATGAACCTCCCATGAAAGAGTTCATCCCGATTATCCCATTTATATGAAGTCCCAGAAGAGGCAAAATTAATTTATGATGAAAACACATCAGAACTGCGAATACCTGCAAGGGGTAGGCATGAGGAGGTTGGAATGAAGCATACATTCCACAGAGAACTCACTATGGTTAAAAAAAATAAACTTTGGTTCTATATTTTGCAGAGGTTTAGGTTGCACACATGGAGACATCTATCAAAACTCATCAAATGATGCCTTAAGATTTGTGCATTTTACTGGTATATACATCTTACCACCAACACACACACACACACACACACACACACACACACACACGCAGGAGCAAATACTGAACTCTAATTAAATGCATATGTAAGCTGAAATATTGGGGAAAAAAGTGCACTTATGTCTACAACTTATTATGAAGTGTATCTCCAAAAAATGGTAGATTGAAAATGGATAGAGACGCACACTCATAATCCCAGTATTTGGGAGTCAAAGACAGGAGGATCGCAGGTTCGTAGCCAGCCTCACCCCTACGTAGTGAGACCCTCCACAACTTAGTGAGACCGTGTTTCAAAATAAAAAATAAAAATAGGGCTTGGGGTACAGCTCAGAAGTAGAATACCCCTGGGCTCAAATCCTCAGTACTGGAAAAAAAAGAAAGAAAGAAAAGAAAAGAAAAGAGAAGAGAAGAGAAAAGAAAAGGGATAGAGAAACTGAAAGATGAGAAGAGACATGATAAAGCAAATACAGTAAAAGTTAATGGTAGAGTTTAGGTAACGGAGCATATGGGTGTTTACTGTACAACTATTTCAAGTTTGTCACATATCTAAAATGTTTCACAATAAAATGCTGTGGGAGGAGGAAGTAACAGCCAGGAGTGCACACCAAAGGGAAAAGAGTGGCGGCTGGAAGGTCATGGGAGGACGGCCAGGGGAAGGAGAGGGCCGGCTACAGCCTACGTGGGGCCCTCTCAAGGCCAGAATTGCAAAAGGCCAGGCTGACCTGGGAATGGGTGATCTTGGCAAAGACAAAGCACACGAGGCTGGTGCTCAGGCCTTGCCTTCTTATGCCCTGTTCCTGTGGGACCAGCTCTACGCAGTCCCTGACTGCATGATCGTGTAGGTCAGGACAAGCCCCTGCCTCCTCTGGCCTTCGCTGAAGGGATCAATGTACAAGGACAGCATCAATTCAAAGGATCCCATGTGCTTTTCAGTACTGATATATGTTATACACATCTCTGAAAAACACTTTTCTAGACAGGAACCAGAGAACACAGATGTCGATAACAGCTTCAGTGACCTCCAAGGGTTTTTGCACAGGAAAAAGCTAGGAGTCTACTGCTCTATCGATGTATCCTCAAAGAAAGGGCCTGAGAGATGGGCATGATGGCATATGATGTAATCTCAGTACTTGGGAAGCTGAGAAAGGAGGATCCCAGGTTCAAGGCCAGCCTCAGTAACTTAGTGGGACTCTCAGCAATTTAGTGAGATCTTGTTTCAAAATAAAAAACAGGGTAGGGGTGAAGCTCAGAGGTAGAATGTCTCAGGGGAAAGAAAGAAGGAAAGGAGGGAGGGAGGCAGGGGAGGAGGGAGGAAGGGAGGGACAAAGGGCCAGCCTGTGCGCAGGCAGCTCCCAACTGTCTGCATGTAGATGATTCATCATATAGATTAGCCACAGCAAACACAATCAAAGAACAGAAGCGCCCTCCTGTACTACCCCACCCCCCCTACACAGCAGGTTTCTGGGACACAAAACATTATGGAAGCCCAAGAGAATTAAGTGGATATGATGCTAGAGGGGGAAATTGCTGGAGAAAAAAAATTCGTTGAGTTTTGTAAAGTCCAATTTCAAGAATTTTAACATTACCTGTTCTACTACCTCCCCCACCCACAAAGACGTAGATCACCTAAGCCTGGTTACATGAGACTGCCTGTATGGCATGGTTTATCTACTCTGATTCTCTACCTCAAGGAGGACACATGCTGGAGTTTACCAGGTGGTAGAAAAAGGCATCAGAAAGCAAACCGACCTGGTTCTCACCCTAGTTCTGCAACGAACTTGCTGAACACCTAGAGACAAGTCGCCTTCACTCTGACTCCTCTCTGTCCGATCTAAGGCAGCCTAGCCCAACTGAGTAGACTCTTCTGGATTTGAGGGGACAGGGGGACCAGGAAACCACTCCTAGACTTCAGTACTGATACCCAGCCCTTCTTGCTCTGCTCTAATTTCCAGGACACTGGCAAGTCTGGTACTTCAGGCCCAAGGTCTTAAAGAAAAGAAACACATCCATGTTTCTCAAACTAATGACCACTGCATCACAAACCCAAAACCACTTCTAGCAGGACTTCCTTCCCACCAGAGCAGAGATGGGGCAGGTTGCTTAGATGCCAACATTCCAAGGAGGGTCCCGGAGGGAGTTTCTGGAGTGCCTGGGGGTGGGGGAAATCCTGCTCCTCCTCCGGAATAATATGGCCAGTCACCAAAGGGAACCTGGGGTCCTCACGACAGAGACAACAGGACACACTGTCTGGGTCCAGGTGTGCCACGGGTGCAAGCAGGACCATGAAAGGAAAAGAGGCCCGGCAAGGCTGGGGACTATGGAAAGAGGAAAGCCAGAGAGCGGTGCCATCCCACCCCCAGCAACTGCCCACTATGCACTGGCTGGAACCACAAGCGTCCGACAGGCTGAGCAGAGGCCCAGGGAAGGAGAGGTGAGAGCAGCCACTGCAGGATGGCGCTCAGACACTGCCCGGCCTCCTGGCCCTTAGGGACAGCTCGGCCTACACTGCTCTAACCTGGAAAAGTTGAAGATTCTTCAGAACAAGTAAAGCCCCACCCAGGGCATAAGAAAAATTTTCCATCATGACCAATTTGTCTAGAAGAGGCCTGAAGGTCTTCCCGGCAGCAGTGATGCATCCCCAGCTGATGGGGAAAAGAGGCTGGCATTGCTCACTCCTCTCTGGTGCCCTGCCATCTCTACCCTCACCCCACATCCACCTCTGTGAGCTCAGAGGTGGCACCAGTGCCCGGGCGCCTTTCCTGGGAGCCACAGCAAGTCCTGAGGATCAGGGTTTCTGGTTCCTGCAGAGATGCTGGATCCTAGGAGTCTGCAAGTGCTCCTAGCAGGTTGGCAGCAGCGGCTAATCTACTAAAGCTGTCCTGCCCAGACTTCCGGGTGGGGGTGGAGGGAGACGGGAACAGCATCTGTCCTTTTTCCACTAACAAGTGGCAACTATTCCTGGGTTTGGTTTGCTCCTCCCCAGTCTGAGTGGCTGGGCCTCTGGCTGAGGCAGAGAACAGGCCAGAAGGGCTGGAAATGAAGGACACCTCGCCCTATACCTGCTGAAGACAGGACTCTCTCCTTGCAGGATGGTCCAAAGGAGGAAAGCAGCCCAAAACATTAAATCAAACAGGCAGGTATGGTGGTACATGCCTGTAATAGTATTTGGGAGGGTAAAACAGGAAGCTTGTAGGTTCAAAGCCACGCTCTGCAACTTAGTGAGGCACTTAGAAACTTAGAAAAACCCTGCTTCCAAATAAAAAAATAAAATAAGGCTGGGGAAGCAGCTCAGCAGTAGATTGCCCCTGAATTTAATCTCCAGCACCACCAAAAAAAAAAAACAAAACAGTAAACCAGTTAGGAAATCCTGGCCCTGCCTAATTACACTGAGGTCTCCAAGAACCAGAAATGTCCCACCCCCAGGAAGGGTGACTTCCCACCCCACATTCCCATTTGTTCCCAGTTGCCAATTTCCTTAGAAGTAACCATGGCCTCCAGGCACACCCGGGCCAGAAGGGCCTGAGCCCTGCAACAGGCTTGGGAATCCCCGAGGCCTGGCTCTGCTCCAAGGGAAGAATCCAGTGAGCCTCCCAACCATTTCTCAGGAAGACGTATCTGGGGGGCCATTCATTCCTATCCAGTTCCCGCCACCAACGGTCTAAAACAATTTTAGCCTATGTTCTCAAAAGCTTAAGAAATTCCACCAAATTTAGTAAATCTATTGCACAATGCTGAATTCTTAAATTCAAACCCAAATGTCTTCATCTCTGCTCCCCTGGATAAAGGCGAGCCCAGTGCCTGTGCCCTGGTCCACGCTCCTGGAGAGTGTGGCTGAAGAGGGGAGAAACCTCCGGCCCACCTGCATCTCCCCCATCAGGAAAAGAGAATGCAGAGAGATAAGGGAGCTAAATCTCGCTCCTCTCCACTTCCAAGATTAGCCAGCAGCTGCCTCCGGATCCCCAGCCCCTCCCTTCAATACTGAGCAGCTCTGGGGCCTCAAGCAGGGGTGTCTGCTGACTGCTGGTTCACCCCCATGCTGCAAAGTGCCGCTTCCCAGGCACGACAGATGTAGCTGCTATTCAGTGTTTTCAATCCAGGACAATAGCTTCTCCAGAAGCACAAAGCCAGCAGGGATAGAAAGGGCCAAGTTCAATAGAAGCCACCTGCCAGGGCCCTTCCCTGCCACGCCCCCAATGCACACACATGTACACGTACACCTTTCAAAGCGCTCAGACCCGCACTCACCCAGATCAGGTGACTTTCTCTCTGAACCCCTGGACAGTTCCCCCAGATAAAGGAGACTGTATTGACATTTCTCAAATAGTCCTTGGTAAGATGTTAGTTAATAAGTGCTATGTAAAAGAAGCATCCTATATGCCCAAAGCACTAGGTTAAATCAAGTTAAGCAGATTCTGGAGGACTTCTCAGAGCTTTAATGTGACGATGTGTACTGCAGAATACTCCCCATTTATGTGATCACAGAGCACCCCAGGATTGGCACCAGTGCTTGGAGAAATGAGTGGCTCCTTGCCTTATGTTCACCTGGTCCCCTGTTGCTAGCTCTTCTACCACTTGGTATATATATATGAGAAATACCTTATTTAAAGCCAGGTGTAGTGGCACATGCTTGAAATCCCAGTACTTAGGGAGCCAAGAAGAGAGGATTGCAAGTTTGAGACCAGGACCAGCCTCAGCAATTTAGCAAAGACCCTCAGGAACTTAGCAAGATCTTGTGTCAAAAAAAAAAAAAAATTAAAGGGCTAGGGGAATAGCTCAGAAGTAGAATAACCCTGAGTTCAATTCCCAGACACACACATACACATACACACGAAGAAAGAAAAGACCTATTTACACTTTTCCCCTCCATAAGCTTCCAGTGGACAGATGACTGTGTACAAACACTGGTGGTATCTTCACTATTCAGGTTTAGCAGCTTCTGCAAAGACCACCGAAGTGCCAGGCGTGGTGGCGCACGCTTGTAATCCCAGCATTTGGGAGGCTGAAACCAGACGATTGTGGTTCGCGGACAGCCTCAGCTACTTAGTGAGGCCCTCTGCAACTTAGTGAGAACCTGTTTCAAAATAAAGAATAAAAAAATAGGGCAGGGGGTGTAGCTCGGAGGTCAAATGCCCCTGGGTTTCATCCCCAGACCTGCAAAAAAAAAAAAGCCTAAACCTATGTACAAGCTCAAGACAAACTAGACTATGGCTCATCTGTGCTTATGTCACCAATAATAAGGGCTCAACCCCCAGATGAGCCAGCAGCTGTTTTTTTTTTTAATGGAGATTTTTTTTTCTTTATTGAGAAACTTAAGACTTGGGCATATCAAATAAAACCAATTTTTGGAGGGAGAGAAAAAACCAAAACCCACAATTTAAAAAAAAGTCAACACTGTCTGGGTCATACTAGAATCCAGAGAATACATTCTTTCAATTGAAAAATTCTAGATGCTTTATAATTGACCTTTTGATACAAAAGGAACAATTAAATTTGCAAATTGTGGTTCTTGATGTTGAGTTCTTCAACAAGCTAGGAATTCTTTAAGCCTTAAGCTGAATTCCGTTAAGGGGTTATTTGGCACTTGGATCCATTTTCCCTTGTCTAGCAGCTGGTTTTATTCCCTTATCAAACCCCCCTACCTCACCAGCTATTTACCTTTGGCTGAGCGGGTAACTAGGTGACTATGCTCAGTACACACACACACACTGTGGGTAACGAGACGTCACCGCCACAGTCAGCACAGGTGCGGGGGCTCTGTCACCAACACCACTCACTCCAGCAGAGCAGCAGAACAGAGGGTGGGAAGGTGAGCCAGGCCTGGCTGACAAGAGGCCGCGGCCTCTGTTCACCCAACCCTCTTTGTGTCATGGGCCAGATAATAGGTAACAATGAGTGGAAGATACTCAGATGTGGCCCAAATCTTCAAAATTCACAGAAGTTTCATATGCAAACTATGGAGCTAATTTTTTTTATTATTTTTAATTTAAAGTAGTACTTCTCATCCTCAAGAGAAACTGTTAGTGGTACTCTGATTTTGTGTTAGAAAAATATAGCACCTGCATCCTTAAGTAGAGTTATGGGAAAGACCCCTCTGATTTCCTGGGAGCTTTCCACTTTGCTCAGAATGAAGCAGATCCTGAAAGGCTGTCTTCCCCCAAACTGTGCAGCTGAACACAGAAGCAGGTGCACCCGCTTTCTCACACACACACACACACACACACACACACACACACACACACACACACACACACCCCAGAGGGCACTCTCAGCCCAGTCGCTCGCACAGAGTGACTCTGCCTCTCCAGCAGGCTCTCCTTGGTCTGGGGCCGTGGAGATTGTGCTGAGCGCGCATGCTTCCTGGAGCCTGCAGTGAAGACACAGTTTATGGTTAGCATCTGGGTACCAACCAGAGGCCAGGGAACTCCTCACGCTCTGATCCTGAGCTAAAAGGGAGGAGGCACTGATGTTAACCTTCCCCTTCCAACTCCAGTGCATCAGAAGAAAACCAGGTAAGGATCTGGAGTATTCACAGATCTCTTATTTTAAAATAAAAGTTGTTTTTAAAAGTGTGTTTTCTTACTTTTCCCAACTGCTCTTCTTGCCCACTTGGACAATTAGCCCAACCTGTAGAAACTGGGAGTGAAGATAAAACTAAGAGTCTTTCTCTTGAAGCACTCTCCATCCACTCCTCAACCCCAGAGACCAGAATCATAAAGGTGTCCTTGCTGGTCCTGCCAGGCAGGCCTCTTCTTCCCAACTCTTATAGAGGCTAGAAAGAATTCTTTGGCTCTGTTCACTATTCCAATTAACTTCTCTAACTGGGTGGGGGTATGTTTGGAAGTAGCTGCTCCTGAAGCTGACATCTTAATGCTTGATTTTTTAAAAAAAACTTTATTGTTTAAATACCAGTTTTGCCTCTGAAGCTGCCAAGCCTCATGCACTGCTTGTTAATTATCAGCTGCTAAATAGCACTTTTCTCATAGAAGCTGATAAACTCCGGGCTGCTGGGAGTAGAAGGCTGGAGCATAGAAAGGGGCTCAGCCTCCCACAAGGCAGCCTCATCAAAAAAAAAAAAACAAGACAAGGAGGCCAAAAGTGGACCCACTCCCAGGAGTACATGCTACACCTCAGGAAGCACCAGGCACCATGTTTGCACTGGGGATACCCAGCCCAGGAGACACAGCACTTGTCCTCAAGGAGTTCAGTCTAGCAGGGGAGGGCATGGGGGTGACTGTAATTCAATTCACAGCAGTCATGCAGGCAGCAGTATGAACTGCCAACAGCACATTCACAGTCAGCTTTGCCTGGAATTGGAGGGTGTAGGCAGATAAAGTCTTCCATGAGCCTGAAAGGATAAATACAATCCTACCGGAAAGGGTACAGAAAGCTGAATGTATGAAAGGCCCAAGAGAAGATAAAGAAGCCTCTGTATGCATAGCAGGGTGGCAAGAGTGATCTCCTGGGAGGTGAGGGTGGAAAGTCAAACCCAGCTTGCCCCAACGCCATGTACAGGAGTTTGCCCTTTACACTGGAGTCTACTGGAGGCCTCAAAGCAGATGTGAGGTGTGTGGTCCTATCAGACCAGGAACAGATGAGCAAGTCTCTTAATGCCTCTGAAGAAAGCCAGGTGAGTACCTTGAAAAGCACATGTTAACCATGCAGACAGACAGACACAGGACACAGGACAACGGCCCACAGAGGCTGGGAAGTCCTTGCGACTCTCCCACTGAGATGCAGTCCTTTCCTCGGTCTCTCAGCCAGGCTTGACAGTTGCAAGGATCCTGGGAAGGACGTCATGTCTCTGCTACTCCCCAGAGCCTTTGGCAGATGAGGTGTCTGAAAATGAGCTTTGACTCCAGGTGGCAGGGACCTCACCACAGTGTGCTTGAACATCTGCTGCGCCCAAGTGCAAGAGACAGAGAAGCACCAAAGGATGTTAACAGTCACATGGAACCCGATTTTTTATTCAATAAACATAGATATATAACAACAGTAATTTTTTTTAATGGTAAGGTTTTCTTGAAAGAGGAGAAGCTCCCCATCACTGGATGAATTTGAAGTTAGATAGATGGGTGGTTGCCAAACAGAGATCCTTCTCACTTTGGGTCATACCAAAAATACGTACTCCTGAATATCACTACTATAGAGTTGTGGGCTCCGGGTGCAATGGCGCACACCTGTAATGCCAGTACTTGGGAAGCTGACACAGGAGGATCACAAGTTCCAAGCCAGTCTGGGCAAATTAGTGAGAATCTATCTCAAGATAAAAAAGGGCTGGGGTCAATTTCAGTGGCAGAACATCCCTGAGTTCAATCCCTAATATGATGAAGAAGAAGAAAAAGGAAAAGGGAAAGGAGGAAGAAAAATACAAGGAATACATGTTTTTAAAAAGAAAGAAGGGGGAGAGGACACCAAATATAGTTTAAATGTATACCATTTATGTTCAATAAAAAATTTGTTAAAAAAAAAAAAGAAAGAAAAATACACGTATTGCCCAGGAAGCGTGACCTTTAGAAGCTCCCTGAGTTGGGAACTCCGAAGCTAGATGACCATCTATGTATTGGAATGTATCCTGAACAAGAACGAAATGCTTTTAAAAATCCTTTTCTGGCCAGGCACAGGGGTGCATACCTGTAATCCCAGCTACTACTCAAGAGGCTGAGGCAGGAGGATAACAGCTGGAGGCCGACCTGAGCAACCTGTCTCAAAAAAGAAAATGTGAAGGGCTGAGGGTGTAGTTCAGTGGTAAAATGCTCCTGGGTTCAGTCCCCAGAATCCCCCCTACACAAGCACATATGCGCACGCAAGCACGCGCGCACACACACCCCATTTTCTAAATGATTACTTTCTAACTGTCCTCTCACTGGGATTCAAAACCTCTCTCCTCATGCCTGTCCATGCTTTGAATGTTCGTTCTCTCTCTCTCTCTCTCTCTCTCTCTCTCTCTCTCTCTCTCTCTCTCTCTCTCTCCTACACAATATAGTAGCCAATATCTGACTACTGACCACTTGAAATGTGGCTGCTGCTACTGAGGAAGGGGATTTTAATTTTTATTTAATTAATTTAAAGAGCTACATGTGGCTAGTGGCTACCATACTGGCTAGTGCAGCTTCCTCTGGAAAAGCAACTAGGTACCCACTGTAGGGTCCCGAAGACAGTAATTTCTGGCCCTACTCCCTTTACCGCCATCCTCCCTGAGCTCATTTCCAGCTGAAGACAGAAAAATTAACTTCAAAGAAAATGAAGCAACATGTGCAGAAAACAAAAACTGCCACCCTTAAGGACTTTACTCTCTTCTGCCCAGGAAGCAATTACCACCAGCAGCTGACTGCCCCGGCTGCCATGCCCAGCTTCAGAGTGAGCAGAGCCCCTTTCTCGGGGATGACCTACAACACCCCTGATCTGACTAAAGCTCTACTCTAAAAGCTTGATTGTACTGGAACATTTTGGCTATGCTAAGGTATAGCAAGCCAAGGGAAAGGAAATGAATCTCACCAGATAGAAAAGGAAGAAAGAAAGAAAGAAAGAAAGGAAGGAATTCTACTACTTTTCAAGACCTCAGAAGTTTTCATCAGGAAAATATATCATCCTGTACATTTCCAAATACATCTGGATTCTTGCCCAGCTCCAGCACACAGGCCAAAATCAAACCTGACCAAGGACTTCAGACCAGCATGTGTGGTCTTACAGCCTGATTTCTACCACACACATACATCAGGCTCTTTTTCACAGCTTCTGCCAGGACTCATGGTCTGAATCTACCACCAAGGTAGATTATCTGAGTTGAAAAATAAGTATTAACTGAGTTGAAAAATAAGTATTTGCTCAACCTTCTGGGATACCAAAGAAGACACAGGCCAGAGTGGCAGCAAGAAATGCTAGGTAGGTATCAGGAACCACCTGTCCTATTTCAGGGCTCTCAGCATCAGAGGGAGGCCACCAGCAACCTTCCAGGGATGCCTGGGTGCAAGAGAGCTCTCTGGCCCGGAAGGCAATGGACAGGTGCATTCTCAAGGTCCCCTCATATAAGTCTTGGCTACTTTCCTCTTCAGAGACGCAGCTGGCCTGCTGCAGGGCCACAGTCTCACATAAGACGGAGAGAAAGGCCATACATATATAAAAAGCACTGTGTGGGGGAGGGGTGATAACTATCAAAGACTAGGTACTTTCTCTGAACTTGACTGGAAAATTTTTTTCCCTTAACTTATTCTAGAAAAAAAAGAAAGAGGAAGAAAAAATTAATTTAAAAACATGTTGCAATTTCCTTTGTCATGGCACACACTCAGGAAAAACACCCAACGCATTGCTTCACTTTCCCATCTGCACTAACGGACGCTCCTCCCTGAGCCCTGATCTCTGCTCACCCAGCTCCTGAGACGCAGGAAGCCGAGGGCCAGACCTTGGTGCCTTAAAGAACCCCACTTCCAGCCTCCTCATCTACAGCCTGCCTACTTCTCCACTTAGGAGGCTGAATAAAATAAGAATGCAATTCTTTAGCGCAAGGTGGGAGGCCCTATGAGGGGTCAAGGGAGGGCTAAACCCTCTGCCACTGCTTCAGACCAGCCATTCTTTTTCTTTATCCACTTCCTTCCTCCTCCCTGGCTCTTCAGGGTAGTCAGTTAACACCCTATCACAAGCATTTTCTATTGCCAGAAAGATTCCTGAGAAGACATCATCTCTCCCTCCTCAGCCAAACAAAGGACAGAAGCCCACAGTGAAGTCCCTCTCACTTCTTAGAAACCATGCTAGCCGGGTGTGGTGGCTCTTGTTTGTAATCCCAGCATCCGGGAGGCTGAGACAGGAGGATCCGGGTTCACGGACAGCCTCAGCTACTTAGTGAGGCCCTTTGCAACTCAGCGAGACCCTGTTCCAAAATAAAGAAAAAATAGGGCTGGGGCATAGCTGGGAGGCAGAATGCCTCTTGGTTCCAACCCCAGTACTGCAAGCAAGCAAGAAAGGAAGAAAAGAAATGAAACGAAACAAAACGAAACCATGTTGTTGGTCCTACTTTTGTCTACCCCTCCCCTGGGTGTGTGTCCATATATGTCCTGGCTGCACTAGGCAAAGGGATCCTACCCCCTTGGAGAGGCCACCAAGTGCCTCTGTGTCCTTTACTGTCCACCCTATTGCACTGACTCTAAGCACCAGACCACCTGGTCTGCAGGGTCCAATGGGAAAATGCCTGAAAAAAATACACTCTGAATTTGGGGGGAGGGAGAAGCCATCATTTTTCATTCATACTCCTCCTCTAAATCTTAAATTCCCAAAGTCAAGGCCTACTCCTTATTCATATCAGTGGAGCAATCAGTAGAAAATAAGCAGGCCATAAATATCTGATAAAACGTATGTTTCTAGGTCAACTATATACTGGAATATAATGAGATCATGAAAGAACTGTTCATGCGGCAGGACTGTGAGCTATAAAGAGCCTAGATCTTAGAATTAGGTGCTCTCACCAACAATAGCCTCACTTCTGCCTGTGCCCCCAATACGTATCTCCAAGACCCACTTAAAAGTGACCTCCACAGTAAAGCCTTCCCTGACCTGACATTTAAAACTGCAATGTACACCTCCACTCCCGGCATTCCAGGGTGCTCTTTATTTTTCCCTTTGTATCTATCATTGTCGGATAAGCTGTGCCATTTAATTATATTTAATTATATTCTGTCTGTGTATCTTCCGTTGCTCGAATGGAAGATCCATGCACAGAGGATTATGTTTGTTTGCTTGTTTGTTTGTTTGTTTGTGGTTTTTGTGTCTGTTTTATATACTGATATAGCCAAGAGCCTAAACTAATGCTTAGCACTTCCTAGGTATTAAAAAAACAATTGCTAATAAATAAATTATTGTGAACATGTTTGAACCTAAATTTTTTCCTGTGTTTTAAAAGGGGAACTTTGCAGTATTATTTCAAGGATTAACAAGGGTTTAAGTAAAACATCTACTACAATGCCTGATACATAGTATCTGCTCAATAAATTCTTGTTACTAATCCAAGAAACCTTCACAAAGTTGTTTAAGCTTCCAAACAGTGCTCTGAATGACAGAAGATTGTTATATGTATCAAAGTCAATCTGCTGTTCTGATCCATCCTTAAAGAAGCTGCAAAAGTCATTCTTGGCACTGCTAATTAATTTCCTTGAGTAGTAAGCTGTTTGGGATCTCAAGAGGATAGAAAGTACCCTAAGGCAAATCCTGCTTAGAAAAGCAGGGGTCTGGTCTAATCTGCTAGAAAAAAAACCCAACCCTTATTGTTCCAAATTCTTCTCATCTCATATAGCTGGGGTATTGAAGGGGTCTAAACCCAAGAGGATGACCCCCACTTTTCTTCCATTCTGAGCTAATCCTGCCATCTGGGCCTCCTGATGGCCAGTCAGCAGGGAAGACATGAGGCAGGCATGGAGGAGAATAAACATTTATAAACACTGGGTGAATGAATAAAAATACGCAGCCAAGAGAAGGGTGAAGTAACGCTGGCCTACAGAAACAGAGAGGATGGCTCTCTGCCCCAGGGCTCGCTAGGACCCAGGCTGACCACTTCTTTCCCAGCATCAGATCATTTTCCCAGCAGTGGGGATGCAGCAAAAGTGATGATGAAAGACATTCAGTGCCAAGTGGGAAACTCAGGGAGGTCTAGACAGGTCCTAGGACTTGCTCAGGGCTAGGTTCAGGTTGAGAACCAGGTCCCTCCGGTTCTCTTTCCTGCACAAATCTTCAGCACATGGAGGTAAGTAGATCCATGAAGTTCAAATCTCTGACCTCAGTCCCACGAACTTGATGCTCAGTGCTGGTCCCTCTTGCAACACACAGGGACCAAGCCAACAGACAGATAACCAGGAACAGCGTGTGTGTCTGTCGTGTGTCTACAGCTAACCAAGAAGATGCCAAGAACTGAGGGCAAGCTGGCACATTCCACCTCTGTCTCTTCCTCAGTTCAAGTTCTCTAAGGGGCAGAAGAGTCATCTCCATAAAGGAACAGGGAAGGGAGGGGCCCTTGAATGGGGAGATAGAGAAGCACCAATTCTTACAATTATAAGAATGAGAATTCCGTTCACAGAAACACAAGGCACCTCCTTGAGGCAGCAGATCTAAGTGGAAGGAAAAAGGGCCTTGAAGAGTATTCTGTCAGCTCCCAGCAGACAGAAGAAAAACAGAGACAGACACTGAATGGGACCTTCACTGTGCTCCTGGCTCAGTCTCAATGAGCCCAACCCAGACTACCCATATACTCCCAGAGCTTCCAAACCCCCAGCCCTGAATTTTTTTTTTTTTTAAAGGGAGTCGAGCTGGGCATGGTGGTGTATGCTTGTAATCCCAGCATTTGGGAGGCGTGGTTCAAGGACAGGCTCTGCTACTTACTGAGGCCCTCCACAACTTAGTGAGACCCTGTTTCAAAATAAAGAATTAAAAAATAGGGGAGAGGGTGTAGCTTAGAGGTAGAATGCCCCTGGGTTCCATCCCCAGATTTGCAAAAAAAAAAAAAAATAAAGGGGGGGGGGGATCTTCAAAAAAAAATTTACAATGCAATCCAGTATCTTTTAAAAAAAAATATCCTGCACATGGAGATGTGCATCTAAAATGTGAAATAACAGGTCAGCATGTCTTAGCAGTTTGACAGGAAGGAATGAGAAGACTCACCTGTTTTGTGCTGAGAACTGAACCTTCCCCTACACCAGCCCAAGACTCTCTTTTGGCATGAAAGGCTACAGGAAGGGTGGAAGAGCGGCCTCTGTGCAGGGTAGAATGGGTAGACAGAGACAGGACAGGCTGGGTAGGGCAAAGAAAACTCAGAAATTCAGATGGAGAGATGCAAAGGTATGGGGTGGGGAGCAGAATCCTTCCCAGTAGGGAAATAACACATTAAAGTAACTTAAGCTAAGGAGGGGAAAAACATACATTCAGAGAAAAAAAATAGACCGGAGCTAGATTTGGGGAGGATTTGGATATCACATATATTCAGCAGCCAAGGAAACCCACTGCAGGGTTTAAACTGGGAAGCTACATGATCAGAGCTGGGCTTCAGTCAGATAATCCCTCACCGCAGCCAAGGAATGGAGGGGCAACACCTTCCCTGCATGCTGAGGGCTCTCAGAGCAAACCCTGTGTTTCTACCGCCCACCCCTATCCCCACCTCCACCTCTCTCTACTTCTTCAAATTACACCGCAAGCCCGATTGTATTTTCTTTCAAAGACTCTGAGCCAAGGTAATCAAGTCAAGTCCAAGAAATCAGGACAGTGTGTGACCTAAAAGAAGGGGCTCTGCCTCCTCCTCCTTCTCTCTGAGAACAGAGAAAGGAGAACATGAAGGGTATTAAAGTCACTGAGGAGCTAGGCATGGTAGCACAGGCTGTAATATCAGAACTTGGGAGGCTGAGACAGGAGGACCGCAAGCTCAAGGACAGCCTCCGCAAATAGTAAGACCCTCAGCAACCTAGCAAGACCCTATTTCAAAACAAAAAAAGTAAATAAAATGGGCTGGGGAGTGGCTCAGAGTTAGAATATTCCTGGGTTCAATTTCCAGTACCATAAAATAAAATAAAATAAAATAAAATAAAATAAAATAAAATAAAATAAAAAAATGTCAGCTTGGACAGGACATGATGCTGGTGAGCCTGGAAGGCAGAGGGTAAAGCAAGCCTCTTAGCACTTCTGCAATATGAGTATTAACAAGACAGGTCACCATACAGCTCGCTTTCTTACTGGGGCCTGTACATGCCAGCAATCCAGGACCCTGCCCTTAAAGGGCAGAAAGATGACCCCTTGCTAGCCACTCCAGCCCAGTTCCAGCTCATAAGGGGTCTCATCCCCATCCACCTGCATTCTTAGGATGCCCTGAGTTCCACACACCGCCCTCTCAGGGCCCAGGGCTGCCCCTCCATTCCTCTGCCCCAAGACCCTTTGGGCTCTACAGAAGCCATGCATGGCAACCTGCAGACTCTTAATGCTTGTGAAGCCCGGTCTTTAACCCTACCAGCCAGCTCCTAAGAACCACAGAGGCCGACAAAGAAGGCTGGGACAGAGCCAGAAGAGAGGAGGTATAGCTATTCCAAGAACAGGGGCTCCTTCTGTCCGAGTTAAAAATAAACTCTTAGCAACCATACCCAGGCTCCTCCCTTCCAGAGGCCAATGGGCCTTGGCAGATAACTCTCTCCCTGCAGAGGAAATTAGGCCTGGGGACAGATGAGAGGACGGTCAAGGAGACTTGTCTGGGTATGCAACCCCACTGAGGCAGAGGGCTCCCCAAGTCATACCCCGTGGCCCCTATCACTCTCCCTACTCACCCTTACCCCTAAATAAACCTTAATCCCAGACACACAACCTCCTGCACCATGATTAGTACCAACACCTGTCCAGGGATTGGAAACATTAGAAAGAAGAGAATGCCAAAGTGAAACTGAAGGAAATACTCTGCCCAGCGTGTCTCAGCTAAGCAGACACTCTGGCCACCTATGCCCCTTTCCTCATCCTGCTCCATGGGTGTCCAGGATGCCCAGGCAGCAGAGGAAGAGAGCACACCTCCATGGACACAGAGCACTAAGGCCTCTTTCCCCTGCAGTCAGTGAATAGAAGAAATGTTCATTTTGCAGATGGCCAATTGCAGACGGCTGGCGGGTGGGGGATGGCTGATTCAGGCAGGAAGCCCCAAGAGCCAGAATCTAGATTCTTGGAAGCCAACAAGATGAGGTCACGCTTTAGAATGTGGTAACCTGAAGCCCCGAACTGTGGAGGTAGCGAGAATAACCCAGCAACAGGGCTGCAGTATAAGCAGGTAGCAGGCTCCACTCAGAGCAGTCAGGATGAGGCCCGGGGCCGACGATCCCCATGCGAGACACCCACTCATCCCACAAATCCTCTGGCAAGGAGGCCTGCTTGGAGGCAGAGAGCAAAGGAGGCAGAGCTGGGGGCAAGCAAAGTGAAAGGCCTCGTCAACTCCGCAGGACATGTCCATCCTCTTTTGTCCAAACTTCTCCCCACTGGGGAACAGTAATGGTGGCTCCACAGAGCCTTTGTATGTGAGAATCTAGACGCCTGGAGAAGCACCAACCCCGGCTCATTCCCAGCACTCAGGAGTGCAAGCTGACCCCAAAGTGCCCACTAAGCTCAGGCAAGAAGAGAAAGGGGTAATAAGGGAGGACATGGGTGAAAGGAAGATAAACAGTTGAGCAGTGTGGCAGGAAGACCTGGGACAGATATCTAGGCCTCGCTGAGAGGGGAAGACTGTGGCAATGGCAGGTCTATTTTTAACCGTTGGGACAGAGGGGCTCAGTAACAGTCCTGGGCCCTGGGCCAGGCTGCAAATGTCCACTGTGGGCTGGGAGCCTTTTAACAATACAGATGATCAAAATGGTCCATGTGATCAACTCAATCCTCTGCCATGAGAGGCAGGAGGCAGACAGAGCCTTGCAGGAAGAGAAAGGTGAAGGCGGGGCACAGGGGCAGTCAGGGAGTGTCCTGTTACCTCCCCCCCTCCCAGGACTGGAGACTTTTCCTTTGCTTCAGGTTCAAAGGAAGGAATGTCATGCAGATAAGTGAGACAGAGAGAAGGCATGGGCAGCCCAGGCGCCCCGGTTCCCTCACCTTCTGCAAGACAGGAAAGGCTTCCAATGCGGAACACAGAGCTTCCACCATTGGCCACCACTCTTTACGCCCCCATAGGCATCCTGGATGGACACTGGCCAGGAGATGCCCAGAAACATTCCTCAAGAATAAGATGCCCTTTTCTATGTGATCCTTTTGGAGAGCTCAGGTTCCGAGTAGGAGGAACACACAGCTTGGCTAGTTGTGGAAGGAAACATCACACACAAACAGGGGCTGACCTTGGGGCCATGTCTCAGGCTCTACCACCTGCCAGCTGGCGTAAAGAGGTGTTTACTGGACAAGAGAATAAAGTCCCCCAAGAACTCTTACAAAGCCACAGGCCAAGCCCAACCATATGCCTCTCTTCCTTGTCCAAACAAATCAAAGGGCCTGGTACACAAGACCCCAGTTCAACTTCCAGGACTGGCACCACAACTCTCACCCTGAGTGGCCAGGAAGGCGAGAGAAGAGACAGAACATGCCCAGCCCCCTCTGGGGGCTGAGTAAATCTGGACATGAAGTCCTACCTTCCTCATCAGCTCCGGAACACAGTCCCCAGCTATCAGCTCAGAACAGCCCTTAGTCCAGAACCATGTCTGTAGGTGAATTAAAAGAAGGCTTCCGCCAGGCGTGGTAATGCACACTTGTAATCCCCTCAGGGATTACAAGTGAGGCTCCTGTCTCAGCCTCCCTGAGGAGGATTACGCAGGTTCGAAGCCAGCTTCCGCTGGTTTAAGAGACCCTGTTTCCAAATTAAAAATATATATATAAAGAGCCAGGCGTGGTGGCACACGCTTGTAATCCCAGCATTTGGGAGGCTGAGACTGGAGGATCACGGTTCACAGACAGCCTCAGCTGAGTTAGGCCCTCCGCAACTCAGTGAGACCCAGTTTCAAAAATAAAGAATAAAAAATTGGGCAGGGCGTGTAGCTCGGAGGTCAAATGCCTCTGGGTTTCCATCCCCAAACCCGCCAAAAAAAAAAAAAAATTTTTTTATATATATATATGGATGGTTTGGGAGTGTAGCCCGGAGGTAGAAGGCCCCTGTGTTCCACCCCCAGTACCAGCAAAAATTAAAAAAATAAAATAAAATAAAGAAGGCTTCCCTTTGAGTGAATCCAGCCACATGCCACGGCAAAGCCTAGCAAGGGTGCAGTAGCTGGCTTTCAACTGCACTCACCCCTCAGCCATGCAGGGCACAGAGAATCAGAGTGCCCTCTGACTTCTAGTGAGAACAGAGTATGAAGTAGGGAAAATAAAGAATTTCTCGCCTCCACCTTGCCCCACCACTACCCTAAGATTCTGATTTCAAGGGAAGACACACACCGCACTCAGTTCACAGCCCACACTATCTGCTGAGTCCATAGCTAGAACACTTTCCAAGCCTTCATAAAGGAGGAGCAAAGGAGGAGCAACTGGACACAGGCTGCTCTGGAGCCCAGCACTACACCTACCAAAAGGACATCCACACTGGCTCAGATACTGCCGATGATCAGATATGGGGCAGGTCAACCGATCCCGCCTGACTGTGGCCTCTGGCCTCCAGCATAGCCCTGTACACCACCCCACGCTGCCAGCGCTCAGGGGATGCTGGAGGCTGGCCCTCTGTGGGGACATGGAAGCCCACAAAGCTTACTGACCTACTCAAGGTCACACAATTAGTTAGCAGAGCACAAAGACTAGAACTATTTTTTATTTTTTTATTGTTGTTGTTTTAGTTCTTCAACTAAAAACTTTTTATCTAGCATATAACCCCTAGAAACAAGATCATCACTACCTACATATATGTCCATAGACTAGAAAAGGTCTAGCAACCTGTTACATACCTGATGTATATCAGGCTGTCCAATAGCATGCCCCTGTCTCCTCACCAATGCCCCATTTACAAGGTGACCTACGCAGAGAGATCCTAGTTGACAGGTTAGTGGAGCTCAGCTTGGGACTGCCAGGTCTATAATTACAGTACTACTCCCCTCTACCAACCAAAACACCAAGGAATCCGGACAAAGAGCAGGTACCAGTAAACCAGGTCTCTGGTTCCAAAGCATGGCACAAATGCCAACACCAAGTTAAGACCTTGGACATGCCACCAAATTTTTCTGCGCTGACCCAGTATCTTCCTGGGAAATGGAAGAAGGCAAGAAAAATAACTGGGAATGTAGGCTCCAAGTTGTTCCTCAGCATGGGTCCCTTGATCCCTGAGCACTAAACCACTACCAAAAGCAACAATTTGCTTCAAAGACCAACTCCACCCTGCCCACCCACCTCTCTCCAGGACCCAGATCCACCTGGAATGATGCAGTTCAGGGAAAGGGGGTAAAAAAGAGACCTCACATGACCCTTGGAAGGGCCTGCCACAGAGGAGAGGAGGCAGGGAAGTGTGAATTCCTGTGCCACAGATAACAGGGAGACATCAGGAAGAATGCTGGCCCAGAGCATAGGAGGACCACTCAGAGACTGTGAAATGACTCGGACACAGATGCTAGTGCTCCGCTCTACACCACCTTAGTTGTTATTCCCCTGGCACAGACCCCTCATATCTCTAGGTTCTGTGGCTCATGGGAACTTTGGTCCCTACCCCAACCCTAGGATTCAGCCAAAGATTAAGTTTGCCTCCAGCAGTCCTGAGGCTTAGCTCCTCCAGGCTCTCCTCTGAATCCCTAGCACCTGCTTCTTAGGTAGAATCAATAGATGATAGCCAACCACTTGGGACTCTCAGGTCCCAAGTGGCCAAAAGATCTTTTCAACCATGGACACCAGGATCTTTACCCTCCTAAAAAAAAAATAGCCCTTTGATTTCCAGACTCCCACCAACACATGGCCCTGAGGCCCTGGAAGGGCTTTTCTATCCCCTCCTAACAGCCACTGATCCCAGATCTTAGCTGGAGATTATTTTCAAGCTCTACCAAAGCCCAGAATTCATAAGTGAAAAAAGACCATGAGCTGATGCAGCTTTGATCCTGCCTCAATGATGCCAAGAGTCCTGCTGCAGGAGAGAGGCGCCAGGGCCAGGGCCAGGACCAGGGCCTTCTCTCAAGGGAAGGCTGGAGGTCTCTTAAAACAGAAGCCAGACCCTCCCTCAAAAATCCATAGCCCCAACCTCAGTGATTCCTTTCTTTATAACATCCTCAAGACCCTCTCCCCCGCCTCCACTTCAAAATCTGCTTTGACACAAAGATGAGTTCAATTCTGAGCCCCATGACCAACCTGGTCTCCTGCTCTTCTACTCAACTCCAGCCATGTCCAACTTCACCATGACCTCTGGCAGACCTGCTCAATCCTCAGAGGCCCAGAGATGTGCCCTGGACACCAGTTAAAGCTTCCATCAGCTTCTCAGCACTCCCAATGTCCCTCTTTCAGAGTTCCTGTATTCTAATCAACAATAAAGTCCCTAGGCCAGCAAAGTTCAGTAGAACTTTCTGCAAGAATGAAAATGTTCTTCTGCGCTGTTCAATTCAGTTGCCATTAGGCACATGAAGCTACCAAACACTTGAAATATGACCAGCAAATGATTTTTTAATTTAGCTTCATTCCTTCACGTTCATGCCTACCATATTCAACAGTACAGTCTAGACTATGTGTTATTTGCCTTCTCCAAATAGATTTATTGACCCCCATATTTTTTTTGGGGGGGGGGCAGGGGCATTCTACTTGAGTGACACCCTCAGCCCTATTTTTTTTTTTTTTTTAATTTTGAAACAGGATCTCATTGAGTTGCAAAGGGCCTCACTAAGTAGCTGGGGCTGTCTGCGAACAGCAATCCTCCTGTCTCAGCCTCCCAAATGCTGGGATTACAAGCCTGCTCCACCACATCTGGTAACCCCAAAAATGTTATAGTCCGTTCTATGACTATATCCTTCCTAGAACTAAGCATATGGTAAATACTCAGCATACTAACTACCTGGAACCACACTGGATATAAAAGAGCTTGGCTTGATCAGTGAGACTCTCCTTACCTTATGATTCTACCCAGCAAACCTCAATTTAAGACACTTCTTTCACCCAGCCACACTGTCTTCTCTCCCACAAATGCACAGAATGAGGTGTGCTGGAGAGGGCACCGCCTGGACTCAGGGTAGGGGGAAGTTCCAGCATTTCCCTCTACCAGTGTCCGGAACAAGCAAAAGGGTTCGAATCATCTTCTGCATGGTACCAAGGTAAATCACATCACAGTGGCCCTTACATGACGTGCAGAGGGAGGCCCCCTGAAAAAAGAAACGACTGGGCCTTGTTTCCTCTAGTCTATGCAAGGAAAAGATAAACAGAGATAAGTTATGACAACATTCTATATTTTGTAAAGCAATAACATGCTTCCCCTAATCAGTGTTGCACAGCAGAGCAGGACAACGGTACAAGTTTTAATTAAATTTGTTTAGCTAATACATGAAAGTCTCCATGACACAGGGAAGCAGGAAGTAGCTGAAGGAACCCATGGGGATTATGACCAATTAAATTGCAAATGGGTTGAGACTGGGCCCTACCAAAGAAATAATAGAACTGCCATGTTCTCATACAAATATCAATAATAACAGTTGTAACGAACACTGTCTACAAGAGGGAGGGAGCTGGTTTAAAGAAAAAGAAAAGGCTTGTTACCACAGACACAAAACCCAGGGAGCTGCTGAGTTGGTTTAGAAGCTGCCCCTACAACTTTGGGATTTGTGACTGGAAAGTGGCAGTTACTCATGGGCACCCTCTGGCCAACAGTCAAACAGAGCCTGAGGCGAGAGTGCTCCCCAGGCTCAAGGCAGCCCAGAGCAGCAGCAGCCCCAGGCCCACCAAAGTCACCACAGTTAGGAAGCAGGGAGAGGCCTGAGACTAGGAGTCAGGCACCCTGGGTTCTAATCCCGCCTCTGCCAAATGAGCAACTGTGCGACCTGGAATAAGTCATTCCTTCACTGGGGCCTTGGTTTTTTTCATCTGCAAAACAAAGGTGTTGGATGAGATGGCCTCTCAAGACCCTCCCAACTCAGCCTGAATCAAGTATGAGCTTGATTCAATGAGGCAAGTTCACGGCACCCAACTCAAGAAAGTAAACTCCAGCTCTCCAAGGTGGAGGAAGAAAAGCCAGAGGGTGAGGTGGGACCACTTTCAAAGCACCAATTTCACTTCACAAGGCAAAGAAAATCACCAGGCCACAGACAGGGAGCATGGTATCTGGACAGCTGCCACCTCCCCTCAACTCACAGAGATACAAGAGAGCAGACTTCCAAAGCCCCCCTTAGAGCCCAGCTGCTGGCCACGCTCTGCCCTAAGTCCCCAGGGGTGGACTCAGCGTATGTGCGTAAGACAGGTCATCTCCCTTTTTCTCAGGCACCTTTCCAATGATGTCACCAATCTCACCTGCCCCACCACATCTTCTTCCTTTGCTTTATAATCAAAAAAGGCTCTGGGTTTTGAAAATCATTTCTCTACTCCACACCTAAAGTTAATCAAAATTCAAGATCTAGAAAGCTCTTTGGTGAGTGTCTCTGGAACAGGGCTCTTTGAACCAGATTCCGCCACAGCTGTAATTATGTCTTAGCCAATATTTGTATATGAAAGTGCTGTTGACACCACTGTCAGGCTCCAAATGCCTCATCCCTCCTTTCTTCCTCTATTATTAAGTTTTAACACAAAGCTGTGTGGGAAATCTACAATTTAACAGTTGAGTCAACTTCGAAGATCTGGAAGCAGGCTGCCTGTCAAAACAGACTCTGACTTCAGTATTCACCCCCTTCTAACTGGAGAAGGATAAACCTAGTGTTATTTAATATGCTGCTGCATTTTCCTCCTTTTGAACCTAAAGGAGAAAAATACCCAAACTTCTCTAACCAATTACAATAGAAATCCAAAACTGCCATCCAAAATCACTGTAAAGAATGCTTGTTTGTACGTCGATTAAATAGAATAAGAGACAGAAATTGAGAGTTTTGTATTTATATTCCAATTATCCAAGAAAATTAACAGCCAGGGTCCCCAGACTGCAAATGCATGAAGGCAGATGGCATTTCAGAAGAGATAAAAAATGCTCCTGAAAAGGACGTCTGTCACTTTCTCAACAGTACAGGTTAACTGTGGTCAAACTGTATTAACTCACCTCTAACCCTCAAGGTCAGAGCCATGGTCAAACCAAACAACTCCTCCTCTTCTCTCCTCAGTTTTAAGTATAGAAAGGAAGGTAGAAGGCCCACATACACTAGTGTTCAAGACACTGATAAACTCCCTCTCCTACATTAGCAACGACGGGGATCTGAGATGATGGGGGGGGGGGGCGGTGTTGGCTCAGTGGGCATGCACAAAGCCCTTGGGTTTCATCCCCAACACCACAAAACAAAAACCTTAAAACCTAGAAACTGGACAAGCTTGTCCTCTACAAAGTACCAGGTTTTTATTACATCTGCTTGTATATGCCAGTATCCCACCACAACTCAGACCTGAGTTTAGTATCTGATAACTGAAAGACAGCTAGCTGTGTGGATTGAAGAGAAAGAGAAAAATTAACACAGGAAGTATTTCTCTCCTCCAATCATGAAGATGCCCCAGGGGAAACAGACCTGCCTTGTCACCTTTTGAGATGTGGTTTGACCTGAAACCCTTCTGGGAAGATCTCGATGGTGCTCACAGTTCGCCAGGGACCCAGCCCATCGCATCAGACAGACCTCCAAGTCCATACTGTTTAACTTCTGGAGTGGTATTGTCACTTAAATCCCCCTACCGCAACCCCTCAAAAGAAGAGGAGGGGGGAGGAGGAGGGGAGCTGGTGACGGTGGTTAGGTTTCCCCAGACCAAGAATAATGTCTCCTTCGGCTGTCCATCAGTCGCCGGCGTCCAGGACCGAAGTGGCCGTTCCCTGCTTGTGGTTTTACAGACTCAGTTTACAAAGATCAATGGAGCTATGGAAACAGCAGACTCGGCGCCGGAGCCTGCTGGCCTCCCATCTGGGGCCTCGCAGGCACTGGAGGTAGGAGGGGGCCTCCTCCCGAATCAAAACAATCCCTCCCCCGCGCGCGGGGGGCGGCGTCCCGCGGAATCTCCAGCCCCGCGCCTGCCTCCCGGGCGGGCGGGCGCGCCCCACCGCGGCACCGCCGCCCTCGCGAGGCCCAGGGAAGTGAAATCACACATTCCGGCTCCCAAATATGGAGCGAGGCTAAATAAACCTCTGAGATCCGACTTCTCCAAACCAACCGACCAACCAGCTCAATGAGTAATGGGCCTTTTGTGCCCGCAGAAAGAAAGAAAGGAGGGAGGAGAGGATGGGGAACCACGAGCCCGGACAATCACTTCCTTGAGACCGGGGGGGGGGGGGGGGGTTAGCAGGAGTGGTCCCGAAGCCAGCCGGGGGGGTGGGGGGGACTGGGCTTGATCCCGCTCAAACCCCAAAATGGCAGAGTCCTGCCGACTCCCCCTGAGCCCCGCACGAGCCCCGGGTGACCCGAAGCTCAGCTGGGCGGCGTGGTGGGAGCGGGGACCCCCAGCCCCGCGCCGCCCGCCGCCCGGACCCCCTCCCCGGGCCCCGAACCTACTTTGAGGGCGAATTTCTCCTGGGTCCTCTTGTTGAAGATCTGCAAAACTTTCCCGTTGATGCCCAGCCCCAGGACCTGGCTGGTGACCTTGTAGTCGTCGATGATGGCGTTCTTCTTGATCTGCAGGCTCGACTTGACGTGGAACTGCGGGAACTGCTGCGGGGGCGGCGGCTGCGCGGGGGGCGCGGGGGGCTGCGGCGGCGGCGGCGGCGGCGGCGGCGGGCTGGGGAAGGGCGCCGGCGGGGTCTGGCCCGGCGAGTTGGACAGCATGGTGCCCGGAGGCGCGGAGGCGGGAGGGCCGGCGGCCGCCCCCTCCTCCGGCTCGGGACGGGGTCCCCGCCGCCCCCCGCCCGGCGGCGAAGTTTGCTCCGGGCTGGAGCCGGCGTCCCCGCCCCGGCCCGGCTCCAGGCTCGGCGGGTCGCGGGGCTCCGTGGGTCCCGCCGCGCGCCGCAGGCGCCCACCGCGCTGCCGCCTCCCTCCCTCCCCCCGGGGCCAGGCGCTCGGGGCCGCGGACGGCGGGGGCCCGGCCGGGGGGAAGCGGCCGCGCACTCAGCACCAGCCCCGGGGCCGGCGGCCGCGTCACAGGCTCGTCTGCGTCCGGGGCCGGTCCTTAAAGGGGAGGGTCAGGGGGCGGAGCTTGGGGAGGCGTGGGTGGGGGAGGGGCGGGTCTTAAAGGGGAGGCCGCGCCGCGCCGGGAGAGCGGAGGACCGCCGGACGGTGCAGGCTGGGGCACCGGGAGAAGGGACCCGAGAAATTCTAGTTCTTAACTGCGGCCACGCAAAAAGGGAAAGGGGAGGAGTATGAGAGTAGCTGAATAATTAATTCAGGTAGAAAATCGACCATTTTCCCATTTGCCCGGGTCTTTTAGACCGCGATAGAGAATGAGGAAGAGTCGGGTGTCTTTTGAAGGAGAGGGAGGGCTGACACGAATCTGGCCAGATGAGACGTCCGGGATGAGCTGAAGTTACAGAGGAACAAATGTCAGGCAAATATATGAAGTGTTTTCTTAACTGGGACATTTTTCTTGGGATCGTACATTTCTTTTCTTATGGGCTGGTTGTTTTCGGTAAAGATCTATTACTGTGTAACCATGAACAATTTAGTAGTTAGGACTTTGAACATATTTTTCTGTAAGTAAACTAAAGGGACACAAAGTGGGAAGAGGATGGGTTAAGACCGAAGCTGCCTAAATTCTCCGCCAGCCTTCCCAGGACTGCCTGCGTGAGCCTGGGCAACCCTGAGCCCTGTCTCTGGGAAGAACAGCTACACCTTTATAAAGGCTTCTGGACAGAATGGTATGAGATAATATAACAGAGGGGAAGGTTCTGATTTCCACTGGAGGAAAATTAGTCCCCAATCCTACAGCCATAAGGAGAAATGGGTATGTTTGAAGAAGCATAGTTCTAGCCCAGGTTAGCCCCATGTCTCTAAAGAAGATACCAAGGATTTATCTGGACCCATAGCATAGCCAGATCAGGGAGGGTATAAACTGCTGATGGGTTTATACGCCAGGCTATACATATGGGGTTTAAGGGTGATCACTAAAGACATTCTTGCTGGCCTCCCTGGTCTGACCAGCAAAGAAATAAGACAAACAAACAAAGCAAAGAGAAAACCTCAGTTATATTGCCAACACAGCAAATTGGAGGATGAGGTTTGAGCTGTGGCCACACATGACCCTTAATATATCCTAACGAAACTTCTGAGAAAAAGAGAACGTTCGGAAACAAAGGGCCCTTGGGGACGCAGCCGGTGGGGCTAAGGCACAAGCACCAGTGTCTCCTCCTTCACCTTCCAGAAGGTGCTTGGCCCCCTGCGAGGCCAGGATGGGTTGGGAACGGGGTGGAAGGCAGGAGTTACCCTCCCCGTGAGCCAACAGGCCTCACTCTTTGTACCGAGGTCAGAAATGGTTGCCCTGAGGTGAACATGTGCTCTTTGCAAGCAGCACTTATTTAGCTGGCTGTGCCCTGTGGTTGTGGATGGTGGTAATCTGGTAGGGAAGGAGACAGGCGAGCACCAGCAGATGGTGTCAGACACCGGCCTGGGAGCAGAAGGCACAGGGCTTCACAGTCCACAGAGCTTCCTCCTTGGCTGGAGGACAGTGAGGGTGGCGGGCTCCTAATTTCCCATACTCTATCTAACAGCACAGGGAATAGGAAACAGTGTTGCCCTGCTGGTTGTATAGGACTGCCACACCCTCCAAGGAGCACAGGGAGATGCCCAAGGCTGGAGGGAGGACCTGGGAATGGGCAGAGGAAGGCCCCAGCTGCTCAGGCTTTTCCCCAGGTAGAGGAGGTCCCTGGTGTTGGTCAGGGCTCTGAGTTGGTTTTTTGTCGCCTAAGAGGATCAGGAGGGGCTTCGGGTTACTTGGTGTTGAGCCAGCTCCTCTCTACAAGACTGGAAAGAGAAAAGGCTCTTTTGCCCTTTCAGAGGAAGAAGGGAAGAGATGCAATCTAGGGACAAATGATCAGAAGCCAAGCCTCCAGATGAGTTACCTTGAGCATGCCACTTATCCTCTGTCAGTCCCTGAAGAAATGAGAAAAAATAAAATCTACTCACAGGGCCAGGTGAGAATTAAATGGAATAGTATTTTAAATGAGATAGCAGAAACTACCAATCATCGCCAAGTATTAAATGCCATGATTACTTGCACTGCTGGCTTGTTCCTCTGTTGTTCTTACTGCCTAGGGACCTGTCCCTGACATCAAAGCCTCCTTCCTTCATAGCTGGGGTTCTGCGGACAAGTGACACCTAGCGGGGGATTCCTCCTGGAGTTGCAAGGGCTGAATGGGCCTGAGGGATACTCAGGGACTCCAGGGGTACATATGCAATGCAGAGATTGCATCGCGGCACCCAGAAGACACACAGGTACGTGCACACAGCACAAAAGTACGGTGCACCCTGCATGGCACAGGATAAATGCCCACTGGATAGCAGCTGAGGAGTGAGATGAGCAAGAGACCTGGCGTCTGATATTCTGTTCTGATGCTGGCTAGCTGTGTGACCTCAGGAAAGGTCCTTGCCCCTCTGCTTTTTTTTTTTTTTTTTTTTTCTCTCTCTCTACTGGGGATGGAACCCAGGGGCATTCTACCTCCAAGCAACACTTCCAGTCCTATTTTTTTTTATTCTTTATTTTGAAACAAGGTCTCACTGAATGGCAAAGGGCCTCACAAGTAGTAGATGAGGGTGTCCTCAGTGGCGATCTTCCTATCTCAGCCTCCCAAATGCTAGGATTACAAGTGTGTGCCACCACACCTGGCTTGTCCCTTCGTGTGTGTGTGTGTGTGTGTGTGTGTGTGTGTGTGTGTGTGTAAAATAATGATGACAACATCTACCCTGCAGGGCTACTGTAAGGATAAAATGAAATATTTTCATATAAGACAGAAAAGTCCACAGCCCTATTTGTATAACACCAAGCTCTCAGCCATCTATGATAAATTACTTAATAAATTTCAAAAGTTGGGAGTCAGGATTAAGGCATAGCTCAGTGGTAGAGCATGTGCTTCACATGTGCAAGGCCCTAGGTTCATCTCCAGCATTATAACGACCAAGCTGAAAGTCTCTGCTAATAGAAAGCATATTGTTGTCTATTGCTGATATGCAAACACATGCAATATAGTATATACACAGAGGTAATTTAAGGACTTCAGTATGTAGAACTGGATTAATCATAGTCCTCTCATTATGACACACCCTTGTCATTGAATCATTGGTCTATTTAGTTAGTTAATAGTAATTCTTAATAATGCAATCGGCACCTGTGAACCCACTACTCAAAACAAAACCCCGGACTTTGACAATAACATACATCTAATGAGACGATCCCTCCACATCCCAAACCCATCTTCGTTTACATTTACCAAGACGGAATCATCCTGAGTCCAGTGTTTACCTTTCCTTCTTATGTAGTTTTATTTCATGAAGATGCATTTAAAGGTATCATGAAAGATGAAACTTAAATTGTGTTTGTTTGTTGCGATACTGGGGATGGAACCCAGGGACATTCTACCTCCTAGCTACACCCCAAGTCCTATTTTTTATTCTTTATTTTGAAACAGGGTCTCACTGAGTTGCAAAGGACCTCACTAAGTAGTAGCTGAGGCTGTATTCGAACCATGATCCTCCCGTCTCAGGCTCCCAATTTCTGGGATTACAAGCGTGCGCCATCATGCCCAGCTCCACTGTTTTAAAAAGGGAGAAAGCCAAGGGTGACTTCATCAGCAAGATGGGGTCTTGTCACAGTTCGAAAGCATCCCCCACCTTCTCGTGGTGATGAAAATGATGGTGACAATTGCTGAGTGCTTCCTCTGTGGTCGACTCTCCATTTGCTTTGTCTCAGATCTCATAAGGATCTGCCACTGAGATTGCTAGATGTCTGGGATAATTTTCTCCCTCTTCGATTTCCAAGAACACCCAATGTCCCAAACTCCATTATAGCCAGTTAGCATCCATGAGATTAAGCTCTAGCCAGTGATTTGTCAATGGAAGTGGTTGAAGGAAAGAAACAAGTTCTCTTCTCTCCTCCTCCTCCTTTCTCCTCCCTGCTGGCTGGAATGAAAATTTAATGGCTGGGGCTCGAACAAACCTCAGATGATGAAGTGGAAGCCACAGGTTGGGGGGGGGGGCGGTGACAGAGGAAAAGGACAGAAGGAACCTGTGTCCTGGTGTGTACAAATCTATCATATCAGCCCTGAACGAGCTATCCAGACTTCTGTATAAAAGAGAAATACATATCCTTGTTGCAGTGACTTATGTTCTAGGGTATCCATCATTCACAGTCTATTACACAGCACCATGAGGAATGTACTATTAGCCTTGTGTCTCTATCATATAAAGCAGAAAAACAATTCTAGAGAAAATAAATAACTCGCATAGGATCATTCAGCTATCAAAGGATAAAACTCAAGTATTTCTGACCCAAACTTCAGGCTCATGCCCCCTGGTATAAATCCTGAGGTATCCACATATCCTTCTTAATGTCTGAAATATGGTACCAGCCTTTTGGGGGCAGGAATCACCTCAAGAAGTATGGGTGCTGTACTTTGCACTTTAGATCAGCTCCCTCAAACCTTAATTTCCCCCCATCTTGGCCTAATTGGTTAGAGAATATAACTGTGCATTTATTTATATGGCAGGGTTACATTGCAGGAATTCATGACAATTTCTCTATCCCAAGCTTCCTCCACCCTGCCTTCACACCACCAAGGAGTAAACATTTCCCCTGGTGTGCCATGATGAATGGAGAGTAGAGGGTGGAAATCTGTGGAGGTGGATGTCTTCAAAACATTAGACTAGCATCTCTGGATGAGAGAGCGTCCGTCATAGGCTAGTGGATATGGGCATGCGCACTGGCAAAGTGGTCTGTGCATCTGCTTCTAAAACAGCAGACAAAATACTGCAGGAGGAGTGCAACTGACCAGAGAAGCTCTGCCCACTGGGAGGGGAAAAAAATCACTCTTGCAAAGGTCAATGACTTGAGGCCAAGGAGAGAGAGTCAGACTGTATGTCATCGGCGAGTATTTCTTAGATAAAATGAGAAATTCTCCAAAGCAAAGGGGACAGAATATACAAGAACCATTAGTCACAAACAATTTTGACCCAGGAAATGACTTCAAACCTTTAGTCTGGATGGCTTCTATCATCCTTCCCATCTTAACCCTCTCTGAGGATGTTCAGTGCTGACCCACAGAAAGAAATTCTACCCAAAGCCAGCACTGTTGACATTGCACTCCCCCATTGACAGCCTGGGGGAGGAAATGCTCTGCCTCCCCACTGGTAGCTCCCTAGTCTGCACCCCATCCTTCTGCAGTTTAAACCACAGTAGGGAGCAGGTGGAACAGCAGCAAAGAACAGGAATGGAAAGCGAAAGAAGGAAGTACCCAAAGGGGAAGGGAAACTTCACCTCTGCACAAGAGCAGACATAACATGGTCCAAAGAGACTACAAATGAGACTAATTAGGACTACCGAATGCCTAATTATAAATCCTGCCATTCAGTGTCAGAAGTGTTGGTGAGAGAGGCGATACCCACGTCCACCTGTATCCAGGAAGGCCGTGCTCCTGGGCTAAAAGTTCTGCCCTCCAGCCTACCCTGCATCTGGCTCATCACTCGCCACGCAGATGAGTACATAGCTGGATAATGAATTGGGGAAGGGAGAAAAGAAAAAGGAACTCGCTGTCCAGGAACACAACCAGGGTGGGTAAACCAAAGGATCAGAGTAGATCTTTACTTGGTGAACTGGCAATGCCTGGGGTTTTCCCCCTTTCTTAGGATAAATAAATGGAAGCGGGAGGGTAGAAAAGGAAGGGAAGAGCTGTGTGTGTATGTATAGGAAACGGGTGGAGACTGCCTAAGGGTGTAATGATAAATAGCTTCACATGAGAATAAGTTTGAGACAGCAGAATCAAGCTGAGTTTCAAGTCCTAACAGCACCTCACTGTTTTTATTTATTTATGTATGTATGTATGTATGTATGTATGTATGTATGTATGTATACTGGGGATGGAACCCAGGGACATTCTACCTCCCAGCTACAGCCCCAGCCCTATTTTTTATTCTTTATTTTGAAACTGAGTTAGTTGCAAAGAGCCTCACTAAGTAGCTGAGGCTGTCCACAAACCACCACTGAGAGCCTCCAGTCTCAGCCTCCCAAATGTTGGGATTACAAGCACGCACCACCATGCCCTGCTCCTCACTGTTTTAAATAATGAAGGAGGCAACCACATTCCCCAGATTAAATACAAAAACAACATTTTGAACTTTTCTTGACACATTGTTAATTGGCCTCTATTAATGTGAGATGTTATGTGGTTGGTACTTTCATAAGAATCATCTCATACCATCCTCTTCAATGCTTTGTATTATTTCTGCTGTTTTTATCACTGAAAACACTGTGGCTTAGAACCAGACATCATGGCACTCCCTGTAATTTTGACTAATCCGGAGGCTGAGGCAGGAGGATCACAAGTTGGAGGCTCAGAAAGGTTAAGTAAAAGACTGCTGCCAGAGTTTGGATCTTCAGTGTCCCCCAAAGACCTATGTAGGTCTTGGTTCCTACTCCATGGTGCTGTTGGGAGGTTGTGGTGAGGCCTTTAGGAGCTGGGGCCCAGTAGGAAGTGTTGGGTCATTTGGAGTATTCTAAGAGGATTGTGGAGCACTAGTCTTCTCTTCCTCTTTCCTTCCAGCCACGAGGTAAAAGGGCTTCCTCCACCATGCATTTCCAGCCATGATGTGCTTGCTGCATTGACACAGGCCAGCCACCATGGCCTGAAACCTCCAAAACTGTAGGCCACAAACCTTTCCTTTTTTTAAGTTGATTGTGTCAAGTATTTTGTTATAGTAATAGAAAGCTGACTAAAACACCATCCAAAGTCATCCAAAGTCACACAACCAGAAAGTGGGTTGGAATTACAACCCATCCTGTTTCTGCATGTATCAGAGTCCATGTTCTTAAATGCTCTAATGAATGGTCCAGTTACCTGACTCCTGCAGCCTGTGTGCATTGCTCAAGAGAAGGAAACACAGTCTGCAACTGCGAACTACTCAGAGTCCACAGAATCTACATATAATACAGAGACTTAGAGGCAATGAAGCAGTAATGAATTTGGGATCCTAGCATTCATAAGCCTTTGAGGAAGGGCTTAAGTATATGCAGGATATGTGTTATGCATAGGTCAAGCATCCCTTTTCCGAAATGTTGAGGACCACAAGTGTTTCAGATTTAGGAATATTTCAGTAGCCCTCATTCAAAAATTCAAAATCCAAAATGGTCTAAACTGAAGTATATTGAGCATCTTGTCAGTGCTAAACAAGTTTTGGATTTCAGATTTTCTGATTTGGAACTGCTCAGGTACTGTTTTGCTCCGTTCTGGCTCATCCCATGACAGATATAAGTAGGAGCTAAGTATTTCTCCACATTCCTCACAAGGTTGAGAAAACTACAACACCGTGGAGATGAAAAGGACTACGGAGATCCCCTGATCCTCTCAGGACCACATGTGCATCAGCATATAGACAAGTCTATGACCTTACAATTTTTAATCTCACAATCTTCCGGTGCCTCATTACACCACAAGAGAAAGTCCCGCCTTTTGTGTGGCCTTAAAGCACGTGTTGCCGTGGATCCTGGGGCGGGATCCACCGATGGCCCTGGAGAGCTGTCTGAAGCCTCCTCCAGGGCAGCATCACAGATTCAAGGGGAGAGCTGGATATCCCAGAAGAGAGATGCAGCACGCGGGCCAGCCCGAGACTCATACACACCTTGGCTTCGTGCTGCCTGTCACGGCAACAAGCACTGATAGCCAGTTAGTGCCAGGTGTTATGGTAGGCATGGGGATGCCAGAGCTGTGATTCACTGGACATCTAGTGCAGGAGCCAGATAACTCTAATGCCTTGAGAAGCTACATATACATACGTATATGTATCCATATACACACACATACATATATACACACATAAATACATATGCTCATACACACACGCAGGTATGGCTATATGGTGGCAAAAGGTATGTGTATGAAAAATAGAACATAAAATTTACCATTTGAATCATTTTTTCAATATGCAGTTTGGTGACATGGATTACATTCACAGTGTTATACAACCATCGCCACCATCCATCTCCAGAAGTCTTTTCAGCTGGCAAAACCCTGAAACTCTGACCCTATTTCTCTGACCTCCTAGCCCCTGGCAAGCACCATTCCACTTTCTATGTGGATGGATTTGACCAAATCCTTACCTCAAATAAATAAAATGATACAGTGTGTGTCACTTTGTATCTGGCTTCTTTCAGCAGCCTGTTTCTAAGCTGTATCATGTCCACGCTGTATCAGAATTTCCTGAGGCTGAATGATGTTACACTGTTTGTCTACACCACATTCCATTTATGCATTCATCCACCCGAAGGAAACAAGTTGTTTCCACCTGGTGGCTGGTGTGAACAGGCTGCTATGATTGTGGATGTACACACGTCTGAGTTCCTGCTTCCGGTTCTTTTTGTTGTTATTGGTTTTTTTCTTGTTTTCGATACATGTGGGCATAAGTATACCAAGAAGCAGGATTGTGGGGTCATATGGCAATGCTGTGTTTAATTGTGTGTATGTGTGTGGGGGGGTCACTAGGGATTGAACTCAATCAGGCGCATTCAACCTTGAGCTACACCCCCAGCCTTATCTTATTTTTTATTTTGAAACAGTGTCTCACCTAGTTTTTGAGGCTGGACTCGAACCTGCAATCCTTCTGACTCAGCCTCCCAAGCTGTATTTAATTTTTTGAACAGTCACCATAGTTTTCACAGTAGATGCACTATTTTATATTCTCCCTGGCAGTGCACAAGGGTTCCAATTTGTCTCCACATTTTAGCCAACACTTGTTATTTTTTGGTTTTGTTTTATTAAGAGGACCCTAATGGGAGTGGCCTTAAGAAGGATAAGCATGGTTTAAAAATAGGAGAGATTTAGCCAGGAAGTCCACAGTGGGACCTCCACCTGGACCTCTAAAGATGGGCAGGAACTCTCCAGTAAGAGGAGGAAATCATATAGGATACGGGGATTACCAGGAATCCGGAGGTGGAGAGAGAGAAGAAATTGCATGGTCCGTTAAGAGTCAGTAGGTACAGGCTCTGCAGTGTATTCCTGTAATCTCAGTACTTAAGAGGCTAAGATAGGAGGATCACAAGTTCCAGGCCAGCCTAGGCAACTTGGTGAGACCCTCCGCAACTTAGCAAGACCCTGTTTCAAAATTTAAAAATAAAAAGGCTGGGGGTATAACTTGGAGGTAGAATGCCAGGTTCATTCCCCAATACCACACCAAAAGGAGGAGAAGGAGAAGGAAGAGGAGGAGGAGGAAAGAAGGAGGAGGAGGAGGAGGAGGAGGAGGAGGAGGAGGAGGAGGAGAGCACAAGCAGAGCTGGAGTGCAGTTTGTAGGGCAGAATGTCACAATGTGAGGCACAAGATAGAATTAAAGGCTAGAAATTCCATGTAGGCTTTGGGCTTTGGGAAATAGGAAGATATTGATAATATATGTGAAAGTGCTGTACAAATTTCAACCTTTTTTTTTTTTTTTTTTGCAGTACTTGAACCCAGGAGCATTCTACCTCCAAGCTACACCCCCAGCCCTATTTATTTTTTATATTCTTTATTTTGAAACAAGGCCTCACCAAGTAGCTGGCCTCAAACCTGTGATCCTCCTGTCTTAGCCTCCCAAGTACTGGGATTACAAGTGTGTTCTACCATGCCTGCCTTCAACATATTTTTTGTTTTTTGAGGGGTTTTTTTTCAACATATTTTTTGAATCAAGAATTTAGAAGGATTTCTCTAAATGTGCAGCTCAGTGGCACTGAAGGCATTCACATTATTGTGCTACCCTCACACCATTTGCCTCCAGGACTCTTTACATCTTAGAAAACCAAACTCTATATACCTAGTGAACAATATCTCCCTGCCCCCTCCCCCACAATACCTGGAAAGTGGTCCCCGCTTCTGGCACCCAGGAGGACACCAGCTCCCCAGAGTACCGGCTCTGCATTCCTCCAGGTTGGCGCCTTAGTACAAAGGTAACTGAGCAGCAGATGGTCTGTCGCTGTTGCTCTCTCAGCCAGGAGGGCTCCTACCGTCTATCACATGGGGCAGGGGCAGTCGTGGAATTCCAGGCCTGCAAAGACACCCCCCACCACCACCATGGGCCATTGCACGGAGCAATGAGTCCCCTTAAAGTGCAAAAATTTAAGTCATTCAAACACCCAGAAAATCTCAAACCCAAGCAGCTGCCTGCCTTTGAGAGTCCCTGCTAGGCCTGGAGCCTGGTCCCTGGAGGCCTCCTGACATGGTTGTCCACGAGGACAGAACAAGGGGCTTTTCTCTACATTTGACATACAAGAGACTTACAAAATCAAAGAATTCTTTTTCCTTCCTTTTTTTTTTTTTTTTTTGGTGGTACTGGGGTTTCTGGAAACCCTTCTACTTCCGGGCTACACTCCCAGACCTATTTTTATGCTTTTTTATTTGGAAACAGGGTCTCTTAAGCCAGCGCGGCTGGCTTCGAACCTGCGTGATCCTCCTGTCTCCGCCTCCCAAGCGCGGGGATTACAAGCGTGCGCCACCACGCCCGGCCTCCTTCTCATTTTTTTAACCTTTACGTCTTCAAGGTACAAAATGCAGAAGCCCAAAAGTGTATATAGTAAAATGTCTCCCTCCCACCCTAAGCCCTCGGCCACCCAGTTTCCACCCCAGTTTCTCCTATAGCCTTTTGGAGGTATTCGGGCTGGTTCAACCTTCCACCCAGGAACAAGTAGGAACTGTGTTTGACCTAAGCCCCAGAAGACCTGATCCTACGTTTGGAAGTCAACATTGTTTAGAAGAAAACCTTGGGCCAGGCCACGCCACCCCAAGTGAGATGGCTCTGACAGGCTGGGGACCTGCGCAGATCCCAGCGCCCCCTTGTTCTGGGGTTTCTGGGATCGGGGCATCCTCACAAGAACGTGAAGCTTCTCCTGGCATGAGTAAGAGAGTACATAAAAACCCTCCTTTCTGAAGGAATAGACGTGAAGAATGACAGCAAAGGGTGAGCATTGGGCACAGGAGCAGGAAAGAGAGGGGGCAAATTCTAAAAGAGGAGAGATGGGGAGGGAGCAGGTCTGGTTGTGCACCCAGGGCTGACTTGTCTGCTGGTATTTGAAGAGCCATCTGGTGCCAAGGCTCCTCTAACAGCGGCTGAGAACAGCCGGAAGGAGAGCAAAGAGGGGCCGTGGGCAACCTCTCGGCTGGGCCTCCGCAGGCAGGTCAGGGCTGAGCAGAGGTGTTTCTTCACGTCTTGGTGTAATCCCAGCTGCCTCGGCCAGCGCTCCCGCCCACGTCACTGCCCAGGAATCTGGTTCTTGTTTACCATGAAGAAGTGTGGTTATTACAGAACCTAGTGGCCCTCGTCCAGTTTCCCAGAGAGCTTGTGGAAGAGCCCAGGGCCTGGGAAGGGAAGCCTGGCCCAAAGAGAATTGCCAAGTGGGAGGACCAGCAGGTTTCCTGGGGCCCTACCCTTTACAGGACTCCTTCACCAACAAATAGCCTGGAGGGATTTGTGGCCTTCCTGGGTCAAGACACCTGGGGCCTGGCTTCCTAGAGAACTGAGAATAGAAAGAGCAAGGAAGAAGGAAAAAATGTAAAGAGAGAATGGACAAATAAAGACAGAATTGAGCTAGACATGGTAACACCTATTGCTATGTGTTAAGAAACAACAGGGTCTTGGGGGTGTAGCTCAGTGGTAGAGTACATTCCCAGCATGTGCAAGGCTCTGTGTTCCATTCCCAGCCCCAACACACACACACACACACACACACACACACACACACACACACACACAGAAGCCCTCTGAGATTTATGTTCTGCTCACTTTGTATCTATCCCTAGTGACTCACTGAATGCCTGTCAGAGAATATGGCAATTGTCTTTTTGCTGGCTGGATGAATTGGAGGATAGTGGATGGCTGACAGAAAAAGGCAATAACAAAAAAGGTTGCAATGACAGCGCCTGCTTACTGAGCACGTGTTCCTGAACTAATTGTCTGTGATCCCGTGTGTTGACTCAATCAGTCCTACAACAACCCTGCCAGATAAGTGTAACTAATAGACTTCCAGTGTCCCGAGTGAGAAAACTGAGGCCCAGTGAATTGAACTTATTTAGAGTGAGATCTGGAGAGGGGATGTGAATGGAGGAAGCCAGGATGCAACACGGGGTTCTCCAAAAGAAGGAGCAAGACATTGGCAAACAAGGCACAGCAATTTGAGGTGGAGCGCTCCATGTTAGTGTTAGAACGTTTCTTCCTCAGTCAGGCCCCTGCCGTGACCCTCGTGCCCATCCCAGCCTGGGCATCTCTGGACCCCTCATCTAGGCTCAGAAGAAGCAGTAGGGAGCTAAGACGGTGGTTTCTGTCGCAACCATCAGGGTTGTCACGCACGCCGTTTCTGCCATGCCCATGGATATTCTGCGCCGTAGGTCCTGTTCCATGTGAGTGTCGTTTCGTCACGTGTGTTCTTTCCACTCAGGTCATTTTCTGCATATGTGTCCTTTATCACACCTGGGTCATTCTGCACACACCTGCCATTTTCTGGTGTCATTTTGGCTGTGTGTCACTTTTGCACGCATCTTTTTTCATACATGGGACACCAGCGTCATTTTTTTCTGTCATTTTTCATGCATCTGCCACATGTATCATTTTCATATTCGTGTCACACGTGCCATTTGCACATGTGTGTCATTTGTACGCCTCACGTGTGCTCTGTGACGTGGGCCGTTTTTGCCCTCCTGTGAGTTTTATCATGTGTGTCCCCTTTGTTACGCGTCATATGTATCGTGGCAGAAGTGTTAACCCACGAGACCCAAGCGACACACAACGATTGTCAAACGTCGTTTCTGTTGTGTCTCCCATGTTCTGTGTGTTGCTTCCATCATGTGTGTTCATGCTTGCCGTTTCTGTCACATGTCACGTGTACCGTGTCGTGTACTCCATGTAAGTCATGCCGTGTCATGTATGTTATGTCTTATCATGTTCTGTTCTCTTATTATCTTATGTTATGTTATTGTGGTAAGAGGCTTGATGTAAGGTCTACCCTCTTAACGAATCTGTAGGTGTGCAACACATTATCACCGACTATGGGCTCAGTGTTGTACAGCTGCCCTCGAGCTCATCTTGCTAGTGTAAAACGGACGCTCCCTGTTGGCTAGCTTCCTATTTTTCTCTCCCTCTTGCCACTGGAACTCACCATTCTGTCCTTTGATTTTATTGACTATTTTGGATGCCTTATACAAGTGGAATCTATAGAATTTGTCTTTCTGTAACTGTCTTATTTCACTTAACAACTGTTTTCAGGGTTCAGCCATGTTGTTGCATATTAAATTTTTTCCCCTCTAAAACTCTTTGGTAGCCGGGCATGGTGGCACACGATTGTAATCCCAGCATTCAGGAGGCTGAGACTGGAGGATCGCGGTTCGCAGACAGCCTCAGCTACTTAGTGAGGCCCTTTGCAACTCAGTGAGACCCGGTTTCAAAATAAAGAATAAAAAATAGGGCAGGGGGTGTAGCTCGGAGGTAGAATGCCTCTGGGTTCCAAATCCAAACCCGCAAAAAAAAAATAAATAAATAGAACTCTATGGTATGTAGATATATACTTTAAAAAATTCTTTCATCGGTTAATGTACACGTGGGTGGCTTTTACATCTCGGCTATTATGAATAGTGCTATGATAAATAAAGGATTGAGGTTATGGATTTCCCAAACCAAAATTTTAATAATATACTAATTTGGCTCAAGATCTTGGTTAAAAACCATAAAAAGAGGGTGGCCCAGAGACCAGACCCCACCAAAGTCCCACCCGGCTGAAATGCTCTCTCATCTCTCTTTGCCACCTTTCCTTGATATTTTATCCTCTCCTATTCCCTCTGCATTTTTTCTGAACATTGTTCAAATGAGGCATCTCCCAAATACCAGATTGGTTCATTTATTCCCCACTCAGCAACCTGCTCTTTTCTCCCCGGGAAGTGGAGCTAACAAGGTACTATGAAAATCAGGTCATTTTCACTGATTTTCAGTGTTTCCAGAGGCCGCGATGCTGCAAATGGAAATGTCAGTGTGGGATAATTACATTGGCCCTGATGTCCTGTTTTCTGACTACAGTATCCACAATCAATTCCTGAAAAAGACAAAGGATGTGAATAACCAACCAAGCAGATGGAGTGTCAGGCAACCCGGCCAGGAGAGCAACACAGCTCCCTGAGGGACTGTAGGAAAGGCCTCCGGCCTCCGGAATGTGTCTGCTGCGGGCACAGAATTGGCTACAGAGAAAGGCACATGGCTCAGACCTGGCCTGGGAAGATAAGGTGTGTGCAGCAGAAACCAATTAATCACTGGACTTCTCCTTTAACAACCCTGACAGCCATGAGAAGTTCTCTCTAGGAAATGGGGAAGGAAGTACCCTGAAGATATCACATGGAGCAGGGAGGGCAGGCATTATAATAAGGTTGAAAGGTCAATAACGTTCTGGAAACTACACATTTAAAGACACTCCTTGTGGTATCCACATACGCACTTCCCACCCTCGAGGCACAGCAGAAGTGCTAGGGCTCCAGTTTTCTTTGGCTGGAGTCTTCTTGGCCTTCAGATCTAGCTGAGGAGATGGGGCCAGTCATTCATCACCAGGCGGTTTCACTTCCTGTTTTCTCAGACTAAAAGCATCATCATCATCATCCTAATGATGATAATAATGCCACAGCCTTGTCTTTGCCTTCTATTTACCTAGGGCCTCCCAGAAGTGTGCATATACGTGAGCTGGGGAGAGTATGGTTCTATCAGTCCACAGCTGAGGATATAGGCAGGCATGAAGAGGAGGTGGGGGAATTATTAAGCTCATTTTTTAAAGAGGAGGAATCTAAATAGATTGGTAGTTCCTCCAGTGACTACTCTCACCATGGAAATATTTGTAAATTCCTTTTTCCAAAAAGAATCCTTTCTTCCCCAAAACTTTTCATCCTTTAATCTGCCCAACCCAGGTAACGTTTACAATCTGAGTCCCAGAGGGTTCAAACTAACCTCTCAAAATCACACAGCAGCCATGTGCAGTGGTGTATGCCCATCATCCCAGTACTTGGGAGTCTGAGACAGGAGGATCACAGGTTCAAGGACAGTCTCAGCAAGTAGAGAAACTCTCCCCAACCTAAAAAGACCCTGTTTCAAAAATAAATAAATAAATAAATAAATAAATAAATAAATAAATAAATCAAGCAAGCAAGCAAGCAAGCAAGCAAGCTGGGGGCATAGCCCAGAAGTATAATGTCTTTAGATTCAATCCCCAGTAACACACACACATACCACACTGTTAACCTACTATGCGATTGTGTGTTTGTGTATGTGTGAGTAGGTTAAGAGGTAAAATAGCACCAGACTAGATATTTCTTCTGTATCTATCATCTATCCTGTATCTATCAAGAGCTTTAACCAAGAAGGGAATTTCCAGATCTATGAGGAAGTTGCAACACGGTTAAGAAAAACCACAACTATTTCTGCCAAGGAAAAAAGTATGTACTGAGACCCCAGGACAACAAGAGAGTTCTGTCTCACCGAGAAGGTGTTGGGGACGTCTAAGATTAGCATGAGGGAGGGAGGGGGTAGCTTCTAGGATTTGGTCAGGACCACAGGTCAATGGGGCAAAGGTGTTAGGCCACTGTTTAAGGGCAGTGTTTGAAGGACAAAGGTTGAGTACTTCCCAGGCTCTGGGGAATGAGAAGGGAGTGGAAAGAAGCGGGGGAGGGAGCCATTATCTTGATGACAGTGGTGACACAGTCCTCTTTAGATCCTGCCCTCCCCTTGGGGAATTGAGGAGAAGGAAAGGAAGGAGGGAGGGAGGGAGCAGGTGGTTTGGGTCCTTTCAAAATGAACAAAAAAAGCCAGGTACAGGGAAGAAGAAAAAAAAACCCACCACAGACAGCCTCTAATTAATTGAGTTAGAAGAAAAATAAAAAAACAACTCCCCTTCAGACACAGACATACACATCACACAGACACACCCTGAAGCCCTCTTTAGCTACTCTAAGGAAAAAGAGAGGATGTGATATCACACATTTACTTACTGTGGTAATTATTGTATTGTTGTTGGATCTTTCTCTCCTCTCTTTCTCTCTCTCTCTCTCTCTCTTCCTCTTCTCTCTCTCTCTTCTCTCTCTCTCTTCTCCCTCCCTCCCTCCCTCCTCCCTCCCCTTTCTTTCTCTGAAGGACAAATGCCTGGGACTGGATGATGGGTTAAAATGTGAAAATGAAAAAGCTAACTGTGACCCTGTGAAGTCAACCTCATGCTGTCAGAACGGAATCGAATAAAGGGAGGGGATAATAATAATAATCTGGAACCCTCCTGCGGCATTCACTGTGTGCCAGACACAGTTCTGAGTGTTTTCCGTGCATTTATTTATTTAACATGCACAGCCTCTGTGAAATAGATGGCCACTAAAATCATGATATATTTCGTATTCACTCATGCCCTTGTGGACTCAGCATCCCTGAGCCTTTCCCAGGACTGGGTTCCTTAGACCCTCACTCTACTCAGAAACTGGTTAGTTAATTTGAAGGGCCCAGCACAAAGTGAACATGTAGGCTCTTTGTCCAGAAATTATTAAGAATTTCAAGGCAATAACAGCAAAGCATTAAGCCTTCTAAATACTGGTCCCTGAATAATTACAGGAGGCACACACTCCTGAAATTGCCCCCCAGTAGAACCTCCTGGAGTTTTTGCACAGAACAACTGTACTGTCTCCTGACCAAAGGAAATGGAAGGAGAAAAGCATTCCACCTCAAATACACTAGCCTTATTGTGAATGGCTTTGTTGAAGACGTTATGCCAGAACTAAAAGAAGGTTCCGGAGCCATGATCTAGATGATTCGTTAAGGCGCCTCCCATTGCTGTATTAGGAGACCTGTCCTTTTATACCTCTCTCTCCTCACACCACACACCTAATCAGTTGGCAGTTCTTGCTGACTGCAGCTCAGCCCTGTGTCCTGCCCTCTTTTGCCAAAGTCCTAGTTTTCTCTTACCTAGAATATTCCACTAGCGCATTCATTAGATATCTTCCTTTTTTTTTTTTTTTTTTTTTTTTTTGGTGGTACTGGGGTTCCTGGAAACCCTTCTACCTTCGGGCTACACTCCCAGATCTATTTTATATTTTTTAAATTTGGAAATAGGGTCTCTTAAACCAGCTCGGCTGTCTTTGAACCCACACGATCCTCCTGTCTCCGCCTCCCAGGCGCGGGGATTACAAGCGTGTGCCACCAGGCCTGGCAGATATCTTCCTTTTTGTGTGTGTGCATGTATGTGGTACTTGGATTGAACCCAGGGTCATTCTACCTCTGAGCTATACTCCCAGTCCTATGTTTTATTCTTTATTCTGAAACAGGATCTCACTAAGTTATGGAGGGCCTCACTAGGTAGCTGAGGCTGGCCATGAACCTACGATCCTCCTGTCTCCGCTTTCCAAGTACTGAGATTACAAGCATCAATCACCAGGATGATTCCTTGGTTTACACACCCTGTTTTTCCAATCTTTCCTCATGGTTATACTTGGGGTTTTATTCATTATGTAGGACTTTTCCCCTTCTAGGTTATCAATATCTCCAGAACAGATGCTCCATTCCCAGTTACTTGTGCGTTCTCAGTAGCCCTAAGAGAAATGGTTTGTGCTCGCTGGGTACCTATGCAATGCCTCCCTTGCAAATATTTTGGCTTTTCCATCAGAACCAAGTTCTGGACTACATACAGCTCAGCCTTTCAAACTCTTCATCAAAAGACTGCTGCCCTTCTGTCTAAATTCCAGAGGGAAGTGTAGCATTCAAAGTCCTACCTCCTTATATGATCAAAATGTAGCAAATTGGAAAGATTAAAAAGATTTGCTTGCTAGCCAGGTGTGGTGGTGCAAATTTCTAATCCCTGCGCTAGGGAGGCTGAGACAGGAGGATCACACGGGTTCAAAGCCAGCCCCAGATACTTAGTGAGGATCTCAGCAACTTAGCAAGACCCTGTTTCCAAATAAAATATAAAATAGGTCTGATATATTTATATATTTATATTTATATTTATATTTATATTTATAAAATATAAAATAGCCTAGAGGTAGAAAAGCCTCTGGGTTACATCCCCAGTACCACACACACAAAAAAAGATTTGCTTCCTAATGGATCAATAAGGCATAGGATGGTATTAATGGTTGGGAGCGGTGGAGAGCCAACAGGTTCTCTTTGCTTGGAAGGCTTGTTTGCCTTGACTTCAACCAGAGAGGCAGAGACCTGACTCCCATAACCTTCACTGCCCATTACAAAGTAACTGGTTTATTTAAGTAAATGATATTATTTTAAAGAATGATAGACTTAGTGGGGCATGCTGGTTCCTGCCTGTAATCCCAGTACTCAGGTGACAGAGAAAGGAAGATCACGGGTCTGAGGACAGCCTCAGCAACATAGCGAGATTCCTAGCAACCTACTGAGACCCTGTTTCAAAACAGAAAATAAAAAAAAGCCAGGTGTGGTGGCACACGCTTGTAATCCCAGTATTTGCAGAGGCTGAGACAGAAGGATAGCAGGTTTGCGGCCAGCCTCAACTACTTAGTGAGGACCTCCACAACTTAGTAGAGACCCTGTTTTAAAAATAATAATAAAAATAGGGCTGGGGGTATAGCTCAGAGGTGGAATGCCCCTGAGTTCAATCTTGCCACAAAAAAATAAAATAAAAATAAAAATAGTTCCAGATGTAGAATGCTCAGAAGTAGAATGCTCCTGGATTCAATCCTTAGAAAAGAAAAAAAAAAAAGAAAGAAAGAAAGAAAAAAAAAAGCATTATAAAGCCTTGACTGCCACTTTAGGGGGGGAAAGTTGCAATCAAAGAGGGCTTACTTCCAAGTTTCAGAAAGTCTTACCCTGATCTTATTTAAAATTCAATTTAGGGCCCAGTGTGGTGGAACACACTTATAATCTCAGCATTTGGGAGGCTGAGACCGGAGGATCGGGTTCTTGGCCAGCCTCAGCTACTTAGTGAGGCCCTTTGCAACCTAGTGAGACCCGGTTCCAAAATAAAGAATAAAAAGTATGGCTGGGGGTGTACCTCGGAGGTAGAATGCCCCTGGGTTCCATCCTCAGACCTGCAAAAAAAAAAAAAAAAAAAAAAAAAAAATAATCTAGAGTTGGCCATGGTGGATGGGAAGCTGAGACAGGAGGATTGGAGTTCACAGCCAGCCTCAGCTACTTAGTGAGGCCTTCTGCAACTTAGTGAGACCCTGTTTCAAAATAAAGAATAAAAACCTGGAAGCCGGGCGTGGTGGCGCACGCTTGTAATCCCCGCGCTTGGGAGGCGGAGACAGGGGATCGCGCAGGTTCGAAGCCAGCCGTGCTGGCGTAAGAGACCCTGTTTCAAAAATATAAAATAGGTCTGGGAGTGTAGCCCGGAGGAAGAAGGGCTTCCAGAAACCCCAGTACCACCAAAAAAAAAAAAAAAAAAAAAAAAAAAAACCCTGGGCTGAAAGTACAGCTCAGATGTAGAATACCCATGGGTTCAATCTCTAGCAGCACACATGAAAAAAATCTAAATTACCCTGGGTCCAGGGTATGATAACCTCCCTATAAGTCATTCCTCTGTAAAGGTCACTAATAGCAGCTTAAACTATAAAGAAGCTAATGGTTTCTCAGCAAAACGGAAGGGAGGCAATGTCAGGTTGTTGTGCAGCTCCACCAAGTCTGTGGTAGGATCAAGGATCCTAGGCTTAATATTTTTACAAGGAAACAGCCTCCAATTCAGCTCATCATTTTGCTGTTGCAAGAAGGCAGACTAACGTCCTTTTATGGCCTGGCTCAACAGAACAAGGATATTGATGTATGTATGTATGTATGTATGTATGTATGTATGTATATAATTATATTATATGTTATATGTATATTATAATTATATATATAATCCTGAGCTAGGCATAGGGGGTGGGAGAACAGCCTTCTCTATCCTTCTGTAACTATTTACTTATGAAGGGGAAAAAATTTTTCCCAGAAGACTTCAATCGGATCATTGGCAAGAAGTAAGTCACATACCCACCCCTTTTTTTCTTTTTCTTTTCTTTCCTTTTTTTTTTTTTTTTTTTTTTGGTAACACTGGGGATTGAACTTGGGGGCATTCTACCTCCAAGTCACACACCCCCCCAGCCCTATTTTTTATTTTGAAACAGGTTCTCACTAAGGTTTGGAGAGCCTCACTAAGTAGCTTAGGCTGGTCATGAACCTGCTATCCTCCTGTCTCAGCCTCCCAAGTACTGGGATTACAAGCCTGCACCACTACTCCCGGGTGCACCAGAGAACTAGCATTCCCGTGACTCCTACTGAATTGGAGGAGGCGCCTACCACACACTCGCTCTTGCCTTCCATCCACTGAGCCTAGAGTTCCTTTGCAGTGAAGGAAAGCAGGCATAGTCTTGGTTTTTTTTTTTTTTTTTTTTTTTTTTTTTGCGGGTCTGGGGATGGAACCCAGGGGCATTCAACCTCCGAGCTACACCTCCTGCCCTATTTTTTATCCTTTATTTTGAAACCGGGTCTCACTGAGTTGCAGAGGGCCTCACTAAGTAGCTGAGGCTGTCCGCGAACCACGATCCTCCAGGTCTCAGCCTCCTGAATGCTGGGATTACAAGCGTGCGCCACCACGCCCATCTCGGCATAGTCTTTGAGAAGGTCACTAGGAGCATTTGCTCCGCTCCCATCCATGTGACTCCTTCTGTCACATTTATAACATTTTAAAGTTCCCCCTGAATTCCTGCCTGTCTCCCTGACACTTGCCTCGTTTCTCCTGCTCCATCCCCTAGCACACTTACTGCAGGAGCCATCTAACTGTTCTTCCTTTCTCCACCCCACATTGATGCTTTAGAAGGCGGGCTTTGGCTGGCTCCTCAGAGCCCCTTCTCGGCTCAGCATAATAAGGACACTTGAATCCTGATCTTTGCAACCCCAAAGCACGTGCTCCTGTCATCTTGATGTGGCCGAGAGCAACCATAAATAGGTCACTGTCCCAGGGATAGTGACCTATTTGTACAGATTCATTCATTCATAAACAAGTCTTTATTGAGCTCCAGATATGTGTCAAGTGTTGAACCAGATTTTAGGTTGGCTGAGCCTCTGCTTTCGGAAGAGGTATTAAAGACCCTTGGTTACAGAATTAAGTGACTTGGGAAACTGAAGGAGCTATAACTCCCTCTCGTCAGTATCTGATGAATTTCTTTGAAGAAGGGCTAGAACACAATGGCCAATAGTGTGTCCAGGCCAGGAAGGGCAGAAGGAAGAAGTGCTCCCAAGAAATCTGAGGGTCAGAGCTGGACTCAAGCCGTCTCTTCATAAGGGTCCTGGGTTACAAATAGGCCCAGTCGACAGCTTCTGTAGGGGATGATGAAAAGTTCCAGAGAGAGAGTAGTGAGAGCTGCACAACATTGTGAGTGCACTTAGTGCACAAAGCTGTACACTTAAAAGTGGTTAAAACTATATGCTTCATGTTGTATATATTTTATCACAATAACAACTTTTTAGGTACATTTAGCAAAATCAATTATTTGTGTGTGTGTGTGTGTGTGTGTGTGTGTGTGTGTGTAGTACTGGGGATTTGAGCCCAGGGATATTCTACCTCCAAACTATACACCTAACCCTATTTTATTTCTTATTTAAAAACAGGGTCTTGCTAAGTTGTTGAAAGTCTCACTAAATTGCTGAGACTGGCCTCAAACTTGAAATCCTCTTGTTTCTGCCTCCCAAATACTGGATTACAAGTGTGCACAACCACACCCAGCTATGAAATAATTTTTAAGCACATGATGCAACATTACTCTCAAGTGTACACCTATCCAAAGGACTAACTATTCAGACAACTCATCCCCCCCCCTTTTTTTTGTTTTCAAGTTATCAGTGAGCTGTCCTCCAAGCCAAGTGCCCGAGAGTCAGAGCTAGACCTTGGCTTGTAGGTACAAAAATAAAAGAAACTGTGTATAGCAGGGTGTGGTGGTGCGCATATGTAATCCCAATCTCTTGTAGGTGGAGACATGAGGATCACAGATTCCAGGCCAGCCTCAGCAACTTAGCGAGACCTTCATTATTTTGGAGAAGCCTATTTTGTTTTGTGTGTGTGGTACTGGGGTTGGAACCCAGAGGCTTTCTACCTCCTGGCTGTACTCCCAGACCTTTTTTTTTATATTTTATTTGGAAACAGGGTCTCACTAAGTAGCTGAGGCTGGCTTCGAACCTGCGCAATCCTCCTGTCAGCCTCCCAAGCGCGGGGATTACAAGCGTGCTCCACCACGCCCGGCTGGAGAACCCTATTTCATAAAAAAGGCCCACGGGTATAGTTCAGAGGTAGCCTGCCTCTGGGCTCAATCTCTAGTATAAAAGGAAGGCGAAAGCTTCATTAATTTACCTGTGGAAAGAGAGTAACACCCTGGTCGAAGCGTCCCCCCATTGGAAAATAAGAAAGTGTTCTTCCTGCTTGTTTCTTCTTAATTGCATCCAGTGTGTGATCAAGTCATATAAAAGGAATGTCCCATAACATGCCTAAAAATAAGTGTAAATCATAGACTATTAAGTGGCAACATGGACAAAAACAAATAGGACCAGGACTCTCTTGGTGTCTTTGCAGTCTGCGTGCCATAATCACCAGGTCAGTCTGTCCTCTGGCCGTCAGCCCTGGACAGCTGGCAAAGGTGACTTCCCAAGCAGGACGGAGGAGGCTGCTAAGCCACGTGGGGGGCTCAGCCTGCATGAGCCACAGTGAGGCTCGCTTCAAACATGCAGCTTCATGCCAGCAATGGTTCTAACTGGGTCTCCAGGCCAGGAGGCAACCTCCCTTTCGCTGTGCCTGTGATCAGCGGTTCCTGTGCAATCTCACAGCCTCCCGGGGAGGCAGGCAGTATGTCTAGCATCATCTCCAGGCTAGAAATATGGAACCAGCTAAGGCTTGAGTCAAGATATTCTAATGGCAGCAAAAATGAAAAGTGACTTACTCCATGTTCTCATGGGAACCCCACTAATACCATGACATAGCTCAGCGCTTTTCCAGTAACTCATGAATCTCCGCCAAGCTGAAAGAAGCCCCCACCTAGGGACTGTAACTACAATCAGGAGAGAGAGAAGGAAGTTATTTTTTAAAAAGGCCAACCTTGGATTCACACCTGAGGCTCACAGAGTTGAAGCCCTGGGAGAAAAACCCCAGGACCTTGCAAGGGGTAAAATAAACTGCCCTGGTAATGTATCCCTATGTCCACCACCAGGGGGTGCAGTTGCTCCATATACGTGGTCCTTCGGCATACTGAGAAATACTGGCTGAGGGTGGAAACCCTTATGGCTCTCAGATCTTTTGCTCAGCCCAGTGCTGCCTGTATTTACTCAGCAACACCCATCAACCTGTATAGATAGACTGCAAAGATCATGTGGTCCCAGGAAGCTGGCAGTTTCTCCTGCTCTTAAATCCAGAAATAGACTGCATACCTAGCTTGGCTGCTGTCACAAAGCTCTTGGTGTGCACTGTTGGCTGCCCACAGCCCCTGAGGCAGGAGCTAGACTAGAGCAAGTGAGCCCTCAGGTAACAATGCACCCCAACACACACCCCACAGAGGAAGCCCTGGAGCCATCACCCACCCCCAGGGGCTGTCCCAGCACCCCTCCCAGACTGCTCCCCACACCCATGCCAGCCCTCCTCCACACCCCATGCCTAAGAGCAACAGCCAGACCTTGGCCTGAAGCCGGAAGGCTGGAGCCCCTTCGTCTGCCTTGAGCTCCCTGCTCCAAGACACTGTCTTTGTGGAGGTGAGTCTGGGCTCACAACACCCCGTTTAGAATCGACGCCCACCCCCCACGTGCCCCCAGTGCATCTGTCTTTACATCATTCCATCTGGTGTCCTCAGAGGAATGGCTAATTAAAATCCAAAAGAGCTGGCCTATTTTTGGTGTCTTTCAGCTAAGACCTGGGGGAATCGCCACAAAGTTTGGAATGAGCCCCAGAAAGACTGAAATGTCCTCGAGTTGGCTGACTGTTCTCAGAGTGGCAGGTCCTAAGTTCCACTTCGGTTCTATCTTGTTCTCTTGGTCATCAGACTTGGGGATGAGGAGTTGGGCGTGGTGGTGCATGCTTATCATCCCACTATTTGGGAGGCTGTGACAGGAGAACCACAGGTTCAAGACCAGCCTCAGCAGCTAAGTAAGTCCCTCTGCAACTTAGCAAGTCCATATTTCAAAATAAAAAAATAAAACAGGGCTGGGGGTGGGGGTATAGCTCAGAGGTAGAGGCCCCTGGGTTCAATTCCCAGTACCACAATAAATGGAGGGATAGGAGAGCTGGAGGATGGATCCTGTGGTTTGGGTATGGTTCAAGTCCCTTTGGAAGCCCGGTTCCCAAACTCCTTAACTGGAACCCTAATGTCAGTGTGGTGAAGCTGAGGTGGTGGAACCCTTAGGAGGCAGAGCCTCGTGGGAGGTCTGTGAGTTACGGGAGGTGTGCCTTCAGAAGGCAGTCACAGAGTTCTCATGAGATCCCAGTTAGTTCTTGTGAGAGCGTTGCTATAAAAGCACTAGGCTGGCCCCTGCCCATCTCTCTGGCTTCCTGTCTCGCCATGTGATCCCTCCCACTCCTGTGCACTCCAGCCACACTACCATCGCCATGACACATAGGGCTGCCTGGTCTTGGATTCTGAGCCTCCTGACCTATGAGCAAAACAAACCTCTTTTCTTTGTAAAATACCCAGCCTCGTCTATTGTTATAGCAATAGAAACAATGGACTACTACAAAGAGAAAATGTCCTCCTGGGTGTTTCCTGTCCGTGTTGTCCTAAAAGAAGAAACAAGTTCATTCATTTGGCCCTGTTGTCCTTTTTAGGTTTGTTTGTTTGTTTGCTTGTTTGTTTTGGAGATGGGGATTGAACCTAGGGGTGTTCTGCCTTCGAGCTACACCCCCAGCCCTATTTTCTTTTTTTGAAGCAAGTTCTCATTAAATTGCTGAAGCTGGCCTTGAACATGCCATCCTCCTGTCTCTGCTTCCCTAGAACTGAGATTACCAGGGAGCACCACGATGCCACGCTGGCCCTGTGGTCTTAATGCAAAGTCAGAGCAGCAACAGGTTTTAAATAACAACTGTTCTCTGGAGAAGGAGGAGAGGGAGGAGCGGGGGGGGGGAGGAGGAGGAGGAGGAGGAGGAGGAAGAGAAGGAGGAGGAGGAGGAGGAGGAGGAGGAGGAGGAGGAGGAAGAGAAGGAGGAGGAGGAGGAGGAGGAGGAGGAGGAGGAGGAAGAGAAGGAGGAGGAGGAGGAGGAGGAGGAGGAGGAGGAGGAGGAGGAGGAGGATGGAGGATGGGAGGGGAGGTGGTGAGATGAGGATGGAGCCAGGGTGGGAGAAAAGCAGACCCCCACCTCGGCTCCCTCACTTGTATCTGCATAAGTATTGTTTTCCCCAAGTAAATTACCTTTCCAAAAAGAATACTCATCATGTCACGCCCCTGCATTAGAACATCCTTTACATCCTTGTCGGCGGCTTCGGCTTCATGGGCAAACTCCTTAACTGGAACCATAATGTCTCTCTAAAGAGGACAAGATTCAACTCCTGCCGTCCTACGCTCTGGCTGTCTTAATTTTTTCATCTTTTTCTGTTTCCACCCATTACAAGTCCTCCGCACAGAATTTCTTTCTCTGCCTCACAAGGCCTGTTCATTGCTGGACTAGCAGTGCAAATACTACCTCTCTGAACCCCTTTTGGTCTGCTTTTGCACCTCTAGGAATTAGTCACTCTCTAATTAGTCCCCGTGTCTCCTAGAATTTGCTCATCCTTCTTACCAACACATTTTAACCACTTTTTTTTTTTAACATGTAGAACAGGAGCTCATTGCGAGCAAGAAGTGCATTCTAGTTTTCAGTATCCCCCACATTCCTAACAAGGCCCATTTATATAGGCCCCCCTCTTGGCCCATCTCAGCTTTTCAAGTACTGGGATTACAGATGCCAGGCATGTGCCATGGCACCTGGCTGGGCTACCAGGTTCTTGAAGTGCCATTCCTGTTTTATTTTCATTGGACAACACAGCACTGGTGCACTTTTTTTTTTTTTTTTTAATACTGGGGATTGAACCCAGGGGCATTCTACCTCCAAGCTACACCCCAGCCTAATTTTTTATTCTGAAACAGGGTCTCACTAAGTTGCAGAGGGCCTCACTAAGTAGCTAAGGCTGCCCACGAACCTGCAATCCTCCTGTCTCAGCCTCCCAAGTACTGGAATTACAAGCGTGCACCCCCACACCCGGCTTGGTGCATGTTTTATGCTTTTTTTTTTTTTTTTTTTTTTTGGTGGTACTGGGGATGGAACCCAGGGGCCTTCTACCTCCAGGCTACACTCTCAGACCTATTTTATATTTTATTTGGAAACAGGGTCTCTTAAGCCAGCAGAGGTTGGCTTCGAACCTACGCGATCCTCCTGTCTCAGCCTCCCAAGCGCGGGGATTACATGCGTGCGCCACCACGCCCGGCATGTTTTATGCTTTTAAGAAAATGTTTCTTGATGCTGATCAAAGTGCCTGCCGAGGACCACAGAAACCGTGCTGTATGTGTTTGCCCGTCTGCATTTCCCCTTCACACTTCTGCACTGTGCTACGTCCCAAGGTTGGCCATTTGGGATTACATCAATCAGATTCCCGTTTTCTGGCTTCTTGTTAGGTTTGGCCAGTGGGTGGTGTAGGAACTCCATGAGATGGCCCAAGAGTGAGGTGGACACATTCATTGCCCTGGTTCTTCCCCGCTGGCTGGAGGCGGCAGGGTCCACTTCTTCTGCCAAAGGCCACAGCTCTGTCGACAGGCTGCCCTCTCCTACAGCCTTACCCACAGCTATTGCTCCTTAACATTCTGACAGCCTCTCCTTCCTTTGGCCCCATGGCTGGCCATCCCTTGTGTGCATCACAGTCCCTTCCTGGAACCCTGTCCCAATTGTGTAAATGACCTCTGAGTTACTCCATCTTGAGAGAGGATTAGATACACTATCTTATGTCTAAGTACACGTTTGACTCGTGTAGCTCTGCGCGCTGTCATGCCTGCTCCCCACGGGCAGCTGGTCCTAACTTGACTCAGAATCAAATTTATTGATTATACTGCAGGACCGTAGATGCTTCTGCGTGAGTTTCACACCACCTTTATTTAAGTTTCCCAACCAGAGAAAATAGATCCCTAGCCTTAGGAGTAATCTCTTGATTACTCCGAAGTTTACTTTCAAGATAGAGGTCTTGAAATTTCAAATGATTCTATTTCCTCCCTATGTAGTTAATGTTTTCTGGACCTGTTAGATATGCAAACTGGGAGTTGAGTTTTTTTCTTAGTGGGGCATGGGGAATAGCAGCTCAGTTTTTCTCTTGAGGAAAAAAAAATCATGAAGTCGGGAGTGTTGAGTGTGTGTGTCTATCCCCAGGACAATCACGCCAGCTCAGGCTCCTTGATGTCATGCCTCTTGCACCTGCAAGAGCTCCTGTCCCCTCTGCTTCCCACTCCACAGCAACTGTCATCCTGCAGGGAGCAGGTTCTCTGTCCCTGCATGATCCCTAGCCCCAATCCACTACCATGACTAGGTGTTCTCGGGATTGTACCAGTCCAAGCATAATACATGTGGCATTTTTCTGAGCAGGAGGATTTGATTAAATGAGCCTCTGGACCCCAGATTCCTTCCCCAACATCTCAGGAAACTCAGGTCTGAACACGAAGGTCTTGAGTTTGCTGAATCATTTAACCTAGTTCTGGGACTTCAGCAAAAAAAGATCAGTTCCGGAGCGAAGCCTCTTCTCCCAGGAGCCTCTGGCTGTGTGCTGCCCTAATTGCCTAGAGGGCCCTGAGAGCACAATCGGAAACATGCTGCCTAAGGAGAAACTGAGGCCTAGAAAGGAGAAGCAGCCTCAGGCCCAGGAGACTTGGGAGAGAGAAGGGAGAGTGTGCTGCTAGAGATAGGCAGGTGCTACCACGCTGAGCTGGGAGGGGCAGAGCTGGGAAGGATGCAGGAGACAGAGCTGGGAGGGAAAGAGTGTGTGTGTGTGTGTGTGTGCGCGCGCACGCGCACGCGCGTGCGCGCACATGCACATGTGTCCTCACATGCCTGTGTGCAGAGGGTAGGAGTGTGATGGAAACAATAGCCTTGGCCAAACTGAGACTTGGCCACGGGACATTCGCCAAGCCTTTTCTCCCTTCACTCCTCTGCCCGCACCGCCCTTGCCCACGTTATCATCACCTTTCCCAGTGCCAGCAGCTGGGGACCGATAGTTTGGCCTGGTTAAAGTCCCACTGGCCGGCTCCCCCCGCTGACCTGAGTTGCCCCTTTCCCCTGAGCCTCGCTGTCCACCCAGGCCCCACAGAGAAGGGCGGGCACCCTCACCCAGAGCTTCCCCTGCCAGAAGAGACACCTGAGCCGGGAGATTACTCCAGCTCTTTTTGAGCAGCCTCGGCTCATGTGACTGGCTGGCGTCCAGGCAGACATATGCAGGCCAGGCGTCCAGGCAGGGCACACGGTGCTATTTACTTCCTACCGGGCTCTCCTCAGGCAGAGCTGGCAGGGCCGGGCCGTCTCATTGTATTTAAGCCTCAGCTGGCGCCACTCGACTGCCCCAGTCTCAGCCTTTGCCCCTTTCCCAAGCCAGTAGGTAAAAATAAACCCATTCTGGCAGCCTAGGAGAGTTGGCTGGGGTCAGACAAGAGGGGCTACTGGGAATGCAAACACTAGGGCTTGTGGGGGGCGGGGAGTGCGGTGGTGGCAGCAGAGGGAACTGGCGCCAAACCTTGCCTCTGCTATGAACCAAAGAGAGGGGAGTTGGTGTCCCACTTTGGCCCCAATCTCCCACAATTTCAGTTGGGAGACACCCCCTTTCCCAGCACATCTTCTTGCAGATTTATACATATTTTAAAAGCAGAACAGCCTGCAGATAAGTTGTTGGCAAGTTTTCTCTAAACCCATTGCCTTGCTTTTGTTAAATTCTGAACATATGGTCTGCAACACTGTCCATGGTTTGATCCTTCACAAGCACCACCAAAGTGCCCCCTTTGCACTCAGCACCTGCCCCGTATGTCTTTATTTAAAAAAAAAAAAACACATATTAACAGAGGTCTATATGGGTGTGCTCCAGAGAGTAGAGGTGATTTTAGTTTGTGTCAGGGCTTTGTCCTGGGACTGATGAAAAGTTGTCTGCAGTAAGCCAGGTGTGGTGGTCCACACTTGTAATCCCAGTATTTGGGAGGCTGAGACAGGAGGATCGCAGGTTCCAGGCCAGCCTCAGCAACTTAGTAAGACCCTGTTACAAAATTTAAAGGTAAAATAAGGTTGGGGATATAGCTCCGAGGTAGAACACTCCTGGGTTTCATCCTCAGTACCATAAAAAAATAAATCTTTGCAGTGTTCAAATTGGATGTCCTGTGTCTGTTCCAGCATCAGCATCTCATTGGCAGCCAACAGGCAAAGGGTAGCGTCTGTAAAATCAATGTCAAAAGCTGGGTACGGTAGGGCACATCTATAATATTAGTACTTGGGAGGCTAAGACTGACGGATCGCAAGTTTGAGGACAGCCTTGACAAGTAGTCAGACTTCCAGCAACTACAGGGAGACCCTGTTTCAAACAAAAAATAAACCTAGGCTGGGGGGGTATAGCTCAAAGGTAGAATGTTCCTGGGTTCAATCCCCAATACTGCACACACACACACACACAAAACACAGTCAAATTGTGCCCTGATTCATGCTACAGAAAGGTCAAGTTTGGTCCTATTGTCAGGATGGTCCAGCTGCAGCCAATTCAAAATTTTGCCTCTGGACCGAATTTCCTTCCTAGACAGTAAAAACTGATGGGCCATATGCTGCAGCCTTCATTGCCATCTGCACTGCCTTTCTCTCTGAAGAAGTTTTTGTCTTAAGTTGTATATTATGTTGAGTATGCTGGCTTGCAGTGTACTTGGTCATAGGTAAATTTGGACAATTATATGGAGGGCTAAATATCCTTTTAAATTCTGCCTGGCCTATAAGTTGCTCTAAAGCAGCTAGCTTCCCTAACTGCTTCATGTGCATATGGAAAGGTCCACTTCTAGTTTAGGCCAGGGTCACGGAAAGCAGGAGGCCTGCTGAAGAATCCGGGGGACAATTCAAGGGTGGCAGAAAGCAGTCCCCCCATGCAGTGTCCAGTCAGCTCCTGTTGCCAGGGCAATAATGGCTTAGGGCCAGGTCAGAAGCAGGTGGAGCAGAGCTGCCCAGAGGCCCCTCGGCACATCTCCTTCTGTCATTTGCTCAGTTCCCACAGGCCAAGGATAGGGCCCAAAAACACACTCAAACTTCCCAAATAAGCTATACTCCTGGAGCCTGGTATAGTGGTACGCACCCGTACTTCCAGTACATGGGAGGCTGAGACAGGAGGGCTTGCAGGTTTGAGACCAGCCTCAGCAACTTAAGGAGACCCATAGCAACGTTGCAAAACTGTTTCAAAATAAAAAGGGGGGAGAGAGAGAGAGAGAGAGAGAGAGAGAGAGAGAGAGAAAGAAGAAGAAGAAGAAGAAGGAGGAGGAGGAGGAGGAGGAGGAGGAGGAGGAGGAGGAGGAGGAGGAAGGGAGGGAAGGAAGGGGATGGAAGAGGAGGGGAGAGGAGAGGAGAGGAAGGGAGAGGAGGGGAGGAGAGAGGAAGGAAGAGAAGGAAGGGAAGGAAGGGAGGAAGGGATGGAGAAAGAAAGGAAAAAGAAAAAAGCAAAAGCCACATTGCTTGAAGCTGTTGGTCAGGCTTAACCCTTCAACTTGGACCCCAGGGGGTCCCACACACTGCATCTTGCTCAGCAGAGCTGCGGCTCAGGCTCCCGAGGTGCCCACGAGCACCGCACGTGTCCTCACTGTCCTCTCTCCGACAGCGCCCTGTGCCAGGGCTCACAGACCAGCCTGGCAGCAGCAGCTCTGGGCATGAAGAGGTGCCCTGGCCGGATGCCTGCAAGGCTGCTTCTCCTCGCCCTCCTCTTCCTGGTATTTCCTCCCAGCACTTTCTCTATCACTGCCATCAAGTCAGAGGGGCTGCACTCTGGACTACTGGGACAGCACGGCCAATGGTCCAGAGTGACTGTCTCTCAGCCCCCATGGGACACTTCGGTGCATGGCACTCAGGTCCCACCAGGGGAGTTCTCTGCCTTGGCCTGAGAACAATCATAAGATGCTTTAAAAAATTTTTTTAAAGCAATTCATTTATAGTTTAAAAAAAACACACTCTGAAAAAAAAATTTTTTTTTAAATCACTGATTCATCCATGCTGGGCTGCACTTTCCAGAGGCAGGGTGTCAGGAGGCTCAAATGAACAATGACAGAATCCCATGACACCAGAATGATTCAATCCCAATGGTTTAGAGGTTGACATTCTGAGCTGAAATAGCCACAGGTCACCATTTGGCCTGATTTGGGGTTTGACTTTCTTTTTAAGTCTATTTGTGTGGTGTGACAGAGGAGGTGGGAATCTTGTCTCCAGTCAAGCAGGCTTCTCCTGTTATAGAAAAATATCAGAGCCTGAGCTTGACTTAGCAGTGGGTGAGCTATATTAAGAAGCATATCCGGCTCCTTCAAAGTCTAGACAATATATTTGTAGCACTGGCTTATTTCAGGGGTTATAGATCTCAGGGACCACAGAGCTTTTAGCCCTTACATGGGCGGGTTTGTTGTGACATTCAAAAACTTTTCTCATTGAAATCAGCAGGCATAATTCAACAGATTCTGGGAAAGGATTATCCCTCATTAGGTCTGGAAGCAAATTCTTTTAAATTCTTGGGCTTCAGGAAGTACAGACAGAAGTTGAAAGAGGGGCATGAATATTAAAAGCATTACTTAAAACTAGGAGGCTGATCTCTGGCAGAGGCCAGCTCTTCCTTGACTCGCCAACCCCTGGCCTTTCCCGCTCCGTGTTCGTAAGGCCTCCAGTGTCCATGTGCAGACTCTCTGCGGTTGCTCTGTGTGCAGGGAGTTACAGTGCTCAGGAGACTCTTCCTCTCTGGGAAGCCTAAAGAGATGCAGGAAGACGTGTTCTGGCAACCCCACCTAGTTCAAAGGATAAGTGCTTATCCTCAATTCCCAGAGGAGAAAAAGCCTAAGGAGGCTATCTAGAACAATCCTTGTCACCTTTCCAACTTCTGTACTGACGACACCAAATAACAGATGCAGAAGAAATAATTAAAAATAAGAGCTCCATGAATCACCCAAAAAGTAGGAGTATGCTGTATCAGGAAAGCTTAGAACCATTTATCAGCTGCTACCTAAAACTCAGTATTTAAATTTAATTGTGCCTAGTTGAAAATTAAGCATAACAAAGTATCTTAATATGACCAGCTACAGTCTGAAACTGTTTCACAGTTCAAATCTGTATTTAATCTTTTGGTTTTTAGGCACACAATAAGCACCATTCTTAATAGATTAAAAATCATGAAAAAGAAAATGTGACATTAGCCAGTTAATCTGTCTGCCTCAAATACCCCCAACACCTAGGAATGAAGTATGCCAAGGTGGTCCTAAGTCAATTCTTCTGAGAAAGAAGATACAAAGTAGACTCTACTCTCTCACAAAGCACTTGTGGGACAGAACCAGAATCCTTCTGCCATAGTTGTTATGGCTGCGTCTTTTTCATGCAATTATCAAGGTAATGTGTCTACCACTGGACTAGAAGAAAGTACCCTCATGTAACCTTTATGTGATTACCCTTCTCCTCAACCCCTGAAAAGGAGACTAGAGATTGTGCAGGACAACTTAAAGAAGGGGTGACCACACTCCTGGTACATGAGACAAAATGAACTGCCATCATATACACATGATCAAGAGGCATCAGAATCTGTTAATTGAGAGCATGAGAAAGACTCAGGCCTGCCCACTGAAGTTGGCATCCTAACCCAAGGAGAAATCATGGCAGCACATGATGAATTAACAGACTAGTAACTGGGGGTAGGAGGTAAAACAGAGTCTTTTAAGATAAGCATGTGCTAGCTGGACTGGCCAGTTTCCCATGTTGAAAGAAGGAAATTGTTTTAGGAATGAAATAAAACAACAATTCTGACCCAGCCCCTGGTGTCAATAACAATTTGGAAATTTAGTTAATTTTGTCAATTTGGAAATCAGTAAGTTAATCAACTTGACCCGTTTAACTGGAATGGATGGAACAAAAATGGCTAAAGAACAATCCAAACATTGTAAGTCGCAGTCTAAATGTCTGCACGAACTCTGATCCAGTTGAGCCACTTGCTGCTGGGGCTGGGCCAGGACCCAAGTGAATGTTTAACAGAGGCTAAAATGGGGGACACAGGGTAACAGCCTCTAAAAACCACAACGTGTGCTAAACTTGAACCCACCCGCAGACCTCCCCAAATCCATCTGCACAACCAGCACCACGCTTTCAAACAGCCCACTCTCCCCAAATTTGAATTCGCCCGCAGAATCACGCATGCCAACTTGAATGACTCTGCTCTGCATCACTCTCTCGGTTGCCAAATTTAGGCCCAAACACATCCATTCACCTTTCCAGGACTTTCTAGAATTTGTCTACCATGTCACAGGTTGTCAAAGGTTATCCTTTTTCCTCAGCCAGTTTCAGTGATCTCCCAGTCCACTCAGTACACACTCACACACACAAAAAAAAGAAAGAAAGAAAGAAAGAAAGAAAGAAAGAAAGAAAGAAAGAAAGAAGGAAGGAAGGAAGGAAGGAAGGAAGGAAAGAAAGAAAGAAAGAAAGAAAGAAAGAAAGAAAGAAAGAAAGAAAGGAAAGGAAGGGCACAAGCCAACCTCAGCCACAGGCTTCTTTCTCTCCCAGGTTCAGATGCAGAGCTGGCTGTCCCAGAAGATTGCTCACAGAAACACAAACATCAAAATCCAGTGTGTGCCATTTGGAGTAGCAATCCTCTTAATCATGTGCTTATAAGAGTGGGTCTTCCACTCTGATAACAACCAGCAAAACAACCTCAACATATGCTCCGCCGAGATAATGCAGGGGATTCTTTAACTTCTCCAGCAAGCTTGAGGATTCAGCAGTTAGAGGGTTCTAAAAGAAATGTTGATTCCTTTGCCTTTGGTAAACCAAAAATAAAGAGGATAATTAAGGTTTTAAATAATCCAGTTTTTCAGTCACCTCAAGAAGAGGCTAAGGCCTCCATCTGAGCTCCGTGACCTCTGGCCTTCGTGCTTGGGAGGCTGAGAACCTGGCTCTCACTTTCTATCCCTCTGCTGTGGCAATCAGGAATATTTGAAGCTGAGGCCAAAGTTCCTTAAATAGGCCCATAGATGTTTTTTTCTTCTCTCTTATTATTGTGTTAGCCAATGAAATGAGTCTTCTTCCGATCTTACAACATTTGCAGAGAATAGATTCTAGAATAAAACTTGAACTGGATCATTCCAAGAACCATACTGTAGAAAGGAAATGCTTTGCTCTAAAGAGCACCCACTTCGGAGAGACTGTGAGTCTACTTTCATTTTGGAGGAGCATGCAAGGAGAGAAAGGGACAGGAAGAAACAAAGCAAAACACAGCAGAAGCAAGTTACTTACTGAGTTCTCCACCCTTCAGGTAAGACATCTGGCCAGCAATTAGGTGTATTACCAGCCCTCACTCTTTAACTTCAAATGTTGGCACAGAAAAAGAAAGCCTGTTTAAGTGAATACAGCTAGGGAATAGAAAGGGGAAACCAGTTTAGCACCGGTTTCTGGATTTTCACATAGTTTTCATCTTATAACTGAAGCCCACTCAGAATATGGAGAAATGCTCTAAGTTAAAAGTCAAAGCACAAAAATGTGGCACATTAAGGTGGTAGGTATCTGGAAGAAAGGAACATTTAAATCGTAATGAGCTTACCTGGAAGTGATGACTTTCGTAGGGAGGAGACTCTACAGAAACACAGCAAGCAGGCAGGCTAGAGCAGATAACCAAGAAGCTGGGAAACTACCACTTCATGCTGATTCTACCTTTGACATTCAGATCATCTGGGACAAAGAGGTTGTTTTATCTTCCTTAGAGATGGGGGAGAAAGTATGGATACGACTAGGTTTTTAAATCGGTACCTTCTAGCTGGGTATAGTGTCACATGTCTGTAATCAAAGTACTTAGAAGGCTGAGACTGGAGGATACAGGGCTGGAGACAGCCTCAGCAACAGAGCAAGACTCTCGGCAATGTAGCAAGACCCTGTCTCAAAACAAAACATAAAAGGGCTAGGGGGTGTAGCTTAGAGGTAGAACGCCTTTGGGTTCAATACCCAGTACCACACGCGCACATACAAAAGGGGGTAACTTCTCAGTCGGTTGTTCATTACTACAACAAATACCTGGGGTTGTCAACTTTTTTTTTTTTTTTTTAAAAAAAAGGGTTTTTTAGTTCCCAGTTTGGAGGTCTCAGTCCATGACCTACTGTTGCCCCTGCTTTGGGCCTGGGGCAGCACATCACCACAGGATCACATCGCAGAGCAAAGCTGTTCACCTCACGTCTGGGAATCAGAAGAGGAAGAGGAAGAACCCTGGGTCTCACAATCCCCCTCAAAGTCAAGCACTAATGACTTGAAACCTCCACAAGGGTCCATCTAGCCCCCCTTCCCCCCCAATTGAGCCAGGGGCCAGAGACCAAGTCTTTAACACGTGGTCCTCAGGGGAACACTTATCAAAACCAGAGCAGTAACCTACACAGTTGTTATTTGGTAAAGTGGCAAGATGTCTATAAAATGCCTACCGTGCACAAAAACAATCAAGAGGCAAATAATAATGGTGGTAACAAAATAAAATAAAAACACCAAGCATCAGAGAACTGAAGGGACCAAATGCAAGACAGTGACTCCCATCTTCCAGGTGGCCAACAGCATTAAGGTCCGCCCCCCCCCCTCCATGTTCTGAGCCTTTCTACCTCCAATAAGCCCACAGGATGGCTTGCTGGATGAAGAGATCTAGCTCTGCTCTCATCCTCAACTACCACCAGATCCAAAATTACCCCCCCCAAACAGATGCTGAGGGAGACGAGAAGTGAGAAGTAGTATATATTTTTGGAGTTCCTTCTATCTTGAAAGAAAAGATTTAAACTGATAGAATAATACACAGGTTGAAGTACATCTGATGATAATAACAAAGATGCATTGACCTATAAAATGTCATTTAATGTATATTCCAGATGGCCAATACAAGCTGGTTGGGTAATTAGCCCTTGAAGAGTGCTTTTATAGCCGTATAAAAATGTTTTGCCTTGTTTAAAAAAAAAAAAAAAAGAAGAAGTCTAGTCTAACAAAAACATATCCACCAACGGGCTTGCATTTTTTTTCATTTGCAGGTCTGCAAGATAATTAAAAATACATACACATGTATATCTCTGAGCTGTCCATTAGCTAATCAGTTTTGGCAATACGCTGCACAGAGGTATACTGCCATTGGTTTCTGACATTAAGTTAGCTTTTAGCTTACTGGCTATTCCAACCACTGGAGGCAGCTTGGAACCCAGTCCCTGGAAAGCATTTGTAGGATTCACTATCCGCTTCCCTGACGCCTTGTCAATGGTGAGAGGTCTGGGCACAGACTTGCTAATCCAAGGGTGTCTTAAGGCTTGAGCTGGGGTCAGGCGGGCAGAGGGGTCCCACTGAAGACATCTCTTCAGGAACTCTATAAACAAGTAGTCGTCACACCCTTTCAGTGCTGTCCCCCAGTCTTTGCTGCCTGGGGGACCCCGCTTTTTACCCCTACGTGAACGACCCCCCAGAAGTACAACCCTCCCGTCCGCCTGAGTAGTCACAGAGCAGTAGCGAGGTAGGCCCTTCGAGTTAATGAAGTACTTGGCACGTTTGGACTGCTCCAGAAGTTTTGTTGGTGGCATCCCTAGAAGCTCCATCATGCAGGCCAACTGGTCTCCTTCATCCTCTCCAGGGAACAGAGGCTGTCCTGTTAAAAGTTCTGCAAGGATGCAGCCGAAACTCCATATGTCAATAGGTGTGCTGTAGCGACACCCCAGGATAATCTCTGGCGCTCTGTAGAAACGAGACTGGATGTAGGTGTAAAGCTTCTGGTACTCGAAGCAGCTGGACCCAAAGTCGATGACTTTGGTGGCACTGCGCCCATGGTGCTTCAGGAGAATGTTCTCTGGCTTTAGGTCGCAGTGAATGATCTTATTTTTGTGGAGAGCGTCCAAGGACTGCAAGATGGACTGAGCAAACTTGCGTACCAGCTGAACGCTGAAACCCTGGAACTTGTTTTTTTTAATCAGCTCATACAGGTCTATGCTCAGCAATTCAAAGGCCATGCACACATGGTTCCGGAACGTGAAGCTCTCCAGCATGTGGATAACGTTCATGCTACCAGTCTTATCTTGTTTTCTAAGATGCTCCAGAATCCGGATCTCCTCAGCCGCTTGACGGTGAAAGCGCTTTTCGTTGCGTACCATCTTCAGGGCCACGTACTGTCGAAGTTTGTGATCGTAGACTCGGGCTACCTGCCCGAAACTCCCCTTGCCAATAATTTTCAGCACCTCGTATCGATACGCTAGGTGGTCTCGAGGGACATGAATGTAGGCCCCTTCGGCATCATCATATCCCCCGTTATTGGGGCCACCGATAACTCCGTGTCTTTTTTTGGCATTTGGACCCACAAAGTAAATCTCTGGGTAGTTGACGATTTCCTGCTTCTCGTACGCAGTGAGATGGTGTTTGTACTGCTTCAGTGCCTGTTCCGGGGTCAGAGGCACCACTTTGTGCGCTTTGGATGAGCTGCTGGATTTCACTGTGTTCAAGCTATCTGAACTCTTCCCCTGAGAAACAGAGGGAGAGGATTTTTCCGAGTTGTTGATGCCATCGGACTGTAGAGCATCAGATTTTCTGCTGCCAAATTCTTGAAACAGCTGCTCTACCTTCATCTCACCTCCATTCAGAAAGTGCTGCGTGTGGTCTCTTGTTAACTGCTCAGTGGTGATCTGTGAGAGAGAAAAATGAAGATAATGTTCAAGTCCCCCCCCAAAACGCTAGGGGGGTGGAAGGATCCTCCCCTGAACAAAATCAAAACATGCCCAGCCATGTTTATTTCAAGGTTAAAATGACCCAAGAAGATGAGCAAAGCAAAAATCTCTGTATTAATCCTAGAACTCCCTGAGTATTAAGGCCACCCCAACCTCTATATATGCTTTGCTTTGTTCAAGACAGGATGGCGGTTTTACCAGCCCTCAGCATGCTAACTTCCTTCCCATAGGTCGCTCTGTGCTGAGAATGCTTTTACCCATCTACTCACACTTTTACACTCCTTCAAGATCTAAGTTAAGCCCTCTCTCTTTCACTTAGAACTACTCCAAACCCAGCCAGGCAGCGACAGGTACCTGGGATTACAGGTAGCGACACATACCTGTCATCCCAGTACTTGGGAGGCTGACACAGGAGGATTGCAGGTTTGAGGCCAGCCTCAGCAATAGTGAGACTCAGCAACCTAGTGAAACCCTATTTCAAAAACAAAACTAAAAGGGGCTGGGGGTGTAGCTTAGAGGTAGAATGTCCCTGGGTCCAATTGTCCAATTCCCAGTAAAACACACACACACACACACACACACACACACACACGCACGCGCGCGCACACACACACACACACACACACACACACACACACACCAACTACTCCAAGCCTATAATAATTAGACTTACTTAAATTGAACTGCAGTTTTTTGAGTCCATACCACATAATTTGCCCTTTGATTATATATACTGTCTTACATTGTATACTTGTTTTAAGTATCTTCCCAAGTCTTAAGGGTATGTGACAGAATCAAAACAGTGCAGATTAAAGTGTCCTGTAAACAGTGAAGCAGTGTGAAGCGACAGGCAGATCGGAACCAGCTCTGACTCCCCAGTCGGGGCTCTCCCTGCCACGCCACCCAGCCCCTGCTGGAGTCTCCCTGAGGACCGAGTGCCGACTGTGACCTGGGACCCAGGCCCGCCGCCCGCTCCCAGTTCTTCTAACTCAGCTCATCAGATCACAGAATTCTAACTCTTGAGAACATGTGGGCTGATCCTTCATGTATCTGACAAATAACAGCCCCTGGAGCGCTTCGTATACGACCCTTCTCTAGCAAAAGTCTCTGGGATAAGGAATGCTACTCTCTTTCCTCAGCTTTGCTTACGCTTATTCTGGAAGGAACAGGAACCCACAGAAGAACAGTCTGCGTATTCCTCTGAACCGAAATGGGATTCTGTGAATTGAGACGAGAGTCTTTGGAATAACGTGGAGGAAAAAGAAAAGCAAATTTCTAGCCAAATACCGAGAAACAATCAATAGTAAGATAAAAAGGGTAACTCTGAGATGATGGACACGTTAATTGGCTTGACCGTACAACCATTTCATTCTGTATATCAGAACATCTTAAGTATATATAATTTTTAAAAATAAAACTATTAAGATATATTGAGGAGATAAAAATAAAGAAAAATGTTGACTCTATTGAAAAAAAAAAAGTCTTGGATAGACTTTTTCTTGGATAGAACATGTTTTCCCCAGTGGAGCCTGATCTGACAATTCCTAAGGGCCTCTAGTATCAGGGGCAGACAGTTCCACAAAGGCCATAAATTCCAGTTATAATCTCTAAAAACATAAGTTAAAAAGCAGTTAAAGCTTAAAAACTAGATTTTTTTTTTTTTTTTTTTTTTTGTGGTTCTGGGGTTCCTGGAAACCCTTCTACCAACGGGCTACACTCCCAGACCTATTTTTATATTTTTATTTGGAAACAGGGTTTCTTAAGCCAGCCAGGCTGGCTTCGAACCTGTGCAATCCTCCTGTCTCCGCGCAGGGATTACAAGCGTGCACCACCACACCTGGCTAAAAACTAGAATTTTAATATAGCCTAAACAAACCAAAAGTTATGTTTACATGGTATCAAAAATAAACAAAAATAAAAACATGAACAAAAAAAAAAGAAAAATTTCAGTTACCTCAAATAGCCCCTGATCTAGCTATAAAAGCAGTAGAGGTCCTACCTACTCTTTTTACATCATTTAATCAATTTAAATACTCATAGAGTACTTACAATTACATAAAATCTTAAAATGAAGCAGCCAGTTCAAATATAGCCCAGTGTGGCATTCAGCTTTAAAGAGGCAAGATATGGACCAGGTATAGTTTCTGTGATACCAAATTAGAATACTATCACTAGTTGAGAAAATAGACCTGTAGCCAGAAACTCAATCCTTCTAAAATACAAATACAGTGCAACATCATCTTATGACTTAATAATTAAGTCAAACAACTATTTCTGCTTTCAGGGTTGATAAAAATAGAAATGGGTAGGTCATATCCGTCCATCTATCCTGTATTTAGTAGAACACTTATTGTTCACTAGCACCTGTGCTTAAAAATAAAGTGTTCTTGCCGGGCGTGGTGGCGCACGCTTATAATCACAGTACTTGGGAGGCTGAGACAGGAGGATCGCACAGGTTCGAAGCCAGCCCCCGCTGCTTAGTGAGGCTCTCAGCAACTTAGTGAGACCCTGTTTCTAAATAAGATATAAAATAGGTCTGGGAGTGTATCCTTGGGGTAGAAAGCCCCTGGGTTCCATCCCCAGTACCACAAAAAAATAACTTAAAAAGTGTTCTTAAGGAACTACAACCTTTTTATGGAATACATTTGGCTGAATTAGGGAAAATTATAATTGTTTCATTTTACTTATATTTATAGAACAAAAATGAGCATTTGAATGCAACTTTAGCCTGTTTCCCTTCAAATTTTTGCTAGTGAACTTTAATGTACCCAAATATTTATTGCTACAGTCTTTGGAATACAGCCTGAAGAACTATGAAGTCAGAGGTCCTGGGCTAGATCCCAGCCATAATACTAAAAACTGTAGGTCCCTGGCTAAAATAACCTTTCATAGCCTCAGTTTCTTTTTCTGTAAAAGGTGAGTAATAATGTCTACTTGCAAGATATCATATGAATCAAATTATCATCAATAATATACATGAAAGACACAAACTATAAAGAATATTTAAAACACTGGTTACAATTAGGCAAAATTTCCAGTATATTAAGGTTTTTGTTTTTATTCCCCTTTCCCTTCCCCCTTCTCATTTTTCTCTTCTCTTTGTGGTGGCTTCTGCCATATTTCCCATCTCCCTCCACTAAGCATCTAGGACTCAATTTGTCTTCTGCCCACCTGTGTGAGGGCCCTGCAGCAAGCCTTCACACAGAAACACCTCACCCACTTTCTTCCCCACATAAAGCCTGCTTTCAACTTGCTTTACAATTTAATGTGTTATTTTTCCATGGATATATGAACTTTAACTGAAGATCAATGCCTTAACCCAGAGGAATGTCTCTCTAGGAAATGTAGTCATCGATGACAAGCTGGTAGGAAAGGTATTTGTGGTCCAGGACAGTCCCCTGGGAATTTTACCTACTCTCACTACATGTAAGGCTGTGCTGGCCTGAATCAATTATGTATCAAGTCTCCTGTGCTATAAATAAAGCCTTCCTTCCATTGTTCTCAGAGAATCTACAGTATTCACACATGCTAAAATGTAATATTTCTAGTCTAGGGTTATAAACACAATAATTAAGAATGTGTATCATTGACTCTACAAAGTATTTTGTTAACCATGTAATTGTATTGAGAGAGGGAAAGATTTACTATATTTCGTGTGTGTGTGTGTGTGTGTGTGTGTGTGTGTGTGTGTGTGTATCACTGGGGATTGAGCCCAGGGCATTCTACCTTTGAGCTATACCTCCAGCCCTATCTTATTTTTGTTTGGAAATATGGTCTCACTAAGTTGATGTAAGACTCACTATTTGCTAAGGCTGCCTTCAAATCTGCAATTCTCTTGCCTCAGCCTCCCAAGTACTGGGATTACAAGCATGTACCACCAAGCCCGGCTTATGTTTCATTTCTTAAGAATGCTTCCCATACAATGCTAATTTGCAGGGCTTGTGGTGTTTCAATTATAATCTACTGTATTAATTGAGTCCTGAAAATATTATTGAGAAACTCAAATGAATATCCTTCTCATCCAGACATAAAACCCTACTCTTTACCTAGCTCCTGATTCTAAATCCCTGCAACCCAAAACTTAACCGATAAAAGTGTATGGGCAGATGATTTATTTATAGCTTACAATGAGAATGTAATAATATCTTGAATAAACAACAAAGCTAAAAGACTTTGTGAAAAGAACAACAGGGTCTCAGAATAGAGTCATAGCATGATGAACTACAAATGCCACGGAGAGTTCAAAAGCATTGGGGGGGGGCAGCAAAGTTTGCAAAGACACTATTGAGTTAGAATCTAAAATCTGTGCTTCCCCAAAACTCTTTTTCTAACACCATGTAATAAAAAAAAAATCGTTTTACTCTTGAAGCATACAATTTAAGTGATTTACTGGAAGGTGATCAACATGGGCCAACTCTAAATTTAAATTAAAATAAACTCTAAGTCAGATGTTTTTGTTTTTGTTTTTGTTTTTTTTTTTTGGGCGGGTCTGGGGATGGAACCCAGGGGCATTTGACCTCTGAGCTACACCCCCTGCCCTATTTTTTATTCTTTATTTTGAAACCGGGTCTCGCTGAGTTGCAGAGGGCCTCACTAAGTAGCTGAGGCTGTCCCTGAACCGCAATCCTCCAGGTCTCAGCCTCCCGAATGCTGGGATTACAAGCGTGCGCCACCACGCCCAGCTTAAGTCAGATGTTAATACACCAGCTCAACTGCAAGAAGTGTCCTATAGCGACATGCTGATTGGCAGCAATCAGTCAAGAAATCTACTCATCAACACAATGTGATATAGTTCTGAAGTTCTCAGAGGTTTGTACCAACTACAGAAAGAAGATTAAAAATGGATGATGGAGGACCAGCCTTCCAAATAATTTTAGACCACCTTCTCTGTAATATTAGCCTTGAAAGTGGTGATGAGGTCAATTTTAATAGCAAAAACTTGAGATCGACAAGAAAAATATGAGTAATTTTTTTCTGAATAGAAACCATTTCAGATTTAAGACACAGAAACATGAAAAAGACTATTACAAATTAGTCAATTCAATTATTCAACATATTTATTTGATGACATATGCAGCAAATTTTAAAGTCACAGGATGGCTCTTCTTGTCTTGGGACTTGTCCAAACCCTGCTCTGTATTCTGTATGCTGAGGAAATGTGGGTTGAATCTATTGTTATTTTAAGTGAAACAGTGTCAAAAGCTAAGTATCTGCAGCTCCTAAAACGATTAAATGCATCAAAAACCAAACCATATAGTTCAAGTTTAACTTATAAATTATAAAAATGGTTCTCTTTAGCCTACTAATAAGTTAGGGCTGTATTTCTATTTTGCTGGTGGAAATTTTGCAGATCTATGAATTCTGAGATATTCTCTGTTTCTCCCCCCCCCCACCTCTGGTACTGAGGATTGAACTCAGGGGCTTTTTATCCCTGAGCTACACCCCTAGTCCAATTTTTTAATTTTTATTTTGAAACAAGGTTTTGTTAAGTTGATGAGAGTCTCACTACTTGCTGAGGCTGTCCTCAAACCTGCAATCGTCCAGGCTCAGCCTCCCAAGTACTGGGATCACAGGCATACCCTCCATGCTCGGCTCTGTTGCTTGTTTTTGTTAAAAAGAAGCTTGCTGTAACATCCTCTATAAAAATAAATATTACCTAGATAAAAAAAATAGTATATTTTCACCTTTATAACTCAGTAGAAACTGAAAGGGAAAAGTGGGATACAAATCAAAATTGTTCTGAAAAGCTAAACTTGGAGCACAGAAATTGTTTTTCCAAAGTCAGGAGAGGCTAGTGCATGCCTATAATCCCGGAGGCTGAGACAAGAGGATTGCATGTTGAAAGACAGCCTCAGCAGGACCCTGCTTCAAAACAAACAAACAAATAAACAAACACAAATAGGGGCTGGGGGTTACCTTCAAGGTAGACTGCCGCTGGGTTCCATTTCCAGTAAACACACACACACACACACACATACACACACACACACACACACACACACACACACACACACACACACACACCAGGAGAAATCAAATGCAACAAAACAGACACTGTGTTGCCAGTGACACTTTTAACTGTATCTTGAGCATCAAGTAGCATTTCCTCCTTTCCCAAACAAAGAGAGCACAAATAGCTGCTTCCTTTACTTACGTTTAGTCTTCTGGGTAGAGGAGGCTCAGAAGGATTGCAGAGGACATTTGAACAGGGTGGGCATTTGGTTTCATCTATCATCATGAAGGTATCATAGACACCATCCCCCAATCTAGTTGAAAGGTTTACAGATAAAATCAGTCAGCGATGAAGAATATACATTTACATTTCCAAAACATCCGGGGTCTTAACTGCTTCATACCTGCTACAAAGAACAATTAATAGAAATAAATGTCTACACTGCACTCTGGCATTGCGCAGAAACAACTGGGGCATTTGGCAGAAGAAGAGAAGAATCCCAACTTTTTCTTTTATTTATTTTAAAGAAAGGACTGCATTTCTAGATTCACATTTTAAAGTAGCTAAAACTAATTTTATTTCTGAATGTTGTTGTTTAAATGAGCTAAAAATTATCATATTACTTGAATATGAAGCCTAAAAACCAGAAGAGAAAAAAAATGGGAGTTACTGTTTTTCCAAAGTCTGAGACCGGGATTCTAATATCAGCTCCACCAGCGGCTGTAGCTGGCTTCCCCTCCGAGCCTGTTTTCTACATGATGAGAACAACTCCAGCCTACTCATATCTGGGTCTTATTGGCAAGACATAAACGGCCTTTAAGAGCTGTCTTCTATTTACTTATTTTACTCACCTATTTGCATCTCCCTAACTTGTAGAAAAATACTGCTACAGCAGTCACTAATGGGCTGCTTAAAATTACAAAATGTACTACTGACTTTCACTTCTATTTCCTGGTAAAGGGGAGGCAAAAATGCTAAATGATTAAAGATCATCTCCCTGTTCTTTAACACTGTGGCTCCCCACTACAAGGGAACACAAAAGACAGAAGGATTTATTTTATCCACAAGATGGCCCTGAATAATGTATTTCATCTGCTACCAAGAGCATGAATTTCCTAGTTACATCAACATGTCACTGTATATATCATGGATACAACAATGACCATGCTGCAGGGAAATTTTTTTAATGCATTTTAAAATATCCTGGAATATTTTAGCTACCTTTAAAAAATGGCTTGTAAAATTAGTTCTACATTTCATTGCTGTATCAGAGGAATACAAAAGGTTAAAAATACAAGTATGTTTGGAATGTTCTCTTTTGTAAAACATGCTCATATTCTGATAGAATCATTTCTATTTTTAAGAGGGAAATAGAAGCATTTCCCTGGATGGATGTGACTGACCCTTTGCCAGAGTCTGGATGTGCCTTACCTTTTGCCACAGCCTGATAAACAAACAGGGACTGGCGTTTACATTTATATAAAAATATGCTAATGACCTGCACGATTTTCTACCAACAGAGCAAATTAACCACAGGCAGGCTACACACAAACGAAGCGGGGAGGAGGGGTCCCTTCTCTACATTCGGGCTTAAACTACAGTGTGTGGGCAAGGTGCGGAATCTCAAAAGAGGACCCGGTTCGGAGCGCCCTGCCCAGTACAGCCTGTTACCTGCAAATCTGAAGCTAGACTGCATCTCCCACTGCAAAACCCCAAGAGTTTAGCCCTTGATTATCTGCTATGAGCAACAGGGCTTCTTTCAAAGGGATTGCTCTCCGGCTAAGAAACCCCACAAAGTCTCGGGTTTCTGGAATCCCTTACCAGATACCCCCGATCTGGGGCTTGGGAAACAACTCATGGGTGGTGATTCTTCCCTTAACTCCGCTCCAGCCTCCTCCCCCGCTCACAGCGAGCCGAGAAGGGGCTGGGGGTGGGGGGTCCCGATAGAGAGGCGGGGAGGAAGCAGGTCCCAGGAGGGAGTAGACCCCTTCCCTGGTCCCTCCTGCTGCTCCCTCCTCCCTCCCGCTCAACCCCCAGCCCAGGCCTTCCCCACCCGCCCGGCCTCGCTCAGGCACCCCCAGCCCGTTACCCCGCGGCGCCGTTACCTCCGCTGCTGGGGCGGGAGCCCAGCCCCCGGCGGCCCCGCATCCTTCCGCCCCGGCCCGCGAGCCGTGCCTCCCATCGCTAGCTCGGGACCCCAAGGGGGGAGGGGCGGCGGTTGGAGGGTCTCGGGGGGCCCGCGTCCACCTGCGCCGGGACGGCCGCCACTGGGGCGCGACGCTTCCCGGGGGACGCTCAGCCAGACACTGCAGCTCCGCGCGCCTTCGCTCCCGACTGGCCGGGCTGGGGGGGGAGGAGGGAGACCGAGCGCAGGGCGGGAGGGGGAGCGGCCTGGTCGCCTAGCAACCGGGGCACGCCCCGGGAAACGCCTCTGCGCAACTACGCGCTGACGCATGGGGCGGGGCCTGCCGGGGGCGGGGCCTGTTGGGGCGGTGCTTGCCGGTGTGGGCGGGGCCTGTCGGCGCGGGCGCGGGTGGCTCCAGGTGAAGAGCCGCGGTCCTCAGGGGCCGGGTTCGTCACCCGAAAGCTGGAGTAGAGCGTGTGACGGGGGGGGGGGGGGGATGGAGAAAGGCCCCGACGCAATATTTGTGAAACCTTAGATTTCTGTCCCGAAGTGAACTCAGCCCTTGGAGACACTTCTGTTAAGTAGAAGCACATTTCAGGCTGGAGTTCGGAAAGCCTGCTCAAATATAAATATGAATTTTAAATGAATATGTGTAGTACTTTAGACTTTTTCCACTGCAGAGGTGCCCCCGGAGGATGATGAGTGACAGGTAGGCAGTAATGATGAAGCCATTTATCAACACTGTACACTACTTGCGCTTTTTTAAACATTATTTTATCTTACTTGACCTTACTGGGTGATGGCTCCTCTTTTACACATTTAACTGGGATCCAGTATTGGAGCTGGGGTTTGTGTACCTCCCCTGCAACATCAACATGTTTGTTTTCATTTTGATTTTGGCCCTAGGGATTAAACCCGGAGGCATTCTATCTCGGAGCTACATCCCCAGACCTTTTTGTTTCGAAACAGGGTCTCTCTAAAGTTGCTGAGGATGTCCTTGTACCTGCGATCCTCCTGGCTCAGCCTCCCAAGTACTGAGATAACAAGTGTGCCCCACTGGCGCCGGGCCGGAGGGTCCCTCCGCCCCCCCCCTTCTGAGAAGTTCACACTCCTCAGAAATATAGATATTAAGCAGAGTTCTATAGTTAGAATAAAAGTGAGAGGGAAGGGGGTTAAACCGCAGAACAATGTTTTCTTGAGCATGGCTCCCTGCCAGAAAAAAACCTGCAAAAGCTTGCAAGAGGCCTTGTGACCCACCAGAAGAAAACCAAGCTTTCACAAAATGCCGAACGCGGGCGCCACCTGGTGGAACTTTGAGACACTGATTTCAGGTCTCAGAAACCTTAAAATTTCCATCCAAGATTTTTTTCTCTATGGCCAAAAGTCCTATTCCCTCTCTTGTCTTGTATCCACGTTAAAATGTCCCTACACATCCAAAGTATCTTCATTCTACTAGTTAAAAGTAAGTCCCACGCCGGGCGTGGTGGTGCACGCTTGTAATCCCCGCACTTGGGAGGCGGAGCCAGGGTTCGAAGCCAGCCGCGCTGGTTTAAGAGACCCTGTTTCCAAATAAAAGTATAAAAATAGGTCTGGGAGTGTAGCCCAGAGGTAGAAGGGTTTCCAGGAATCCCAGTACTGAGGAGGTAGAAAGGAAATAGGCAGATAGGGAAAAGGCCTTGGTAGAAAAAAGTTAATTTCCTGAGTTTCCTGAGGGGCGACAAGTACCTGAAATTCCAAAGGCTCAGAGATAAGAAGGATCAGAGCTTCACAAGGCCATCCTGAATTTACTAATCAACAAACCCACCTAGCAAGTCTGGCATTCCTGAAAGGAGACCCTTCAAAGGACTTGCAAATGCCCTATGCAAATTCTCCTTGAAATCCCAAAAGTCACCCTAACCACAAACGGACTTGCAAGTGGTCAGGCATCAGCCAGTCAGATGGCAAAAGTGGGGACTTTCCCGCTCAGGACCCCCTCCCCTTTTGGGGAGCTGTTCTCTCTCTCGCAGGTCGTGTTGGTCCTGAGAGAAAGCAGAGTGCATCTGAGGGCACACGTGGCTTGGGCGACTTTCGGGTAGTGACCTGAAGGCCTCTGCTGGACATCATGGCTGGCCAGGCTCCTAGGGGTGACCTGTACCTCTTTTCTGGCAGATCGCGTGGACTCTGGGAGAAAGTAGTTTGCAACTGATGGGCACTTGGCTCAGGGGACACTCGGGTAGTGACCCTGAAGGCAGCTACTGGACCCCGGAGTTCCGACACCCTCTGGCAGATCCCCTCTGGCAGATCGTGTGGACTCTGGAAGAAAGCAGCCTGCACCTGAAGGCAATTCGGCTTGGGCTACTCTCAAGTATTGTCCTGAAGGCAGCTGCTGGACCCAGAGTTCCAGCCCCTTTGGGGGTGTTCAGCCACCCTTGCCTCATTCCCTGATGCTTCCAATAAACCTTTTACTCCCCTTCCTGAGGTCTGCGGGTGTCATTCTTCGCTCACCGTAGACAAGAACTCGTCGGGGTTTTCTCGCAAGAAACCCCCGTTTCAGTACCACCAGAAAAAAAAAAAAGTAAGTCTGTTTGGGGACTTACTGTTTGGGGAATTTTATTTTTTGTGATCAATGTTGCTTTAGCCTCTCTATGATATAAAGCCTGTTTTCTATTAGAATCTTACATTTTTCTGATTTTTGTAAATTAGCATTTTCTTTTTTCTATCCCTCTATTCATCCCCTACAACTCGAACAATCTTGAATTTGAATTCGGACTCTTTGAAGCTTTTGTTTGAAGAGAGAGTTCCATGGCAACAAAAAGTTTGGATTAATTGTTGTGGAAATCCCTTCCAGCTCTAAGACTGAGAAATGCTCTTAAGTAATCCCTGCTCTTAGTCCTTCTGTGGACACCGCAGACTGTTTTACTACCCTAAAGAGCTGAGTGGGACTTGCTTCCACATGCTTTCTTACCTCATTCTGAATCACTGCTCTGAGTCGCAGCTCCAGACACATCGTCCAGAACCCATGTGAAGAAGCATCGCTGCTTCCCTTCTGGCATCTAAAATGGGAAATACAGAAGCCTCCTTTGTCTTCAGCCTGTTGTTCCCATGGTCAAAGAAGGGAGGGCTCCTTCAGGGTGCTGGAGCTTCTGAATGTCTGACCTTAGTGACCCATGCACTTTCCAATGTTTCTTCAAAGAGCCGCTGATTCACAATAGGATAGCTAGGTTAGGACCTTACAGTATCCTCCCCATCCTCCACCGGGCAGCTACCCTGTGCCCTGCAGCTCTCGAGCAGCTTCCACAGAATGCATGCCCTGTCTTCCCCCAAAGCTCCACTCAAGTGTAGTTCAAAATCACCATAATCTTTCGACATGCAGCTAAACCTGTATTACCTACCACAGTTTAGCCAGAAGTCATATAAAGTGCCTGCCTTTCCTTTAAAGCCTGTTGTAATACATCTGAAAAATAAGGAACCTGTAACAAACAAACCAAAAAAAAAATGCAACTATTCCACCTTCAAAAATCGATGAGCCAGACGTGATGGTGCACGCCTGTAATTCCAGTACTTGGGAGGCCCAGACAAGAGGATTGCAGGTTCAGGACCAGCTTCAGCAATCTAGCAAGAGCTTGTTTCAAAACAAAAAATAGAAAAAGGGCTGAGGGTGTAGCTTGGAAGTAGAATGTTACTGGATCCAATCCCCATTACAAAAAAAATGAATAAATAAATGAATACCAATGAGAGGGCCTGGGGGTATAGCTGGTAATGTGTCTGCTTAGGTTCTGGATTAGATCACACAAAAACAAAACAAGCCAAGCTCGACTGTGTGCACTTGCAAATCCCAGTGTGTGGGAGGCTGAGACAGGAAGATCACAGGCCCAAGACTAGCCTCAGCAACTTAGTGAGGCGCTCAGCAATTTAGCGAGACCCTGTTTCAAACTAAAAAATAAAATAGGACTGGGGGTATCTCAGGGGTAGAATGCCCCAGGTTCAATCCCCAAAACGCCTGCATGAACACACACACACACACACACACACACACACACACACACACCATTCAGAATATGATCACAGAAGTTTCAGATGCACAAGTTAAAAAATATCATCATAGTAACATTCACCTGGAATTTTGTGATGAAAGAGCTGTTGGTGTAACCCAGTTAGGTTTGAAATTTTATCATTGCTCTAAACTAATTTATAGCCAAATGTATCATCATGCATACTGTGATATACGCATCACAACATTGGAATGCATGTTTTAAGAAAATAATTTGGCAAGAACCTGTGAAACTCACTCTTGGTGAGAAGAACTGCATCTTCTTATATTGTAGACACTTGGTTCTGTGTCTCCTGAGCCTTGAAGTTTATCCTTACTAATCGCAAACCATCTGCCATCTTTTCATTTGCTTTTCCTGAATCATCATGACAGGTGCCACTTATAGCCCCTGAGGGACCCTATGAAACTGTATTTCTGAAATCTTAAAGCATAACCAGGACTCTTTCTAATCATTAGTACCACTTGCTAAGTATTTTTTATGTTCCAAGCACCATCTGAAGTGCTTTAATATATTCCCACAGTAGACCTGTGAGATAGATATCATCCCCATCTTTCACTTCGGCAAACAGTCTCAGGGATTAACAACTTGCCCGTGCCATCGAGCTACTGAACCCGTATTCATTTTTTTTAATTTATTTTTTATTGGTGCAATGTATTCATACATCATAGTGGTATAAAGAAAATACTTTTGTAGACATACATGCACATCTCGCCCAGTTAGCCCCTACCACGATCCCCACCCCATTCCCTCCCCATCCCTCCTTCCCACGCTTGGCTTACTGGTTGACATCTAGTATTATAGCAATATTAACATTGATAATCTCACATAACAGTTTCATTTGTCTGGTACCAAACTTTTGATGACTTAAAGATAACATTTCAATATTTCTTTTTGCTTTCTCTGAACCCGTATTCAAACTCTGGTCTGTTGGATGTCAAAATTGAAATTCTCGACTGCCTGAAAATTGCATGTGTTCCCTGAGCCTACAGACTAGACTGCAGGACCCTTTGAATTCTGTGACATACAATTTCTTCTGATTTAAGATCCTAATATGTCTTCAACAGAATAATAGTTCTCCAAAGATGTTCATACCCTAGTCCCCAAAATCTGTGAACATGCCACCTTTCTTGGCGAAGAGACAGATATATTGCAAGAAAGTAAGATGTATTACTTTGCAGATATAATTGAGTTTAGGATCTTGAGATGTGGAGATTTTTGGTAGATTATCCAAGTTATCCCAGAGTAATTATGAAGGTCATGAAGGTCCTTACAGGATGAAAGAGAAAGCAGGAGCATCAAAGAAAGAAATGTGATGAGGAAAGCAGGGACAGATTCGCAGATGCTGTTGTTGGAGAGAGCCATGCATCATAAAACGAGGGCGGGTGATCTCCAGACTGGGAAAAGCAATGTGACAGAGGCCCCTCTGCAGTGTGTGTGTGTGTGTGTGTGTGTGTGTGTGTGTGTGTGTGTACCACACATTAGTGGGGATTCAATCCAGGGGCATTCTGCTTCTGAGTCACACTCCCAGCTATTTTGTATTTTATTTTTTTATTTTATTTCACCGAGTTGCTGAGGGCCTGGTGAAGTTTCTGAGGCTGGCCATGGACCTGCAATCCTCCTGTCTCAGCCTCCCAAGCATTGGGATTACAGGTGGGTACAACTGTGCCTGGCTACCTCTGGACCTTTTTATATATATCTCATGTTGTGTAGTCATGGGATCTCAAAGCACAGTAAGCAACAGTTTGAAGAATATTTCTCTTAGGGTCAGGTAACATTTGCAATACTGACTTTGAAGTTTAGGGAGTGATTCCACTCAGCCCCAGGAGTCAGTCCCCTGCCTGGTTGCCCCTAACTTTAGGGTACACACACACACACACACACACACACACTCACTCACCTGCTGTACTTTTCCACTCCCTCCTCCCAGCCACAGACATCCAGCTTCTGGAACTTAATGCCCCCTGGGACTGAGTCATCCACTGAGGCTGGTTTCTCTCTCATGTGGCAAAAATTCCCAGAGATCAGTAGTTTCTGGGACTCTCCACCAAGTCTCTCCACAGGTTGTCAGGGACATCTTTATTTCAGAAAATTTTCTTCCAGAATAACTAACTTTCTGAGCCGGGGAAGGCTTTACTTTTGTGAGTGTGTGTGTGTGGTACTGGGGATTGAACCCAGGGGTATTCTATATCTGAGATATAGAATATCTCACCTACCTCTGTGCTACACCCATTTTTACTTTGAAATGTCTCACTGAGTTGCAGAGGCCCTCACTAAGTTGCTGAGTCTGGGTGTGAACCTGCCATCCTCCCATCTCAGCCTCCCCACCACCATGAGGATTACAAATGTGCACCATTATGCCTGGCTGAAAGGCTTTACTTCTGAGAGCTCTGAGAATTTTTTTCTGCCCTATACCTGGAGTCCAAGGACTTCCATGGGCCTTACCAGGGGTCTCCCAGATCCATAAGCTTTTGGGGGTATGAGCTTAGATGGAGAGGGGAAATGGTAAGGCTAAAGAGGATTTTTTAAGCCCAGAGAAATATCCAGTTTAAGCAGGATCCCAAAGGGAGCAAGAACAGGAAGGCATCAGATTCAGAAAGCAAGCCTTCACATTCCTGAAGATAGCTCAGCTCTGGAGCACAGAAGGTGGTCATCTGGAAGTAGGTATGATGTAGGATAGAAGAAATAAGTAGGTAGAAAGGAGACAGACAGGAAGGAAAAGTAAAATATAACTTTAATATAAGAACCTAGAGCTGAAGTGCTTCAGCCTCTAGTCCACAAACCAGTTCTCTTTCCTAGGTCTGACTCTCCCAAAATTCCTGGGAAACCTGTCCTAGAGTTTACTACAGTATTTCCAAGAAGCCTATAATTTAGGATATTGCAGCTTATCTGTCAATCAGCTAATGAGGACCCCAATCAGCCTGAAGACCCTAAGGCTGACCAGACCACCAGACCATCAGAAAGCACTTGACTACTGGACTGAGCTCATCCACCCTAAGGCTGCAAGACCACCTGCCCACCATAAACCGCCTCGAGACTACCAGACTGAGCTCATCCTCACATACCTTCTCTAGCCCACCCCTCACGAAAGTCCCCTATAACAAGAGAACCCTGAACTCCCCCAAACGCCTTCCTCATCTTGAGGTGGCCCGCATCCTCTCTTGAATGTGTTATTTCCTCCCCTTTTCCCAAATAAACCTCTGTCCATGTCTCTAACTGGCGCGTGCTGAAATTCTTTTCTGTCACGTTAGCAAAGGACCCTGCAGATCCTGAGTTCCTGAGCCGAGAGCTCACTCCAACAGGTACAGCTGTTGATGGACTGAGTTCCCTGGTCCTAAGGCCTCCATTCCAGCCAAGAAGAACAGAAAACAGAGCAGGGCTGAGCTGGACTTAGTAGAACTCTGCCTTCTTCATATCTGTCGTTGTCCTTTTGTTTTACAAAAATAAGCTCCTGCGGACCTTCAATTGGTTATTCCACTCCTCTTTTTGGTACTGGGGGCTGAGCCTTGGGCCTTGGCCAGGCTGGGCAAGCTCTCTACCCCTGAGCTACATCTTTTGAGATAGGGACTCACCATGTTGTCCAGACTGATCTCAAACTTCTGATCCTCAGTCTCCCAAGTAGCTGGGATTACAGGCACCTGTCTCTGTCTTGCTTTCATATGGCGAGTCCACTGAGACTGCCCCATTCATAAAAACCCACAGAATCACATATTTCCTAGCAAAGGTTTTATTGTCAGAGCACCTTTCTTTCCTATCTCCTTTCAACTCTGCATAGGTCAAACATCTCAGTCTTTTAAGTTTCCAATGTTCACAGTGGAAACAAAGGAGCCAGCGCAGGATGATTTCCTGAAAGAACAGCTGGACTGCACGTGGCTGTGGGGTCCATAACAGTGACATGGCTATTTTAAGATGCAACGAGAGTAAGAAATGCTTGGGTCTCTGTATCAGTTACCCACGACTGTGCAGCATCACCCCTAAACTTAGTACCTTAAAACATAATCACTTATGTGATGGTTAATCTTGGCCAGATTAAGAGATGCCTAGAAAATTGGTAAAGCCTACTTTTGAGTGTGTCTATGAAAGTGTTTCCAGAGATGAATGGCAAACTGAGGAGTGAGTGTGAGTGGCCCCACCTAATAGGCGGAGGGTGCAGATGGGATGCAACACAGTAGGGCGGAGCTCGTGTGCACACGGCCTCTTCTTGAGCGGACATGTTTTTTGCTGTTGCTGTTGCCCATGGACATTGGACTGCATAATCTTCAGCCTTTGAACGTGGCCTTACACCAGCAAGTCTCCACGGGCTTCCAGGCCATCAGCCTCAGACTGAGTCTGCATTATTGGTGCATGCATGGGCCTGGGGCAGCATCCTTGGTGCATGCATGGACTTCATGCATGGCTGCATCATCTCTGGTTCTGAGGCCTTCAGCTTCTTGGACTGAGCAGCCACTAGTTTTGCTGGCTCTCCAGCCTGCGGATAGTTTCGGTGGGACTATCCAAGACTCTGACTATGTAAGCCAATCTAATAAATCTCTTCTTATGCCTGCGTTCTTTGGTTCTGTTCCCCTCTCTAGAAGTCCGAGTTATACAATTTATTATCTTATAATTTCCATGGATCAGGAATCTAACAGAGCATACTAGATATTGCTGGTCTGTGCTCCCTGATGGCTGGAGCTTCAGCTGGAAGATTTGAAAACCTGTGAGGTAGGGTGGCTTGGTGAGGGCTGAGGCCCTGTTTCCAAGGTGACTCAGTCACGTGGCTGGCAAGCTAGGGGCAGCAGAATGAGTCTTACCAGAAGGGCCTTTTTTAAAGGCTTCTTGGGTGTCCTCTCAACACGGGGGCTGGCTTGACCGGAGCAGGAATTCTAGAAGACTATGGAAACTGCAATGGCTTTTCCAACCTAGCCTTAGGAGTCACACACTGTGCTGTTGGTCGTGGGCTATTGGTCACAAAGGGCACCTCTGATCTCATACAGGTAGAGATTACAAAAGGGAATAGAGATATCTGCGGGCCCACTTGGAGTCTGGCTACCACCGTCTGTCCTATTGCCCTCAATAATCCCTTTCCTTCTTCTTCTTCTTCTTCTTCTTCTTCTTCTTCTTCTTCTTCTTCTTCTTCTTCTTCTTCTTCTTCTTTTTTTTTTTTTTGTGGTACTGAGGGTGGAACCCAGGGGCTTTTCTACCTCTGAGCTATATTTCCAGACCTATTTTATATTTTATTTGGAAACAGGGTCTCACTAAGTGGCTGAGAGTCTCACTAAGTAGCTGAGGCTGGCTTCGAACCTGCGTGATCCTCCTGTCTCAGCTTCCAAGCACTGGGATTACAAACGTGTGCCACCACGCTCGGCAATTCCTTTCCTTCTTACATGCAAAACATACTAACTCCCTCCCCAGGTTCCCCCAAACCTCATTCCTTTGAAACCTTCAACTCAAAACCCAAGACTTTATCATGTGAATCAGGTCCAGATGTGATTGATACCTGAGGATGGTCGCTTGAGTACAGTTCTTGATTTGAAGGGATGAAATATGCCTCTGATATACACAGAGGGCTTTTTAACTGAATGAATGATTCTTTCAGGCATCACCTCAGATCTTTTGGTGGTTTTCACAGTCACATTTTCAGTTGCATATTTTATTTATTCATTTTAATTTATTTTTCTTTTTTAAAGGTTTGTTCAAACAGTAAAATTCACTATTTCTTTTTCAGTGCTGGGGATTAAACTGAGGGACTCATATATACTAGGCAAGCTCTCTACCACTGACCTACATTTCAGCCCCCAAATTCACTATTTTTAGCTCACAGTTCTGTAGTTTAAGCAAATTCATATAGTTGCATAACTACTACCACCAGCAATAAATATAAAAGTTCCATCATCCCCAAATATCTCTCTCTCTCTCTCTCTCTCTCTCTCTCTCTCTCTCTCTCTCTCTCCTGGCAACCATTATTCTGTTTTCTGTCCCTATAGTTTTGCCTTTTCCACACTGTTATATAAATAAACTCAGTATGCAGTTTTTGATTCTGGCTACTTCCACTTAGCATAATACATTCAAGAGTCATCTATATTAGTGCATTCCTTTTATAAACAAGTAGTGTTAAATGTTTTTGTGTGTCAGCGTTTGTTTTGTAGCCGCTCAGTTGAGGGATATTGGAGATATATCCAGGCTTTAGCAATTATGAAAAGGCATCTGTATCATTTATGTCCAGATCTGTATGAACACAAGCTTTTGGTGCATTAGATAACTTATTCAGCTTGAGAGCGCCTGGGTCACAGATAGTTTTTGTTTTTTGATAGTTTAATGCTATCAAACCTGATTCTGAAGCTCATCCCACGTGGGAAGAAAAAAAAAAAAGACAGGTGTTGAGGAGAAAGAGGGGCCCGATTCAATGGCCAAAGAATGGAGATGAGGGGGTTTTACTTACAGGTCAGCTTCCCTGTTCCAGGGGTTAAGGGGTTACTGATATAGGAGAGGAATAATGAGGGAGATTCACAAGCTAATAAAGGGAAGGAATATTCAGATCTTTTCTGCAAATAGGTGGAGATATTCCAGGAACCTAGCGCTCCCTCCCTTCACTCCTTTAATGGTGTGGTGTTTCGTGTCATAGATGCTGATAGGGATTTTTAGTCCTGAAAGAAGGTGGGGCAGAGACTAAGCAAGTCTAGGTCAGGTTAACCCTACATTATAGTTTAGGACAAAAGATTCTCAAAGGAGCAACATGTCTACATGCAGGGCTGAATAGAATCTGACCCCAGGGCTAAAGCAACAAGGAAGGGAGACACAATATGAAGACAGAGATGCCAGGTCTTTCTGTCCTGTTCCATCACCCATTGGTTATCTGTGAGCCCCAAGGAAAGAGTCAGTGTTTTCACCTAACGTGGCCTTCAGGCTCCTGAAGAGTAGTAACCTAGGCAACTGTTATCATCGCAACTCACGTGGCAGAGGTATAGTCTGCAGCAAAACTCGTGGGAGACTAATAACGTATGACCCAGCAGAATTAGTGATTTTAGTGAATTAAGAGCAAGTGAAGCTAGAAGGTTTGTTTAGGTCTTTTTATTGGTATCAGTTAGTGTATATTGACTTTATAACAAACGACCACACTGTTTTCCAAAGTGTATGTACCATCTTGCATTCCAACCAGCAAGTGAACAGGGATCCCAGCTACTCCTCACCCTTGACAAAACTAAGTATAACCAATTTTTGTTTTAACCATTGTAATAAATGTGTACTGATGGTGCATTGTAGTTTTAAATTACATTCTTTAATGACTATTGTACCTAATTGCTATTCATATAATTTCTTTGATTAAGGATCTGTTCAAATTTTTTTATTGGGTTATTCTTTTTTTTTTTCCCCCGTGGTATTGGGGATGGAAGCCAGGGGCATTCTACCTCAGAGCTATACCCCCAGCCCTATTTTTTTATTCTTTATTTTGAAACAGGGTCTCACTGAGTTGCTAAGGATCTCACTAAGAATATTTTTAAAATATAGATCTTTAAGCTATCTAGAATTTCTGGTAATGAAATGTATTAAATATTTCCCTCCAGATAAGCATTTGTACTGACTCAATTTTTTGCATCTATATTTTCCTAGTGAGGAGAAAGCATCATATATATACACATAGAATAAATAATGCAAAGTTAATGTGTGAGCCTCTACATGTTAACCTTTCAGTGCTTCAGACCCTCCCACTGACAAAGGGGATAGATAGCAATAACTCACAGCATTGGTGTGAAGGTGAGATGAGGGAATGCCCATCAGGGTGTTTAGAAAAGATAACAACAACAACAACAACAACAGCAACAACATCCCTGTGCCCAGAATCATCTGTGCATGGGTGAAGATACCATGAGGCCTCTTTCTTGGTTGCGTTGTTTGTTGTTTTGCAGCTGGGGATGGACCTCGGGGCCTTGCATGCGTGAGGCAAGTGCTCCACCACTTAGGCAAACACTTTACCCTGGAGTGAAACCCCCAGCCGTATCACAATTCTTTCTGAGGCTATGAAAACACTGGTTCATCTAAAGAGCCACCAGGATCCACCAATGAATTCTCAAACCATAGGTCACATTTGAATGCAAACAACGATTCATGTTTTCAGTAGAAGGGTAGAGAAGGTTAGAGAATGAAATATCAGCTGGGCATCCTTTGGTCCTACTGATTTCATGACATCTACGCCACTTGTCAGACTGTGAGCTTCTTGAAGGCAAAGAGCTTGTGTTTAATTTATCTTAATAACCACAGAGTTTGACCAGTAAGTGTCACTGAATTAAATACATTGAATTCTCTTTGGTAGTCATTGGGAAGGGAGAGAAAAGGAAAGCTTAGGCAAAGGGAATCTCTTTTCTGGTCTACCCTTGCTTCAAATATTCCTAACTCTTTTAAGGACTCCACCTTTTAGCCATATTCCTGCCAAGTATAATTAGTGAAAACATTTGCCCCCCCCCCATTCCCAGCAATGACAGTCATCATGATATGGTTATCCTGTGTGTGACTTGCTACAGTTCTTCAGTTCAAACCCAATAGTAGAGAACAGGCTGGGAGCCCTGTGGGGTGGCACTAGTTCTTCAAATAAAAGGCCAAGGAACCCAGTCTTGATGGACTTAGGATCCAGCCAGCTTGCCAGCAAGTGTCAGCTATGGAGTAGGCAGGTGAGGCAGAGAAGGTAATGCAGAGAAGGCAGATTGTGCCCACCTGGAGAATGGAGCTCTTGCTCTATTAAGGGGAAATGCTGTGACGTCTAATCTCCTGGATCATGGCTCCTACTTGTCAACCACTAGTTAATCTTTAAGCTTATGAGTGACATCCTTTCATCCAGGACGTGTGGTATACAATACTTTCTCTAGTTGAAATTTCTGGTATTCCCCTAGATAATATTCTCAGCTCCCTAGATGGAGGCTTCCTTGGTAGCTATGCTATAATGGGCTCCAAGTATAAATAGACCTTGATTGAGTATGGCCAGTGGGGGACCAAGGAACAGGAGTCTCTGGTCAGTGTTTCCTGGGGTCCTCTGATTTTGCTTTGTGGCTGGGGTACTTCAGAATGAAAGCCTGGTGCGTCAAAGATTTAGAAGTTGGAGCTGGCAGCTAGGCTATGGTAGGTTGAGGATTTGGGGAAACCATAGTGGAATTCTCCTTGGTGCAACTGCCAGTGAGTCAAGGAATCAGGATTTTATATTGAGAATGGACAGTGAGTTTTCATATAGATTCTGAAGTTTTAATATGCCAAATTTAACTTAGAAGGGGTCAGGACTCCAGGTGTTTAAATTCTTGTCTCCAAGGCACACAGCTGTTCCTCCAGTGTCTTCTCCATCGCCAGCTGACTGCCTGGGGTAGAGGGGTGGTGAACCTGGGACAATAGTGGATTCTGTGTTACTGGTATCATCTCCCCAACCCGTGTGATTTAAAAATCAAAGAGAAGAAAATTTTAATTGAGGCCTCTAGCTTACAATACAATATATAAAGACTTTTTTTTTTTTTTGGTGCTAGGGATTAAACCCAGTGGCATTCTTTCTCTGACCTACATCCCCAGCCCTATTTTATCTTTTTATTTGGAAACAGGATCTCACTAAGTTGTGGAGGGCTTAAGTTGCTGACGCTGTCCGTGAACCTGCTATTTTCCGCTCTCAATCTCCCAAGTATTGGGATTACAGGCATGTACCACCACGCCTGGCTACAATGCCCAGATCTTCACGTATAAAAGCCATTGAGAAATGCCTTCAAGGGGCCTGAAATCTTAATTTAATAAATTATGCAGAACTGAATCAAACTGAATGCAATGGGAGTTGACAGAGTTTTATCCAACGCAGTAGCTAGCGCTGATGGAGTAGGAGGAGAACTAAACGGCTATGGGCGCGGCTGGGACACAGACCTGCAAGGGCCTCGCAAGCCCGGGCAAGGGTGGAGCGCCCGACAGCAGGGGCCCCGCCCTGCCTGCTTCGGTTCCCCGCCTCACCACTAGGGGCAGCCGCAGCCTCGCAGTGGCGACGGCCGCAAAGCTGCTCGACCTGGGTTTCCGGCCGGTCCCTTTTCGCAGCCGGGCGCCCAACATGGCTGCCCCCAGGGCTGCTGCCCGGGGATCCGCCACGCTCTGCTTTTCCTGACGGTCCCTGGCATCTGTGCTCTCTGACCCTTCTCCGGACTACTTCAGCAATCATGTTCGCCAAGGCCTTTCGGGTCAAGTCCAACACGGCCATCAAGGGGTCGGACAGGTGAGGGGAGAAGGGAATTCCTCTGCCCACGAGGCCCCCAGACGTCGCTCGGGCCCTGCTGTTCCACAGCTCTCCCTGGGGTCCGTCAGACAACCTGGGGCAGAGGCGGAGGTGGATAGCCAGAGAAGCTACCCTAGGGGGAGGGTGAAGAGGGGGAGCCCTGGGGAGGGCTGATTTATTCCCCAGGCTTTCTTTTGGATAAGCTAGTGAGATGAGAAGAACTCTAACTCAATCAGCAACTATTTCAGGTGTGGTGGAGCGAGTATAAATGAAGGAATACAGGAGCCCTGCCCTCCACACTGTTTAGAGCTTCTTGAGAAAGAGCAGATGGGGCACCAAGAACTGAAAGTATAGGGAAAAAGTGTCTAGTAATTCCATCTGGCCCAGGAGACAGCTGGGGTTTGAGGTGGGCAGGAGGGATAAGGCTCATGTGGTTAAGGAGAATTATTTGTTCATACAGTGTGGCAAATACAGATACCATTGTCGGGGATTTTGGAACCATTGTTCTATAGGTGTCATCCTTGTTGCTGTAGTGTAGCTATCTATCATAGATTGACAGATTTGCCAAGCATATATGATGGAGGAGTGTCTGAGGGCCAGGCATATAGTCAGGAAGGCAGGGTTGCGCTTCCTATGTCAGGCTAACTTTGGTGTTCACTGGGCCTGTTTTTCTAAGTGTAAAGATATGCCCAGGAACTTGAAAAAAGTAGACGAGACATTCTATGAGAAAAAGAATGGGATTTTGGAAGTGTGAGAACAGGCACCATAAGAGTTTTTCCTTGGTCGTCATGGTTTTGTAGTGAATTCTTCTCAATTCTCCATATTTATTAAAGTCTATCCAGGTAGCATTCATCGTGCTGGTATGCTTTCTGCAGGAGAAAGCTTCGGGCTGACGTGACAGCTGCCTTCCCTGCCCTCGGAACTGATCAAGTTTCTGAGTTAATACCTGGAAAGGAGGAACTTAACATTGTGAAGTTATATGCTCACAAAGGAGATGCAGTGACTGTATATGTGAGTGGTGGTAACCCCATCCTATTTGAACTGGAGAAAAACCTCTATCCAACAGGTATGGCCACAGGATGCCTGGAGATGGTTATTACTACAATCCTTGCCTAATACCTGCTTCTCTCTCTTTGTTCTACTAACCTATCTCCAATAGATCAAACAAGCACAAAATCTCCCAACACCATCTTTAAGGATCATTGTAGGCCTGGTGTTCCTAGAATTGGGTCTTTCAAGGCCAGAAACTGCAATAGGAAAGAGGGAAAAAAGAAAAAGAGCTAATACAAGTGGTTACAAAGGGAAGTTCTGAGATAATGGAGTAATGCTTAGGAGTTTACAGTGGGTTAACTAGGAATAGAGCAGAGTTCTTGCATGTATGGAGTTTCAGGGCATGTAAAAAATATTCTTAAAACTATTTATAGCCAGGCATGGTGTTGCATACCTGTAATCTCAGTCCTTGGGTGGCTAAAACAGGAGACTTTCAAGTTCATGGCCAGCTTCACAACTTAGTAAGGCCTTCTGAAACTTAGTGAGATCCTGTTTCCAAATAAAAATAAAATAGGGCTGGGGTATAGCTCAGAGATAGAATGCCCCTGGGTTCCATCTACAATGCTACACACACACACACACACACACACACACACACAGTACCACCACCACCAACAACAACAACTATCTTTAACAGGATTTTCTTAAGATAATAAAGAAAGATACTGTCCTAGGAAAGAAGCTGAATTAATTAAGCTATCTACCTAGCTATCTGAGCAATGAACTTCAATTCAGATATCTTACAAGGATTTTTTTCTTAGGCTCAAGGATTCTTTGCTTTTTCTTTTTGTTAAAAATCTCAGAGACTCAGTATCCTTTTCTCTTTTCCATAGCTACTTTGTCATGGGGCTTTTAATTTCTCAAAGATTGGCTGTAACAGTGTAACTTGTCTCCTTAGGCCACACATACCCTTACCCCTGCTTTTCTGCTGTACCTGAAGACAAATACAGACCTTTTTTGATTTAAGAATTTTACTGCTAATCATTATGGAAATGGAATAAAAATGATAAACATGAAAAAGTTTCAGAATTTCTTATGGGCTGGCTTCCTTTTCAGATCACTTGCTTCTGAGGTCATAAGTGGAAGCCTCATTGGTTCTCTGACCCCACTTTAGTCCATTGTGGCCATTTTCTGTTGCTACAACTCAGATGGAGCAATAGGTGTCTCAAGTCTCGAGTGACACTAAGTTCCTTGTATCTCTGCTTTCTTCAAGAATAAGAACTCTTTAAGTACCACCTTATAACCTCTGTTTAGCTTTGAGTTTCTTTTTTGTATTCTAATTAATACAACCATCATGTTAGTCTTAAAGTTCCCTAGCAGATTGACTTTTGGGTAGTAAGGTGTTTATGGGTCTCTTTGTACAGTGTACACGCTGTGGTCCTATCCTGATCTTCTACCAACTTTTACAACATGGCCTTTGGTACTTGAAAAACTGGCAGGGGGAGCAGGTAAGAGGATTTTTGTATATATCTCTATATTTTAGCTATTGCCTGAAATCTACTTACTAAAAGCCAACTGACTTAATAAATTTGCCTATTTCCAATGTTCATATGGTTGAAAAATGGAATTTTTCCTTGTATGTGTTATACTTCTTATTTGACTGGTTCCCAGGGCCTCTCTGATTGTTGTCTTATATATAATGGATGTGAAAGTACTTTGTGAACTGTCATATACTGTACTTTAAATCATTAAGCTGGCTTTAAGCTAGGTGTGGTGGTGCAAGTTTGTAATCCCAGTACTTGGGAGGCTGAGACAGGAGGATCTTGGTTCATGGCCAGCCTTTCTCTGCAACTAATTATGAGACACTTTGCAACTTAGTGAGACCCTGTTTCAAAATAAAGAATAACAAACGGGCTGGGGATGTAGCCTGGAGTAGAATGCTCCTGGGTTCAATTCTCAGAACCACACAAAAAAACCCCCAACAAAACAAAACAAAAACTGAATTTAGGGAACCAGCACAAATAGATTGTGGCATAGGACACTCAGCTTGGTGCTTCTCTGGTCACTAGGCCCCCAAAGGGAGGGCTAATACTGGAGTTGCCATTATAAATTTTCATTGTGAATAACGTAGTTGATACTTAATAAATATTTCTTTGTCTAGTGAATGAATGAATGATGAAATAAAACATGGATTGAGATGGAGGCAGAAAGTAAGTGTGATGTTTTTGTTTGCTGCAGATTTGATGCTGCCTGGATTAGTTGTGCCCCCTGCTGGTTTGCCTCAGGTACAGAAGGGCGACCTCTGTGCCATTTCCTTGGTGGGGAACAGGTACTGTGCCAGGCAACTATGCCTTTCAGGGAGGGGAGTTAATGTAACAAAAGGAGGTGGAGGAAAATGACAACTTCCAAAGCATGTGACCAAAGGAATGAAAGGAAAAAAAATAGGTCCCCTGGGAGAAACAGCAGGCACCGGGGGAATGACAGTGAGCCTATGGAATGTCCATACATCTGGGCTTAGGGTGTTTGCTGCTGTTGTGGCTACTGATTTTATATATATATATATATATATATATATATATATATATATATATATATATATATATATATATATATATATATGGTGGTACTAGGGTTCCTGGAAGCCCTTCTACCTCCGGGCTACACTCCCAGACCTATTTTATACTTTTTTATTTTTGGAAACAGGGTCTCTTAAGCCAGCACGGCTGGCTTCAAACCTGCGTGATCCTCCTGTCTCCGCCTCCCAAGCGCGGGGATTACAAGCATGTGCCACCACGCCCGGTTGCTACTGATATTTTTAAAATTAAAAAATAATTTTAGGTTTACAGAATAGTGGTAAAGATAGCGCAGAGTTCTTATATACCCTATTCAATTGAAAAGAATGGTGTGTCATTAAGTGTTCATTAATATTCTCTCCAACTATATAAATGGATATTTGACCTGCTCAGTTTAGCTTTTCGAGTATGTATGGGGATGGAGCTTGGGAGTGGTTCATGGTATGGGTGGAGGGACAAAGGAGTTTGTTAAAAACACAAGTCATATTCAAGACTGGAGTTGTCAAACTATTCACCTTTGTGGGAGTGGAAGAAAAAGATTCCCTTTTAAAGAACTGGAAAAGAACACAGATTTGAAATTTATGTGGCAGGAACTAATCTATAGGCATAGTAATTGGAGCCACCATGTTTAATAAAACACATTTTAAGTTCAGGCATTGGGAGCTCTGCTCTTGAGTTCAGGCTGCCTTCCCAGGTGTATGCATTCCTCACTCCTAACCAGCTGGTCCCCAGTCCTCACAGGCAGTGTTCCATCAGTGTTTGAGCAATTCTGGGATGACAGAGATTTCTCATTTGGGCTTAGGGAGTTTTTGTAACAACTAGAAGGGTGGTGGTCTGGGATATTCTGGTAACACACTGCTCTTAGAGGTGGGGAGCAAGCCCTGTTGTAAAGAGCCAACCCAGACGGAACCTCCCTTGCCCACTCCACTGTTGTTCACCAATTCTCCTTCCTGTGACGTTCCTAAGCCTGGCTTCTAGCATGTGAATGGCCTACCTCTGAACCTCTTTATGGGGTGGTGGCTATGACTTCTTTAAGGTAGAAGAAATAATTGGCATTTCTGAAATTATAGGAAGGGAATTTTTCAGTATCTTTCTAAGTCAGGCTGGGGTTTAACTGATAATAGGAGTAGAACAAAGGCAGTGATTATGTCAACAGAGAAGTTACTTAGAAGGGTAATATTTGGTCAAGGGATGTTTGAAAGTAATATTTATAGGTAGTTTAAGGAAAATTGAGACTGAATTGAGTTTAGTTTTGTAATGTAAGTGGCTGCTTCAAATAAGTGACTGTGGTGCTTTTACCATGTGGGAGAAAACATGTTCTGAACATGCACCCTCCTGGTAGACTCTCCCTGACTCTAGTCTCCGGCTTCCTCTTTCTAGAGCCCCTGTAGCAATTGGAGTGGCTGCCATGTCCACAGATGAGATGCTGACTTCAGGCCTGAAGGGACGGGGTTTCTCCATGCTCCATACTTACCAGGACCACTTGTGGTGGGTACAGTGTTTTTGCCCGCTGGGAGCAGGGTTGAGTGGAGACAGGGCCTGAGATTGAGAAGGATGAGAATTTTGATCAGCTGGGTCCTTCGGCAAGTTGCTCTTGCCAGCTCTGAACTCCTGCTGACTCTTTCCTGAGCAGGATAGGAGAGCGCTGTGGCTGTTGCTTGATGCTTCTGACCTGAGATTTTTCCAGGCGATCTGGAGACAAGTCCTGTCCACCTTCCATTGCTCCACTGGCACTGGATCCTGCAGATCTCAACGAGGAGAAGGTGGACCCTGCCCTGCAGGGAGACATGAGGGGCCTGGCCCTGGAGGGAGAGGAGGAGGAGAATGGGGAAGTTGATCAGGCGTGTGGGGAGAAGTCCCTTTCAGAAGCCTCAGAAGACACCAGTGCTGGGGTCCTGAGCCAAGATTCCCCAGACAGCAAAACCCTTCAAGGTACAACTCTGGAAATAGGATGACCATCCCACCTCTTCTGAATAGAGTGGTACTGAAGCTCTGGCAGAGGACGGGAGAGCCCTTACTTTTGGTGAGGGGGGTGTAGCAGCCTGTGGTCTGTTGTGTTGGAGTCCTTTGTACATGAGTCCTGTCTCCCCAGTGCCATTCTGCTGTAATGTGTGGACTATTTCCAGTAAGAGCTCTATAGAGCCCTTAGGGTTTCTTCAGGCTCTTACTTCTGTGGGTGAACATACTTGGCGTGGAACTTTGAGAGGCCTCATCCCCTTCTCTGGCATCAACCCTCTGTACAGGCTCAGTGATCAAGAGAATCTGGGAGTTTTGGCACCTGGAATGGGTTCCATTCAGAGCCAAGGGATGAGGTGGGATAGAGCTGGGCTGGGGAGGCTTCTCGTACAGCACCAGGCATTCTACATCCATCAGGAGGGATATGGTTCTTGTCTTTTCCTTACAGAGCAAATGGACGAACTGTTACAGCAGTGCTTCTTGCATGCCTTGAAGTGCCGAGTCAAGAAGGCTGACCTCCCCTTACTCACCAGCACTTTCCTTGGCAGCCACATGTTTTCCTGTTGGTATGGAAGGAACCAATGTGGGCTGGGGGCCAGAGACTGGGTCTCTCTCTCTTGTTCCCTGGCAGTGACTAGGATGGGGTTAGAGTGGCGTACTGTGGTAGAGTGGAAGGTTGGTTTGCAAGTAAATTTGGTTCTGGGTTTTAAAAGCCTAAATTTTAGCCGGTGAAAAGATGTTGAGTAAATAGAATTAAGATTCCCGAGCTTCTCTGAATGCTGCCTCTTTTATTGTGCTTCGGGGCTGTCTATGAATCGGGCAGCGTGTTGTGCACAGGAAGTCTTCAGGCAGCTTCTTTGTCAGGATGCTTCGTCTGGAATGTTCCACCCCCTCAAACTTTTGAAAAGTAGGTGGATCAGATTAGCTTGTATCAGGAGGAAGAATAAGTATTAGGCAGCCGGGCGTGGTGTTGCACACTTGTAATCCCCGCGCTTGGGAGGCTGAGACAGGAGGATCACATGGGTTTGAAGCCAGCCTCAGCTACTTAGTTAGTGAGGCTCTCAGCAACGTAGTGAGACCCTGCTTCCAAATAAAAAAAAAAAATAGGTCTGGGAATGTAGCCTGGAGGTTGAAAGCCCCTGGGTTCTGCCCCCAGCACCACCAAAAAAAAAAAAAAAAAAGAATAAGTATTAGGCTATCCATCCAAAATATAAACAACCAGTAAAGATAGTGTTGACCATGGATAGAACCTTGACTTAGAACACAGCCACATGGCCTCACCTGCCAGTTTCTCGGGGTGTTTGATCAAGGCAATTTCAACTAGTTCCTGGTTTTCAATGAGCCCTAATTTCCAGCCCCCACTCCCACTAGGTTGCTGCTTTACAGCAGGGGGTCAGCAGACTTTTTCAGTAAAAGGTCAGATGGTAGGTACTTTAGATTTTTTTTTTTTTTTTTTTTTTTTTTTTTGAGGTACTAGGGATGGAACCCAGGGGCATTCCACCTCCAAGCTACACACCCCCAACCCTATTTTTTATTCTTTTTTTTTTTTTTTTTTTGGGTGGTACTGGGGATGGAACCCAGGAGTCTTCTACCTCCAGGCTACACTCCCAGACCTATTTTATATTTTTTATTTGGAAACAGGGTCTCTTAAGCCAGCAGAGGCTGGCTTCGACCTCCCAAGCACGGGGATTACAAGCGTGGGCCACTGCTGGCTTTATTCCTTATTTTGAAACAAGGTCTCACTAAGTTTTGGAGGGCCTCACTTAAGTAGCTGAGATCTGTGAATCTCAATCCTCTTGTCTTAGCCTCCCAAGTACTGGGATTACAAGTATGTGCCACCATGCCTGGCCTAGTACTTTAGATTTTGCAGGCCATTTGGTCTCTGTTGCAACTATTTTACTATGCCATTGTGCTGAGGTGACACTGAGGATAGATAAGTCATGGGCCTAGCTCCATTGCACTCCAGGGTTCAGTTTGCTGACCCACTCTAGGTCTGGCTGCCTGCAGTGTGGGCTTGCTATTGGAAAGCTTCACTTTGAGGTGGAAGTTTCCAGGCCACAGAAGGTTTAAAGTTATATCTAATAGAGTAGCTGTTAGCCACATGTGGCCAATTAAATTTCAATTAATTAAAAGTAAGTAAAATGTATAAGTTAGGTCCTTCACCACAGTAGGCACATTTCAAGTTCTTAATAACCACATGGATGGCTAGTGGCTGCCATAGTAGACAACGCAGACAGAAATGTTGCAGCTTTATGGCTAGTGCTGCAGGACAGCACTGACGTGGTGCCCCTCAGTCTGCATCCCTCTCTGATGCCATCACCAGGGAGAGAGTTCTCGAATGGTGGCCTCTCTGAACCCTGGCGGGGAGGCTGAGGAAAAGACCTTCCCCTCCACGTCAGGCAGGTCCCACTACTACTGCTTTGTCGGCTTAACTTGCCTTTTCTGTCTGCTGTCAGCCCTGAAGGACGACAACTGGACATAAAGAAGTCAAGCTATAAAAAGGTGAGCAAGTGCCTTCTCTGCACAGCACACAGTTTTTTGTGGGGCATGCGTGAGAGGAGCGGGGTGCATACTGGGATGCCCTGCCTACAGGTCAGGCTAGAATTAGGGTTTTGGATTCCAGGTATAAAGGGAAATAAAGTCTCCTGGATGAGGCAGGCGAGGGGCATCATCTTCTGTCTGGGTTATGACAGGCTTCGGCAGTTTGTCTCTAGGAGCTTTTTGCTCCCCAGCCCACAGGGTGGGAGCCTGCCAGTTCCTGGTTTGATGAGGGCAGGGACTGTCTGTTGCCCTCCAGTTCCCACCTCACTTGGCCTGGCACTTCCTAGGAGCTCAGTATGTGTGCGGAGTCAGTGAAGTCTCCTACCCCTGGCCCTCTCTCCCCTAGCTCTCTAAGTTCCTACAGCACATGCAGCAGGAGCAGATTGTACAAGTGAAGGAGCTGAGCAGAGGGGTGGAGAGCATTGTGGCTGTGGACTGGAAGCACCCAAGGTGAGTCCATTTGGCCGCGGGGCACCTGGGCCACGGACTTGGGATTGCCAAGATACTAGTATAAAATGTGGTTTTTCTTTGCTTCTGCTGTTTTAGGATCACATCTTTCGTCATACTTGAGCCCTCCCCGACCTCCCAGACTGTCCAGGAGGGTAGCAGGGAACAGCCCTATCACCCTCCAGATATAAAACCCCTCTACTGTGTCCCAGCCAACATGACCCCGCTCTTCCAGGAGTCTGGCCACAGGTGAGTCTTTGGAGAGCAGCCCTTCTCTGCCTGCCTGGTGTTCTGACCTACACTTCCTCTTTCTCCACCTGAGTAGTGTTCTGTGACTAGCAAAACCTGCTTTGCCCTGTCTTCTCTTCTCCTAAAGCTTCAAGCCTTCTTCTCTGGGGATGTTTCTCTGGACCAAATGAGTGAGAGAATAGACCTCTCCGTTTTCTACCTATAGTTCTTCCTACTCACCTGATACAGGAAAAGGGAAGAAAAAGGAGGTCAAAAGCCAAGGAAAGTGCCCTGTTGAGCAGGGAGCAAGTGTGGGTATTTACAGTTTGTCTCCTGGCCCATCTTGACCTCACCCCGGGCCGCTTCTCCTCTCTTAGGAAGGGGAGTGTTCTCGATGGCAGTGAGGTCCGAAAGATCATCATTGACTACGCCAAGAAAAATGACCTGGTTGATGCAAACAACAAAAAGTGAGTGGAGGGGGAGGACAAGTCTGATTAGGTACCGTCTTTAGCACACACAGACGCATATGGAGCTGTCTGGAATGGCATATAGAACATCACAGCATCTTGGGGAAAAACTAGACCAATACTTCTACGTCATGGTCTGTGGACATCTAGAGTTATTGGCTAGGGTGTTCAGATTCGCAGTGTTGTCAGTACTGACTGTAGACTGAGTAAATACTACCTCCTTACATCCACCACTGATCTTCAAGTGCAGGTGGCTGTTGTGAGGAATGAAACTCAAACTTTAAAAAAAGAATAACTGAAGTCATTGTAGCTTTTGGTATTATTTTCTTTCCTTTTCCTCTTTTGGTACTATTTTATTAATAAATGGACACAGATGGTATACTACCAGATGAAGAGTGTTCCTTTAGTTCTTTTTTATTTATTTATTTATTTTTTATATTTTTTGCAGGTTTGGGGATGGAACCCAGGGGCATTTGACCTCCGAGCTACACCCCCTGCCTTATTTTTTATTTATTATTTTGAAACCGGGTCTCACTGAGTTGCAGAGGGCCTCACTAAGTAGCTGAGGCTGTCCGCGAACCGCGATCCTCTGGTCTCAGCCTCCCGAATGCTGGGATTAAAAGCGTGTGCCACCACGCCTGGCCAAGTTCTTTTTTATTTAAAAAGACACGTTTGCTGGGTGTGGTGGCGCACACTTGTAATCCCAGCATTTGGGAGACTGAGACAGAAGGATCACAGTTTGAGGACAGCCTCAGCTACTTAGTGAGGCCCTTCGGAACTCAGTGAGACCCTGTTTCAAACTAAAGAATAAAAAAAAAAAAATAGGGCTGAGGGTGTAGCTCAGAGGTAGAATGCTCATGAGTTTCATCCCCCCAAAACAAAAGCAAAATAAAGACATGTTCCCATGATGAAGAAGCTGAAGCCTCTCTACCTAATTTGTGTGTGTGTGTGTGTGTTGCTGGGGATTAAGCCCAGGGGCATTCTACCCCAGCCTTATTTAATTTTTACTTGTAAACAGAGTCTGGCTAAGTGTCTAAGAGCCTCACTAAATTGCTGAAGCTGGCTTTAAACCTGTGATCCTCCTGCCCAGCCATCCAAGAGCTGAGATTATTGGCATGTGCCACCAAGCCCATCTTAACATTTAAATTTATTAATTTAGTTATTTACATATTTATTATTTATTATTATTATTATTATTTTTTGGTACTGGGGATGGAACCCAAGGACATTCTACCCCGGAATTATACTCCCAGCCCTATTCTTTATTCTTTATTATGAAACAGGGTCTCACTGAGTTGCAAAGAGACTCACTAAGGAGCTGAGGCCTGTCCATAAACCACGATCCTCCTGTCTCAGCCTCCCAAATGCTGGGATTACAAGCATGTGCCACTATGCCCGGCTTCTACTTATTTATATATTTTAAAACATTATTTATGTCGGGCATGGTGGCGCGCGCTTGTAATTCTAGCATTCGGGAGGCTGAGACCAGAGGATCGCGGTTCGCGGACAGCCTCAGCTACTTAGTGAGGCCCTCTGCAACTCAGTGAGACCCAGTTTCAAAATAAAGAATAAAAAATGGGGCAGGGGGTGTAGCTCGGAGGTCAAATGCCCCTGGGTTCCATCCCCAGACCCGGAAAAAAAAAAGAAAACATTATTTATTTATTCTGTGGTGCTAAGAATAGAGCTTTGCTCGTGTTAAGCAAGTGTTCTACCACTGGGCTATACTCCTAGCCCTAAATTATTATTTTAATTGTACTAATTTATGGGATACTGTGTGATAATTAGATGTGTGTATATAGTGTGCAATGATCAAATTGGGGTAGTTGGCTTTTACATCCCTGCTTTTTAGCCACCTTCCTTGCTAGCCTACTGTGAAGTTAAGCCTAGAAACCTGTGTCCACATGGTTAATTAGTAGAAGAACTGAGCCAAGAATCCTGGTCTTCACATTTATCTCATCCCACGCTCCGCTCCACCACCTGCTGCTCCTCCTCGGAGAGTACACGTACACTTGCATCTGTAGGGTGCATTGCCTGGTGCACTGTGGTCCCATATCTGATCCCGATTGGCCATGACTGTAAAGGACACACAAGACAAGGAGTGAGTCTTAGATTTCTTTATCACTTCTTTCCCTGTAGTCTGGTGAAAATGGATCCCATCCTCTGTGACTGCATCTTAGAGAAAAATGAACAGCACACAGTTATGAAGCTTCCGTGGGACAGTCTCCTGACCAGGTGACAGCACTGGCAATCTCTCTCTCTCTCCAACTCTTCTGCTTTCCTCATTTAAGAGCTCTCATGTTGAACTTCACATTCATTACTCTTAGTCCATTACTTCTTTCTATAATTCATACTTGATTAATTCTTTTATTTTGGGTGGTGGTACTGGGGATTGAATCCAGGGCATTCTACCTCTGAGTTACACTCCCAGACCTATTTTATTACTTTTTAATTTTTGAAACAGGGCCTCACTGGTTTGCTGAAAGTCTCACTAAATTGCTAAGGCTGCCCTCAAACCTCCTCTTTCAGCCTCCCAAGTAACTGGGATTATAGGTATGTGCCATTTTCCCTCTTTTTTTTTTTTTTTTAATTTTGAGCCAGGGTCTCCATAAGTTACCCAGGGAGGCCTCATATTTATGATCCTCTTTCCTTAGCCTCCTGAGTAACTGTGATTATAGGCATGCACCGCCATGCTTGGATAGGCTTGAGTAATTCTGATGTAGAGATTTTGGGGACAATTTGAGCCTACACAACATAGGAGAATTTGAGAGGAAAAAAGAAAAGAAACATTAATTAAAAATAAAAATTTAACCAAGAGAAGTAAAAGGAGGCTGGGGGAATTATCTTGAAGTCTTCAAAAGGAAATATCATTAATACAGAACCATAACTGAAAATAATTCAGTAATTCATATTAGTAGTCAGCAAACTACAGCCCACAGCCAGCTCTGGCCTGCTGTCTTTTTGTAAATAACATCTTTTTGGTACACAGCCAAACCCATTTATGTGTTGTCTACAGAATGCTTTGTATTGTAATGGCAGAGTTCAGTACCAGATGGTCTATAAAAGCTAAAATATTTACTATTTGATTCTTCATAGAAAAAAATTGTTAATCCATATCATGTGTGTCTATCCAGGTGCGTGCGCACGTGTGTGCGTGTGTGTATGTAGATTCCAGGAGAAAATATGGTTAAATAAAAGGTAAAATTGCTTGTGATAAAGATGATTATGTATAGAAATATATTATTAAGCCAGACATGGTGTTACATGCCTGTAATCTCAGCACTTGGGAGGCTGACACAGGAGGATTGCAAGTTGAGGCCAGCCTCAAAAACTTAAGAGACCCTGATTCAAAATAAAAATAAATAAAAAAATAAAAAGGGCTGAGAGTATAACTGAGGGGTAGAATGCCCTGGGTTCAATCTCCAGTACCACAAAAAAAACCCAAAAAACAAATAAGGTGCATCGATGAAACATGTTCAAAATGTGAAGCAGCATTGGGAAGTATTAAGCTGGGTGAGACAGTTCTTGAGATAGTGACCTACACAAAGCGAGATGGTCCGTTTCAGAAAGCCAGAGCAGTGCATGGTTGGTAGGGGTTTGACTCACTGATTTTCCTTTCCTTGAATCAGTGGAATTGCTGAAGGAACTGAACACAAAATTGTAGAGAACAAATTATATCTCTCTTCAAAGATGTGAATAGTTGTCCTATGCAAAAGGAGTGCCCTTGCTCTGTTTTCCTTGAGAAGACAGACACAGGATTATGGGTAGAAAATCCCAAGAAGATAGACTTGGGTTCAAAATAGAGAACTTTCCAATAACGTACAGTTATGAGCGTGGGCTTTGGAATTGTACCTGGGTACAAATGCAGCTTTCATTTACTGCTTGACCTGTAGCAAGTTATTTAATCTCAACTTTGGCTGCACTCTGGGGAACTTTAAAAGATGTATATGCCTGTTTAGAAATACTGATATGATTGATGTCGGTGCAGCTCCCTAGGTCATTTGAATGATTCTAATGTGTAGCCAGGTTGCAAACACTGCCCTACAAGTTCAGCTTACACCCAGATGCTTGCTGGGAGCACAGCATAAGGAGATGGTTTCTGTTAGCTTTATCAATTTATTATTCATAATCCTCATTTCAGATGTTTGGAAAAATTGCAGCCTGCCTATCAAGTGACCTTCCCTGGGCAAGAGCCCATTGTGAAGAAAGGGAAAATCTGTCCAATTGATATCACCCTTGCCCAGAGAGCTTCTAATAAAAAGGTAATTTTAAAAAGTCAGTGTTTGAAGATGGTGATTTAATGTCCCTGCTAAGTTCTAGTCTCCCTGGTTCAGGTTAGAAGTTTTTAGATTGGCTTCAAATGCTGCCAAGATTGTGTATGAAACAGTCATGTTTGTGCGTCGGGGCTGGACCCTGTCTAAAACAAAAAGTGCTCACCTTCCTCCCTCACTTCTCTCTAGGATTTTGTGCTAAGAAACTTGTTCAAACCTGTTTTCAAAAGTAAACAAGATTTTGGTTTTATTTTCTTTTGGCACTAGCATATAGGCATTCAGCTCTTATGCATTGTTATCTCTTGGGACTTGTTCAATGAAAGTAACTTGTAAAAAAATTGCTGAAGGAACTGAACACAAAATTGTAGAGAACAAATTATATCTCTCTTCAAAGATGTGAATAGTTGTCCTATGCAAAAGGAGTGCCCTTGCTCTGTTTTCCTTGAGAAGACAGACACAGGATTATGGGTAGAAAATCCCAAGAAGATAGACTTGGGTTCAAAATAGAGAACTTTCCAATAACGTACAGTTATGAGCGTGGGCTTTGGAATTGTACCTGGGTACAAATGCAGCTTTCATTTACTGCTTGACCTGTAGCAAGTTATTTAATCTCCTTTCACCTGAGTTCCCTTATGTGAAAAATGGGAATAAGACCTACCTATGAAATACATACATTGTGAGGATCAAATGAAGGTCTACAGGAGAAGCACTTGGAATAGTACCTGCCAAGTGAGGAGCCAGTAGGTGAGAACCAGCCATGGTAACCTTAATAACAATTAATGACAGTCACTATTTACTGAGTGTATGATTATGTGCCAGACATTATAATAAGCTACATGTGTGTGTGTATATATGTTTATATGTATGTAATATATACATTTTATCATTGAGAATTTAGAGCATAAGTAAACTCATATATATATATATATATATATATATATATATATACTCATATATATAAACTCATATATATGTATATATTATATATACATTCACACATATATACATACATGTACGAGTATATATGAGTTTAGACACTAATTTTATATTAATAATACCAATTAGAATTGCCCAAAATTGAAATTAGTGCTTCATAAAACAGTGAGTTATTCTCTGGAGGTCTATAAGCAAAGATTAGGTGACCACTTATTGGAGGAAGATGTAGAGGTGGGGCTCATGTATCAGGTCGGTGGTTGACTACCTCCTGTGACCTCTAATGGCTCATTGATTCTAAGATTCTGTGTCTTGAGTCCCTTGACAAGCTTTTTTGGAACTTATGTAGACTATTGATAGCAACCCTCTTCCACCCCACTGCCACCTCTAATTACCATCTCTAATCTTGAATGAGAAAATTTGTTTCAAAGCAACAAGATTTTATGATTTTTAAAAGGTTTAATATTTTCCTTTTCATCTCAAAGTCACATTCTTACCATTCACAAAGTTAATAAAATATACATGTTGCTGACTAGATATTTGATATTAGGAGTTATAATTTATTTTTAGATGTGATGATTGTTTTTATGTTAAAAAGATCCCTAGTCTTCTGGAGATATGTACTGAAATACTTACAGATGAAAGGATCTGAGGTCTGGAGGACTTGCTGTAAAGTATTGTAGGAGTGGGGTGGATGGGGATGTGGGTGAATTGGGGTTGAGCATGAGTTGGTCATTGTTGAACTCAATGATGGGCACACGTATTTCCTTATACTATTCTACTTTTACTTATGTTTTAAATTCTTCATGGCAGAACCAAGCGTGGTGGTGCACGCTTGTAATCCTAGTACTTGGGAGGCTGCGACAGGAGAATTACAGGTTCATGACCAGCCTTAGATACTTAGTGAGGCCCTCTTCAACTTACTGAGACCCTGTTTCAAAATAAAGAATAAAAAATAGGGATGGAGCATGGAGGTAGAATGGCCCTGGGCTCAATCCCTAGTACCACAAAAAAAAAAAAAAAAAAAAAAAAAGAAAAGAAAAATCTCCTTGGCAATGAAAATCAGTAAGTAAATAAACTTAAATGTATATGTAATTCTCTTAAGTACACAGTAAATATGCTATTGGTTTAGTGGAATAGATACTAAATATGTATCCCACTAAATATAAAAGAATTATATTGGATGGGGTAGAGAGACTCATTTTGTAAACAAAAAATAAGCTATTTGGGAAAAAAAAAGTATGATGATTGAAGGGATGGTGAACCATCAGAAAACATGGGGTGAGGGGCTGCAGAGGCTTTGGATAGCCCTTGGGCGGGGAGGGCATGTAGTCAGCACCCACCTTCAGTCTGCTGTCCTTGCATCCCCCTAGGTAACTGTGGTTCGGAACTTGGAGCCCTATGGTCTGGACCCATGCTCAGTGGCTGCCATCCTCCAGCAGCGATGCCAGGCTAGCACCACTGTCACTCCTGCTCCTGGGGCCAAGGACAGCCTGCAGGTGCAGATCCAGGGAAACCAGGTGCACCACCTTGGCCGCCTTTTGCTTGGTGAGTATCCCCTCTAAAGAGCAGGGCATTGGGCTGGCTTGGCAAAGATCTTCCTGCCCACATACCTTGGTCTGGTTGTCATAACACACAGACACACGCACACATGCACACACACACACACACACACACACACACACACACACATCCTGACTTATGATGGTTCAATTTCACAATGGTGCCAAAGTGATACGCATTTTGTAGAAACCATGCTTCAAGGTTTTTTGGTTTTTTTTTTGTGGTACTGGGATTACTGGAAACCCTTCTACCTCCAGGCTACACTCCCAGACCTATTTTTATATTTTTATTTGGAAACAGGGTCTCTTAAGCCAGCGAGGCTGGCTTCGAACCTGCGCGATCCTCCTGTCTCTGCCTCCCAAGCGCGGGGATTACAAGCGTGCGCCACCACACCTGGCCCCGATACTCTTTTGAGGTATTAGGCAGCATCAACTCCTAGTCGGCTCTGTGATCATGGGGATAAACAACCAGTACTCCAGGGTACCACATTGCTGAGCTATAATATTTGGTCGGATAGTGCTATTACATGAATTTTCTTACCACATTTTCAATTTACAATGGGTTTATAAAGATATAACCCCATCATAAATTGAGAAGTGCAAACACACACACACATGCACATAGCAAGAAGTAGAACTGTTTGAACCAGATCTTTGGTCCCTTCCAAATTCAATGTTTTTTCACCATACATGCTACTAGTTTTCCTCTTAGGCTTCTCTTTTTAGAAAACATTTGTTAAGCACCCAAATGCACTTTGTTAGACTTCTTGCAGGTGTCTTCATAACCATGATGATCCTGTAGGCCTGTCATCTGCTTTGTAGATGAGAACACTGAGGTCCACAGAGATTTGCTCCCTCGCCCTGGGCTCACCCAACTCATTGATGCTGCAGCTGGCCTTGGAACATTTTTATTCTCAGAGCCCTAGTATTTTCAACTTATTCTTTATCAACCAGACTCCAGGTTGTCCTCAGTTCGTCCTCCATAGCTCTGACTCAGGTTTCTAAACAAATACAATCACATCACTTTCCTCTTAAAAAATGATGTGCCTCTTCAATTCCTTCAGAATCAACTCCTAAGCTTGTTAGATAAGACTGTCCTAACCTGACCCCTCCTCCCCAGAGGCTTTTCACGGCGGCCACATCCCATCCCAGTCTCAGTCCTGCCAGTGTCCGCCGTTGCACAAGTACACCAGGCTCGTAACACTTGCCTGTTTTCTGCCTGTCTTTAAAGGGTCGTTGGCCCAGCTTGGGGGTCGTGTCCCATTTCCCTAAATGAACATTTTAAAAATGGCTAATGTAGCCAGGCGTGGTGGCACACACTTGTAATCCCAGCATTTGGGAGGCTGGGACCGGAGGATTGCAATTCACAGCCAGCCTCAGCTACTTAGTGAGGCCCTCTGCAACTTAGTGAGACCCTGTTTCAAAATAAAGAATAAGAAATAGGGTTGGGGGTGTCACTTGGAGGTAGAATGCCCCTGGGTCTCATCCCCAGTACTGCAAAAAAACAAACAAATAAATAAAAATGGCTAATGTAGCACTTTGCAATTGTGTTTCTATTTCTGGTTGGTGTTTGCAGCTTGGCTAATTTTCTCTAATGTCTGAATCCCCTGCTGGACTAGCTCCTTGCCTTTTCCATGCCCATCACATCCTCTGGGCTTGGCACGTAGTAAATGCCCAGTTAGCAAATTTATTTTATGACCTATGGCAATACCTAGCAATTAATTTCCAGACTTGAGCCCCTTCATGTGAAGGTGCTGAGAAGAAACAGAGGAAAATAATTTGGCATGCAACTGAACACAGACACATATACTCTCTCACATGAGAAAACTCTAAGTGCCACTTTCCAGTGTGCCTAGAGGTAGCCCTGTGAAAATCACTGACGTCTGCACCTCAGCCTCGAGTTTGGGGCAAATGGGCCCTTCCAGAAGGCATCCTGGGGAAGATAAGCTGGAGCTGGGTGTAGAAGAGCAGATCATGTGTTGGGAATTGTTGGGACAGATCCTTGAATGCAAGAATGAGCACACTGGGGCCAAGAGGGCTGGGCAGCTGGTGGGGCTCAAGGCCAAGGAGCGACACTATCCATGGGAGGTGGTGGAGAGGCAGGAGGCACGCACGGCACCCTCCACTAAGCACGTTCTGCTTTTTTTGGATTGTAGAAGAGTATCAGCTGCCTCGAAAACACATCCAAGGCCTAGAAAAGGCCCCCAAGCCTGGCAAGAAGAAATGACAGACCCTTGTCTCATGCAGTGGAACCAGGGGAAACCCAGGCTCGGAGCTGGTAATTTATATGAGCATTTTCAGCTTTTGCAAATAAAAAATAGAATTCTTTACCTAGATTTTTCATTCTAATATAAATCTGATTCCCATCTTGTTGCTTCCACTTAGCACAAATGCACTAACGTTTAAAGTCAGGAGTATTTTTTTTTTTTTTTTTTTTCAGTACTGGGGATGGAACTCAGGGGCATTCTACCTCGAGCTGCACCCCCAGCCCTATTTTTTATTCTTTATTTTGAAACAGGGTCTCACTGAGTTGCAAAGGGCTGTCTGCAAACCCAAGTCCTCCTGTCAGCCTCGCAATAAAGTCAGGAATATTTTAAATTGACAGGAGAGGCTGCTGTGTGGAGCTTTTTCCATTCATGTGGTGTCAGTGGTTAAGTTCTTAAACCCCTGCCAGACTGGACAGCCCATTCAGTGTTCAGGCTCATGAGGCCTTGCTGTTTTAAAAGCCCTGTAACTGTCCATGGCCACTTGCTCATCTGTTTCTACTACCTAATTAACCTCCAAGCCACAGAATAGTCCCTTTGCATCTCTAAAGGGTTAGTCAGATAGAAAACAGAACCCAGCTGTTCTCTGTCACCAATCAAGGGAACATAAGAATTTACTAAATTGCAGAAAGTTGAGGCTGGAAAGACATCAGACCATGAGTTTCTCTATAACCATGATTCTTCCCCAACTTTAACACACTAACAGGAAGGCTTTCGATGTAACTTTGAGATGGAGCTTTATTACAGTGAAGAGTCTCAGGCAACAGGAGGGCAGATGCCCTCCTTAGACCTAACTCTTAGACTGGGGTTCACAGAAGGGGTGTTCAGTTGGTGTTCAGAGGGCCCATGAACTCTCTGAAATGCTGCACAAGACTTATGATCGTTTTCCTGAGGGGAACCATGATGAAGTTTTACAGGGATTGCTGGATTCTATTGCTCTCAGCACTCCTATGAGTAGAATTCACTTCTGAGAGGTAAGAGCTGCTTAAATTCCTTAAAGAACTGGGCGTGGTGGTACAAGCCTGTAATCCTAGTACTTGGAACACTGAGATAGGATTGCAGATTTGAAGTCAATCTTAGCAATTAGTGAGGCTCTCAGAAACTTAGTGAGACCCTACTTCCATATAAAAATGAAATAGGGATGGAGGTATAGCCCAAAGGTAGAAGGCCCCTGGGTTCCATCCCTAGAGCATCCCCCCAAACACAATTCTTAAAGAATTCTTGAATTTTACCATCAAGAAACAATTACATTTCAATGTAATTCCTCTTCTCTTTCTCATCTTACATCTTAAAAAGGCTGAGATAAGAAAGCCTATTTATTCACAGTGTGGATAAATTACCCATCTGAGGCTTGGATGAAAGGCGTGGGTGTGGAAATTTGTGTGACCCAAATAGGGCATTTCAGTGGTAAGTAGAGTCCTCATCAAAGCCAAAGTCTGACCTGAAGAAGTAGGATATGTACAGTAGCAATCAATTAGGGTATTTAGTATGGGTACAAATGTCATGTTCCTTTGTAAACATGTGTTTTGCACAATCTTGGGAAGCTTTGAGAGGTTATGTTCTTTCTTTTTAATCCCTACTAAAGACACAAAGCCAGTAAGTGGTAGGACCTTGTCCCACAAGAATAAAGGAGCAACTGTGGTTCATCCCAGAACTCTGCTGTGACTGGGTGCTGTGGAGACCTGTGATTTGAATGGTTTTTCCAGTAATGGTGACACATTTGCATTAAGTCATCTTCCCTTGCCCCCTGTGAACAGCATGGAGATGTGTAAGAGGGTGTGGTAGCATTAGACTCTGTGATGGGTTCTTTTTTTTCTCTTATATTGTCAAATATTCACCTTTGAATTTATTAACCCCACAATGCAATGAAGTGAGTTTCAGATGCTGCTTCATTTCCATGAGTTGGCAAGGTCTTTGAAAGATATACCGCTTACAGGATTGGTGGACAAATGGTTCACATTCGCACAATTGGCTGATTTTTAGGATGTCTGGTGGATAGGATATCCCTCCTACAGAGAAGTAGGGGGCTGGCTCTAGATAAGCCCTGAAGAGCTCCTGCCACCCCTGGGGCCCCATTCGTTGCATGATCCGTGATTAGCACTGGAGGGCAGAGAAGCATTTTTAATACCTTTCATGTGGTTATTTCTGTGATGGCTGCGATGTTCCCTTGCTGGAAATCAGAAGATGTCGAGGTAAGAGGCCTGTATTGGTCATCTCATTCAGCCCTTTTCCTCCAGATAAAATGATCTTAAACTTTTAGATAGGAATATCGCTAATTTTAAAATCCTTCTAGAAATAGAAGACCCATTGCTGCCTCAGTTGCCTGTCCTGGTGTTTGATCATCCTCAGCTTCAGAAAGCTCTTTCCTAACTCTGTTTTCTTCTATAATAGGACCCCTTTTCTCTTGAACTCTGGGGTGATGTACAACAGCTGCTCACCTAGGCAGCACCCTTTGGCCACACTTTGGGTTAATTTTTCTCAAAATTCCTATGCTCACGGGCCAAAGAAAATCTGGCTCTGCCAAGAAGTATGTGATCTAACTTCTTCCTCTCTCCCCAGCTCCCAGTTTTCCTTAAGATAATGAAAGTTTAAGGAAGACATTTCTGTTGTGAATCACTTTTACTAGCTTTTATTTTTTTTAAACCCATATAAGAAAGACATTTAAAAAGAAAATATCCTCAAAACAAATACACAGAGCAACACAATCATAGAAGGCACTACCAGCAGTTATACCCATTTATACCCACCTGGAGGAAAGGAAACTCTACACATACTTTTCAGAGGCTCAGGCCTCAGCATAGGTCCTGGGTCTAACTGTGCTTTAAAGTCTGAATTTTTCCATAATTTTATTTGATAAATACCTTATATCTTTATATATAGCTAGATGCCTCTGTGTGTGGATGTATGTGTGTGTACATACACACACACACACGACTTTTTTTTCTTCTCAAAAATAAAACAGCTATTCCCATTGAGGGAGGTTCTCAGCAGCATTCAGCGGTTGCAGCGGGAGCCATGCCTTCTCTTAAGGTTAGAGACATGCAGGACAAAGGAAAGACTCTCTACCTGCTCCCTTTAATATGCAGCAGGGAGAGAGGTGTTTTTTTTTTTTTTTTTTTTTTTTAAGGGAGGGAAATGATAAGGCTGAGCATGAGATGGCAGATAACCAGGGTTCTTGTGGCTTAAAAACCCCACTAGAGTTGCTAGTACATGTTGCTTTTGTAGCTCTGAAGACAGCACACAGTTCAGATGACAAGGGGTTAGCATTCCTTTGGGATCAAGGCAGCCTGGAGACAGCCTGGGTGAGGGAGGACACTTCTGAGGCTACACAAAGAAGTTTGGGCTCAAACCAACCCAAGAGGGACTTAGGAAGGCAGAGGACAGCAAAAAATAAAAATGGTCCTCCAAGGCAGGATGGGAACAGTGGCTCTGCTTTGGAAATGGCAAGTCCTTCTCCCTCTGCATTGGCCTGTCTTTGCAGTTCTGGCTACTTGCTGGAGTCGTCTGGGCAGTTTGAGCTTAAACCAAAAAACAAGGAGCCAATGCAAATGTTGAGTCGAGAATCTGATCCTCCCTGTCGTGTGTTCTGCTATCTCTTGGAAGTCAAAGCCCAGAAACCTAGGTGGAAAGGTGCGTGACCCTGGCCCCATACTTGGAGCGAGGGTTCCCTGGCCTGTCTCCCACACCGCTGCTGCCCACATCTTGGCAGGAACAAGCCAGCAGCAGAGCTTCAAGCAAACACACCCGGCTCCCATCACGCTGGAAACAAAAAGGCACTGAGGTCAACAGAAAGCCAGGCCCACAGGTTCACTGGGCAACAGCACCCTGGGCTGGCCATGCTTTGCAACAGAAGGACTCCAAGTTGGCCCAGATGGAAGATCCCCCTCTGTAATCAAGGCCGCTTCTTGGGCAGCACCTGGAGATCCTAGAGTCCCCAGGGAAGGAGGGAGGCCATGCTTGAGGCCAAGGGAGAAACCAAGGCAGCCTCTGCTCTCAAGCAGGGGGAAGGTTGACCATAGCTTGGACACACTTCTCTGTAACACTTTTTGGTTTTCTCTTACTGCCTGATTTCCAAGCTCGGCAGGAGACTTAAAATGATAAATGGTTGGTTTCCCTTTGGTGGAAACACAGGAGGAGGATGGCAATACTGAATTCAAATTTGTAACTTAAAAACAAAGAATTGCCGGGCGTGGTGGCGCACGCTTGTAATCCCCGCGCTTGGGAGGCGGAGACAGGAGGATCGCGCAGGTTCGAAGCCAGCCATGCTGGCTTAAGAGACCTGTTTCTAAATAAAAATATTATATATATAAAAATAGGTCTGGGAGTGTAGCCCAGAGGTAGAAGGGCTTCCAGGAACCCCAGTACCACCAAAAAAAAAAAAAAAAAAAAAAGAGTTGTTTACAAAGACGTGAGTAAGTACCACATACACAGATATACACCTTTGGGTTTACACGTGCACAGTCTCTGGACATGAGGCCAGGGCCAGAGCAGGCTGTAGCTACCCTGGAAATCTCAGCTGGCCCCAGCTTTGGTGCTCCATACCTTGAGCAGCTGGGCCAGTAGCTGTGTAAACTTCCTTCAGCATGAGCAGGGGGCAGTAAGACGGTCCTTTTATGAGCAGGTCAATGCTAAGACCTGCTGAAAGAATATAGTTAACTCGTAAATAAAGGGACTATGCGTGGCAAATGAGAAACTGAAGATAAAGCCAGAGAAAGAACACATAGCCCTAAAACCTCTTTTCTTTCCTTTTGCCAGCTGGTGTGAGAAATTCCAGTTTGGTGACGAGAGAGGCAACTATTTGGTTTGTGAAAGGCTTGCAGATTGAGGGAGAACGACACTGTTTGTCTCACAGGAGTTCTGATCCTTGGCAGAGTCTGTTGAGGGGCCCGGCATAGGGGGTGGGTAGGAATAAACCCCACACAAACACTTGTACATGGAAGAAACTTGGTGCCACATCTGGAACTGCTGAGTGGGCACCAGAGGTGTCCTGAGAAAAAGTGTCTGTTGCAAAATAATAATTAATAATAAAAATAAATCCAAGGGCATTGGGAAGAGAGGAGTCAAGACCGGTTACCCAGGTTTGCCCTGGGATTCTCTTAAGGCCTCCTCCAGTTTCTGTTTAAACTTGTCATACTTCTTCTGTACTTGTTGGATTTTGTCCTGTTCTTCTTTTTCCAGGATCGTTAGGAAGTTCTGGAGCTCAGGGATAGAGAAGGCGTCCCACTGTGAAGCACCAAGGAAAGTTGGGGGGAGAGACAGAAGAGGAAAGAGGTTAGACATTGACGTGACCCGAGGGCCCCTGGTTTACACCACTGATTCACACACACTTTGCTTCTGAATAGGCAGATACAGTGAATGAAGCTCGGGTTGCATACCAGCAGCAAAAGTTCAAATCCTGGCATTTCATGGCCAGGAGTTGCCCATCCATGAGCCATATTTTGAGAGTCAGCAGCTGAGATCTTAAGAAAGAGATGCTGGAACCGCCCCAAGTCCCAACCAAGCTAACCTGCCAGAAGCAGATGGAAGAGAACTGAACTTGGACTCAAGTGTGACTTCAAGCACCTCCTTCTATCCCCTCAGCCTGTTTTCTCCTCTGCAGTGGGACTAGGTTCCTGCCAGCCATGTGGGCAGAGCAAACAAGGACACCCTGGGGAGCCTACTTGGCTCACGCCCATCCAGGACAGAGGCGAGTCAGACTTCTCGCAGGCTGACTGAGGAGCAAAGGCACCTACAGGTCCCTGGATGGAGACTCCCAAGCTTTGTGAGCACAGAGGAGCATTACAGTTCATCTGGCTTCATCCCCACACTGGATACGTGTGAAACCCGAAGTCCATAGAGGGGAGATGGCATAAGCACAGCCACAGAGCTGGCAGAGCGGAAGGCGAACTAGAACTAGAGCCCAGGTCCTCAAGCTCCCAAACCCAGGACTTTCACAGGGCCGCCAGGTTCACACACTTCCAGTGGATTCCCCGCCCCCCCCAACAAGCTCATCTATAGACTTAAACAGATAAGTCAGAGCTGTCCTGCTTAAAGTGAGGATTTGCCCAGATCCTCCAAATCTCTAGTCGTCGTCCCCGTCGTCGTCCCCCCCCCCCCCCCCGCCGACTGTTCTTACACCCTAGACCTCCACTGGACAGCATGGCATACCGGGACCCTCTCCTGCTCTGTCACTCCTCAAAGACTCAGCCTCTCAAGTGTCCCAAGCCTTGGGAAGTACCAGCCTGGCTTCACTGCATCTATTCCACAAGACTTAATAATGATCAGTCCCTCTTGTGGAAAGAAAGTACTTTAAAAACAAGAGAAACAAATGGCCAGGCGTGGTGGTGCACGTTTGTAATCCTAGGGCTTGGAGGCGAAGACAGGAGGATCACAGGTTTGAGGACAGCCTCAGCAGACTTGTTAACCTAGGGAAATCCTGTTTCAAAATAAAAATAAAATAGGGCTGGGGGTGTAGCTCAGAGATAGGATGCCCCTGTTCAATCCCCAGTGACACACACACACACACACACACACACACACACACACACACACAGCTCAGAGCTGCCTGGGCCTCCTGCCATCCTGGGGCAAAAAGCCTGGGCCTGAAGATAGAATTTCTCAGTCCCCTGCCATTATAAGTTTTCAGAAACAAAGTACTTGAAATCCTTTCTTTCCACAAGCCTTGCCAGATACAGGCCCTACTTTGCTACCCCTAGGGGTAACAATCCTGGCTTCACACAGCCTCTGGCCCAGCGTGTACCCCAGTTCAACTGCCTCAGTGGTCATTTTTCTGCTGATGTCTGGCACCCACCTATGCCAGGAAGTTAGGACAGTGCCCACCAATACCCACCCAGTATGCCCGGAATACTGGGTATATGCAAAGGGTCCAGACCTACCTCCACCTCTCCAGTTTCATTTTCCTTTAACACAAAGCTGAGGACATCTGTGTCAGGCCCAGCGAGAAGGCGCAAGTAGAGGGGGCAGTCAGCAATGGAGAGTTTCTGGAAGAGCACTGCAAAGCAAAAGAGGGCGCTTGGTGCTCATCTCAGGAGAGGAGGACCAGGCTTGGGCTGGGTGGGACGGAACTGGACATGCAGAGGTGGGGCCTTATAACTGGGAGCAGACATACAGCCCTGTCAGCCTAACGAACCTGACAAGAATAAACCAGGCAAGCCGAGGTTGTGGCTCCGGTCAGGGGCAGAGTATTTGCCTAGCTCGTGTAAGCCCCTGGGTTCAAGCCCATCACTGCTCAAAAAAAAAAAAAAAAAAAAAAAAAAAAAATAGGGCAATGACCTTTTATCTTGGGTGTCTGATTGGAGTTTAAAGCACATTTCCTTCACATCATCTCTCAAAAGACTAGGAGTGGTGGTGGGTGGATTGCTTCTCATTACTCAGAGCCCTGGGTGTGGTTTTCCTGCACAGGCAGTTAGGGGTAGGAGTAACCACAAACTGTCCAGCCAAGCTCTGCCCTTGCCTTCCTGCCTGGTTCCATGCACAGCTCTCCCATGGATCAGAACCCCTGGTGCCCAGAAGCGCACTCCTCCCACCCAGGGCTGGCAGGGCATTCAGTGAGGGGCACACAGCTGGGAAAGGGAGCTGCTGGTTGGGATCCCCCTCTCTTCCTCTCACCTTGTCCATCCTGGTGTATCCGCTTAAAAAGTGCAAACTTCTGGGGATTGTCCACAACCATAAACTTCTTGAGCAGCCCCTGGATGACCTCACTGACTGTGGTGGTGCTGCTGATGTGCAGCTGCTTGATGGCGTCGAGGGGCAGGTAGAAGGACGTCCGCTTGTCCGTGGTGGCCGCCAGGTTCACTTCCTTGATGGCATCGTAGATGGACTGGGGCCGGATCCCAGCAGGCACTGTCACAGGCCTTCGAAGTTTCAAATGCACTTTGATGAAACCCGTGTAGGTGCCGTCTTCGCTCTGCAAGTGAGCAGACAGCATATGAGCTCAGGGCAGTCCATCTCGTACCATCACATCTGCCACACTAAGCCATTTCCCCAGGGTTACAGAGGTCTTTCCTCATAGCAGGGCCACCCCAGTTGGCCTGCCACCTGTCTACCCAAGTACTATCTCTGCTGATGTAGGGATGTTGGAGGGACACAGATACCTTTTCCCCCAGTGGGCCAGAAGTAGGTCTGCTGAGTTGAGCTGCCAGAGGATTTAGAGGGCTGCCACGGTGTCCCAGTGTCCCTCCCTCCCAAGAAGCTCAGGTCTGCCCCAACCTCTTGCCACTAGCCCGGTGGGCCCTTACTCAAAGAGTCAGGGTCGCCGGGCGTGGTGGCGCATGCTTGTAATCCCCGCGCTTGGAAGGCGGAGACAGGAGGATCGCGCAGGTTTGAAGCCAGCTGCACTGGCTTAAGAGACCCTGTTTCCAAATAAAACCTATAAAATAGGTCTGGGAGTGTAGCCCGGAGGTAGACGGGCTTCCAGGAACCGCAGTACCACCAAAACAATAGAGTCAGGGTCTGCAGTAGCCACTCCAGTTCTCACCTCTGGACCCAGAAGGAGCAAGAAGGCCCTCATATGCAGGCCACTAAACTTCCTTGCCTCTCTTTGTAGAGAACCTGCAGCCTTTAACACTTAAACCCCGGGCCCATTGGATTTTCTAGTGCTTATCTGGCAAAGCGACAGTTGCTTCCAGCCAACAGCAGGGGGCAGGGTTTTTCTATCTACTCCCCTCCCCACTGAAAATAGGTTTTCTGAACCCAGCTGCCCTCACCTCTTAGAGCGCTGCATAGTCTAGGGGGAAGAAAGGGAGCTGTGAATTCCCCTGATCAAAGGCTTCCTGGGCACCAAGCAATGTAAGGCCCTTGATTAGTACTTATTTAATTCTCATAAGATCTATGACACAGGCAATATCTCTATTTAACTTTGAAGTATAGTAAGGTTAAGAAAGATTCCCAAAAAGCAGATGGAACAGAGGTTGGGTCTAGATCTTGTTTGTTTGGTTTTTTTTTTATTGGTACCAAGGATTGAACTCGGGGGCATTCTACCTCTGAGCTACACCCCAGCCCTATTTTTGTTTATTTTAAAACAGCGCCTCATTAAGTTGCTAAGGCTGGCTGTGAACCTGTGATCCTCCTGTCTCAGCCTCCCAAGTACTGGGGTCGCAAGTGTGCGCCATCATGTCCAACCCTAGATCCTATCATAAAGCTCATTCTATTTCCCTAGAGCCAACAGAGGCCACTGACAGCTCAGACTATCAAGCCTTCCAAGGACCCTGTAGGCCCCAGGAGAGGGAGAAAGCTGCAGAGGAGCCACAAGCAGAACAGCAGAGAGCCTGGGGCGGGTGGCAGAGCAGAGGAGGGGAGTCTGTGGCAGGCCCACTCACCAGCTTCATGCCCAGGCAGTTCTTCTCCTGGCTGTTGTAGCTGTCAATCTTTTGCTTGATCTCCTGCAGCGTGGGCGGGCGCCGTGTCTCCTCCACTGGCTTGCAGACATTCTGGAGCGGAAACAGAAGTGGGGACATTGTACAGTGATTCTCAGGATGAGAAGGGGAAAGGCTTCGTCTCCCAAGGCGTTTCTGGTGTCTCTGCGCACCAACCCTCCACTGTGAACCTTATTGCATGGCCCCAGAGTGAGGACAAGAGCCCAGACACTCCTGGAGAAGCAGCTCACATCTAAGTTGCAGTCTCCTCACCTATGAAGTGGGAGCAGTACTACCCTTCAGGCTGGCTGTGAAACCAACAGCCTTCAGCACCTGGTGGTGAGCAGAGCCACATTTGCTTACAGGGGTTGCTATGGGAAAGATGCTCAGAAATGCTATTGGAGATGCAAAGAAATACGCCAGCCATGGTCCGTCTCCTCTAGGAAGCACGAGCAAAGCTCGAGGGACAGGTATGCACATGTGGTGCACAAGGAATGACAAGGCTTCTCCTAGACCTGAGGACAAGGGCACACAGGCACCAGCGCAGCCCCACGTCACTGGCCACAGTGCTTTGCATATAACAAGGAGTGAATATATATATTTGTCAAGTGAATAAGTGACCTGGTAGGGACAGGAGGCTGTGGCCCTCTGTGACGATGGAGGAGATAAATCTTTACTGAGGGCAGAGAGACAACACTTACTGAGCACCTTCTCTGTGCCAAGCGTCTGGCACACATTATCTTGTTTAATTCTCACAAACCCCAAACTCTGCGCATAGTTTATGACCGCATTTTACAGGGGAGAGTACCCAGTCTGGGAACATTTACCAACTTGCCTAGTGCCCTAGAGTCAGAAGGTGCAGAACTAACCAGAAATTCCAGGTCCTTCCTCCCATGTTCTTCCCATGCCGTAGTGATTTGTTCTCATGCTATGAGCCCCCTACCCCTCCCGAGAAGGGCAAGGGAAGAATGAAGTGGAGGAGGTGAAGGTCAGTGTCCCTCACACTGCAGAGGGAGTTCAAGGGGCGACCCTGGGTCTAAGCCACTGTGTCCTTGGTTAATTCTCTGGATTTCTCTCAAGTTCCCTGTCACCTATTTCCCAATTTTGGTCAAAATCCACCTAGAACTGGCCTGATCGTAGAAATATTGACACTCAGTTGATCAGAATTCTCCTTTGGCAATCGAGGGAACCATGGCCCAGACATGGATGACTTTGATACATCTGACACCTGCCTGTGGGCGTCTGGGTTTGGCTGGGAAATTTCACAGCTGCTCTGACATCACGCCACTACCCAGTGGAACCCAGCGCGCGCCCATCACAGAGCTCGCCTCTGACCTTCCCCTCCGGCAAGCCTATCTGTGAGGCACATCACACTGTGGCACACACCGTCACTTCCTCCTCCCACTTTCCAACCCCATAGGGCTGCCAGCGGAGTGGGCGTGACCAGCATGTGACTGGCTCCAGCCCCAGAGGCAGGTTCTGCTCTCTTCCATCACAGCATCTTTCCTGTGCCCCTGCTCCCTCTGCACTTTTCCTCCAGGGCTCCTGCTAGTAACAGTGCTATGCTGAGTACTTTCACACACCTTCTCTTACATACCACCTGTGTATTCCTATCTTACAGAATATGAAACTGAGGTGTAAAGAAGATAAGAAATGTGCCTGTGTCCAACCACCAATGAATGGCCGAGTAGGTACTAGAACCTAGTCCACCAACCTAGTTCTACGCCTGGAGCCCAGGTTCTTCTCAGTTCACCATGTGTCACCCTAGAGGCTAACCACCACTCCTATCATGGCCGTCCTGTGCGGCAAGGCTAGAATGAGCAGGGGCTAAAACAAGGCCTATAAACTATCTGATCTGTGAAATGGTCATTCAAGCTGGATCTGATCCATGGGCTCCAGAGGCTTCAGAATTCCGGGGGCTCTGTGTCACCTGTGGAGACCATAAGGCAGGACTTCCCATCTCCAGAGTGGGAGGTGGCACCAGGATGCAGGGCCCACTCTTCTCCTGTGTGCCCACCACATCTCTGGAACTGGACTTCAGTTCTGTTGAAGATCACCCCAGGGGAAGCAGTTGTGGACCACCTGCTTGCTTGAGGTGTGTAACCGAAGCTGTGTGAGCCTCCTGGGCAGTCTTCATTCAGTGCCCAGCTTCCATCCAAGGACCCTCAAGATGGGGCTTCCCACTGGGCATGGTGGCACACGCTTGTAATCCCCATTCGGGAGGCTGAGACCTGGAGGATCGCGGTTTGCGTACAGCCTCAGCTACTTAGGCCCTCTGCAACTCAGTGAGACCCGGTCTCAAAATAAAGAATAAAAAATAGGGCAGTAGCTCGGAGGTCAAATGCCCCTGGGTTCCATCCCCAGACCTGCAAAAAAAAAAAAAAAAAAAAAAAAAAAAGATGGGGCTTCGTGTGTGCCTCATCTCCTGGAACCGTGCATCTTCACTCGCCTCTATGGACTAGACGTGCCTGGATGTGGCCCTGGCCCTGCCTTCCCTCTGGGCGCTTCATCAGAAACACTGCTGTCTGGTTACTTTGGACACTCCATTCTGCCCCCCACTGAGGTGGGCAGGCTGTCACTCCTCAGGAGTCAAGAGCTTTCTCATTCTCATCTATAAAAAAGAACTAAGCAATAGAAAGAAAACCGGCAGCTCCTGGAAGATCTCAGTTTTTCTGTTTAGAGAAAAACCCAACAACAACAACAACAACAACAGAGCCGGGCGTGGTGGCGCACGCTTGTAATCCCAGCCTTCGGGAGCCTGATACAGGAGGATCACAGTTCGTGGCCAGCCCCAGCTACTTAGGTCCTTTGTAACTTGGTGAGACCCTGTTTCAAAATAAAGAATAAAAAATAGGGCTGGGGGTGTAGCTCGGAGGTAGAATGTCCCTGGGTTCCATCCCCAGTACCACAAAAAATTTAAATTAAATTACATTTTAAAATAAAGGCAGCTGTGCTATGATTTTCAAAAGCCAGTCCCTTGAGTCTAGTTTGGAATATGGTGAGAGTCAGAAGCGGCCTTGGCCTAAAGTTTCCTCTTCCTGTTCCCTTTTCTTCATCAGATAAACCCATCTATTCTCTCCCTTTCCCACCACAAGCCTGGGGAAGTGACGCAAGTGGCCCCAGGCACCTCTGCCTTCCAGGGCAGATGCAGAAGATAGCTGCCCTGACCTGCCATTCTAAGGTCTGGCCCTTTGCATGGGGAAGGCGAACTCTGTATGGGAATGCCAGAGCCTTGTGTGTGGCCAGCACCAAGGGTCTCCCCTCTGTGGGATGTCAGCGCCCAGTCTGGGATGGCTGCTGCCCACACTGAATCTGCCAGACAGGATCTGACCCACGGACAGAGTGAATCACTTCCCAAAGTAGGCCAGCCAGTGAGCTGGCAGGCCCCAGACACAGGCTCGCGGAGCCTCCTTCTGCCCTGGCAACGGTGCAGAATCTAGACCGGTGGTTCTCCAACTCGCCTGCATGGTGGAGTCATCCAGGGAGCTTTAGAGATGGCCACCTGGGCTTCATACCCCGAGGTTCCTGATTTAATTGGTCTGGGAGGCAGCCTGGGGATAGGGACTGTAAAAATCTCCCAGGTGATTCCACTGTGCTGCAGTATTTCAGAACAGCAATAGAGAGACACCTCCTAGCAACCCCATCTTGCCGCAGAGTTCACATATTGGTGCTGATAGGGGTGTGCAGCTCCAGATGTTTTCCTAAAAGGCACTGTGTGTGGACAAGGTCACTAACACAGCCATCTTCCAAGTGCAAGGCAAAGACTCAAACTTCTACTCACCTGCCAGATTTTTATGTCCCCAAAGCGAAAGATTTCTTTCTATTCATGAGTACAAAGCTAGAAGCCAAGAAGACAATGTGTTTGTCTCTTGTGTGGGGGGGTCAAGATAGAGATGGAATGGGGAACTCTGTTATGATTTAACAAATATATTGGCCTGTGAGGTGTCTCTCCTGGGGTTTAAACAGCTCAGTGCATCTGGCATGGAATTAATTTGCTCTGATTAAGCTCCTGGCACTGGTGGCAGATGGCCGAGCTGTTCCCATGCACAGCCAGCTTGTCCAGGGCACTGGTGGGGGAAAAATATGGTGACTTCTCTGAGCTCTCGAGGTTATTGGGTACAGCCAACTCATTGCTCAGGATCAGAGCAGAGATACCCACCTCTAATGTTTCTATTAAAATACCCTTAAATAATAAAATAAGGAGGTCCATCCCCTTGCAGACTGAGGACTCTAGGGCAAATTTTCATGAAGTCAAGTTTCCCTTTATTTTAAGGCAGTAACAACAAAACACTGGTGATTCTTACTTCTGATCAAGGACACATGTGAGAGCTGCGAGCAAGTCTTCTGGAAGCCCCAGGTGGGCACAGGGCAGCCCACAGAAGCTCCAGCAATGTGAAGGGCCACCAGGGTGAAGAGCGGGCAGAGGGGGGCCACGTGTGACCCTCACGGCTGGAGCCTACACACATTCTCGCCCATTTTCTCTAGACCTAAGTCACACAAACCTCATTTTTGCTTAAAAACAAATCTGTCTTTTAAAACCCATCAGCCTCTTCTCCTCCCCGCCTGCTCTTTCAGCACATCACTCCTGTCTGCCCATCAGATGAAGTCCCTTCAGGTCAAGGCCTCCCTGACCACTCCAGCCTTGAATGATGATGGCGACAACCGTCATGATGATGGCAATGATGATCCTTCGTTACCACTAGTTATATGCATGTGCTGTTTTATTCTCTTAGGCTCACATCATCCTCACAGCAAACTTATGAGAAAAGTTACTGTTATCATGCCCATTTTATAGGTGAGGGAACTGAGCCACAGTAAGTTTATAGCTAACCTACATCTAAAGCTTAACATCATACCATGCATCCATTTATGCTAATCTCCCAACAGGCCTCCAGGTTTCCTTCCTAACTAGACTGAAGCTCCTTAATAACCTGCACCATACTTTTTTCTGTTTCTTCTTAATACCCAGTAAGTAGCACTGATTATGAAGCAGACAATAAACATTTGCTCAAGAGCCTTCAATGATCCTCCACTGGCTACAGTGGAAAGCTCTTAGGTTCTCCCAGGGATTACAGTGGAACTTGAATTTCAACTTAGTATGCCCACCAGGATTTCATCTTAATCTGCGTACCTATAAGACAGGCAGTCATGTGGTAGAATGCTGTCTACCACAGCATTCTTTCTGGAAACTAGTTCCAGCTCAGCACATAGTAGGGCTCTACAAATACCTGCCGGATGTATACCAATGTGTGTGTTTGACTCTTGATTCTCATTATTAATTATGTGACCCAGAGAAAGTGAAATAACCTCTGATCCTCAGTTTTTTCACCTGAAAGTCTCTAGTAAAAATCCTTTATTGCTTCATAGGATTGACCAAAGGTAAAATCAACTGAGATGATGAGTATGAAAATGATTGGGAAACATCAAACCCATCCAAAGTCACAGGTCGTTACTATCATCCCAGGGAAACCAAGCCCCACCCCTCTGCAGCTACCCGAGACTGACTTGCATACCCAACCCTCCTCTACACCAGCAGCTGGCAAACTTGATTTGAAAAAGGACAGAAAGTAAATATTTTAGGCTTTGCAGGCTACAGTCTATTGCAGCTACTCAGCTCTACCATCGTTGCACAAAAAGACCACAGGACGAGTGTGGCTGTGTTCCAATAAAGTTTCATCTATGGAATCTGGCTCATGGGCAGTAATTTGCTCCACACTCTTTGTACAGATTCTCTCACTAGAATACACACTCCCTATTTCCCCCAGTCCCACTCTCTCCATGCGGTTTCCCAGTGAAACTTCTCCAGCCCATAGCAATCTCCTTATGCCTATTCTAATAGATCTGTGACATTTTAATTCCCTAATGGAGGAAGGCACGTATGTTTTATCCTGGTCCTTTTCTCCTGAGCCACTTCCTTTGTTTCCTGTATATTTCCTCACTCTGCCAGTTAATGGGGCTTTGTAACTTCACTTTCACTTTATAGACACTTTCCACAAGCAGACAAGCTTGTTTCTCTAGAGTCGGGCTCTCCAGTGGGGCAGCAGGCTGCGGTAGCAATGCAGGCGGGTAGCAATGCAGCCTCCTCACTGGCTCCGGCATTCTTTTTCAAACACCAGCCCAGGGCCCCAAAGCCTCAGATTCCTCTTGCAGCAGGGCTATAAGTACCACTTGCCAGGGATCTCTGCAGCTGCTTGCTAGTGTTAGATCCATACTGCAAGGACCCACAGAGGTGCTCTCAGAGCTCATATGGCTACATTTGGCATCTAATTATATGCTGCCTTTTATTGTTTAAAATGGTTTTACATTTGTTAATCCTGTATCCCCAATTAGATGGTCCCTGGAGAAAGACAGACTTCAGCCTCTTTGGCACCCCTGTGGCTCAGATAAACACTGGCTGACCTCCAAGGAGGTGTCAGATAAACACCCATTGATTGGACCGGAGGGGAGGGCAGAGCAACCTGGGTGCCCACAGAGAGATACCAGTCAGGTGCACCTCTCAGGAAGCTGCACCCAAGGGGCAGATGCCAAGGAGTGGGCTGTGCAGGGCTTCAGGCCAGCCCTGTGGCTACCTCTTTTTTTTTTTTACCCCCCTCCAGTACTGGGGATTGAATTTGGGGGCATTCAACCTCTGAGTTAGACCTTCAGCCCTGCATTTTTTCTTTTGTTTTGAAACAGGGTCTCACTAAGTTGCAGCAGGCTTCACTAAGTTGCTGGAGCTGGCTGTGGACCTTCACAATCCTCCTGTTTCAGCCTTCCAAGTACTGGGATTACAAGTGTGTGCCACCACACCTACATTGTGCACTTTTTTGCAGCTTGCTGGTGAGAATGTGAGACCCTCATGTGACCTGTGACAAGTCACTTCCCTCGGGGGCCTCAGTTTCCTCTTCTGTGAAACAATGAAGGGATACTTAAGATATGCTCAGGCTAGTGGAAGGGCTTAGCTTGGACATCTATAGGGCGGGCTTTTCATCACTGCTTCCTCTTCTCTTTCAGGGAACTGGGTGGGGGGCGGAGCACTGGGCACATCCTAATTGCAGCAGTAACCCTGTCTAGGGAGCAAGAGGAATGCTGCTCACCACCTGCTTCCTGCTTTCTCTTCTCATCAGCAGGACCCCATCTTAGCCAAGCTCAAGCGGGTCCGCGTCTTCTTACCTCCTTCAACTCAAGAAAACAAAAGTAGTCCGGAAGCATTCACCGGAGCCTTTGCCACATTTCCTCTTTCTCATCTTAGCAAATCTGTCAGCAACAGTTTTCTCAGCCCTGGGGTAGAAACCTTCTCCAAGCCTAACAAGGGAGAGGCTGGTGCCGGTCCTCACAGGAAGGGCTGTGGGCAGAGCCTTCCAGACCCTAGCCCCTGGGATTTCCTAGCCCATCAGCTTGCACTGGGTTTGAAATGCCTTGCTCAAGGTCCAAGCCACAGTCAAGGGTCATGGGTCCCTCTGTGATGCCCCCAACTGGACAGGAAAGAGAAAGCCATGGAGCCTCACTGCAGGGCCCTCTCCCAGCTCCTAAAGGGCCATATTCTGGGACAGATTCCCCGGCCCCACACATGGGAGTAAATGGATTCATTCTCATAGGTCCATCTTTGGAACTTTTCAGTGTTACCAAAATAAAAGTGTTAGAAACTCCTACTCTATGTCCTCCAATAGGACATTTAAAGCAGACCAAAGAAAGGGCTCCAGAACCCTGTGGAGTTGGAGCAGCTCCGGTAGAGTGAAGAGGGTAACTGGGTAAAATAAGGAGGGAGTTTGAGAAACTGGAGAGACCGAGGTCCCCAAAGACAAAAATGCAAATCAGATGGTCAGTGGAGGCAGTCGACAGCAACCAACTGAATGGCCTGTGGGCTGCGGACTATGAAAGGCACCTTGGGAAATGTAACAAGTGGGGTGTGGGTCCTGTCCTTGGGAGCCCACAGATGACCCAAGGAAGGAAGACAGATATTCACACACCATGACAGGCTAGAACAAGCACAGCACAGCCAGGGACAAAAAACCCCAGCAGCTTTGAGGGCCCAGGTCACCTTCATGTGACAAATGCCATCCTGGTGGACTCCCCAAAGTAGCAGCACGTCCTGGGGTCTGGGCACAGTGTCCTCCACCCTCCAAGGTGGCCATCTCCCTCAGTGTGCAGGAGTAGCTCATCTGGGTGGGTCCGGCCCAGGGGATGTAGCTCCATGCAAGAGCTTTAGGGACCCACATCAAGCCCTGCAGCACCTCACCAGAATGAGTAACATCTCCAACAGCCAGGCTCGGCTCAGAGGCTTCTCTGTCAGTGCCTCTACACAACTAGCTCAAGGAGGGAGATACCATAACGCTCAGACTCCTCACTCTTCACTGTGGACCACACTACCCACATGTTGGGCCGCAGGTTGGTCTTTGCTGGCCCAGCCCTTGTTCTTCGTTGACTCGGGGCAGGTCACTCTCACTGAGACTAGATTTCTTTGTGAAGTGCTGTTTGTACATTTGTTGCGGAGAGTAAATAAGATTGCACATCTGAAAATGCTCAGCATAAGGAAGTACAGTGAGCTCTCAGTAAACACCAGCTGGCGCATCATTATCAGAACCATCATCACGATGATCACGGTCATTTGTCTGAGAGGGCAGAAGAGTTTCATGAGCAGGGACGGGCACGGTATGAGGGTCTTCTTGCCTTCAACAGGCCTTTCAACAGGGCCACATGTAGCAGTATAATGACATATTATTAGCCATGTTAAAACAGTCTGGGCAACACAGTGGGAACCCTGTCTCGATTCAAGTAAATAATGAAATAGGTCTGCATTGCAAATCTGACAAAGGATTGATATGCAGATTATGTAAATGATTCTGCCGACTCAAAAACAAACATAAAAACCGAACAACCTGATTGAAAATCGATATTTCTTCATAGAAGATATATAAATGGTCAACATATGAAAAGATGCTTAACATCACTAGTCATTAGGGAAATATACATCAAATCCATGATGAGATACTTTATACCCATTAGGATGGTGATTATTAAAACACACATTATTGGATATCAAGAAATTGGAAAGCTTGTACATTGCCAGTAGGAATGTAAAAATGGTACAGCCACTGCAGGAAACAGTATGTTGAGTCCTCAAAAAAAAAAAAAAATCAAACAGAATTACCATATGATTCAGCAATTCCATTTCTGGACATGTTTCCCCCAAAAGTGAAAGGAAGGACTCGAACATGTTTGTACAGCCATGTTCACAGCAGCATTAGTCACAATAGCCAAACCTGAGTCCATTGATGGATGGATGGATACGTAAACGTAGTGCTTACATATAATGAGGTACAATTCAGCCTTGAAGAGGAAATTCTCACATATGCTATAACATGGTTGAACCTTGAAAACACTATGCTAAGTGCAAAAAGCCAGCCACAAGAGGATGAACACTTGATTTTCCTTAGAACAAAGTGAGAGAGACAGGAAGTAGAATGTGGTTTCCAGGGACTACAGTAGGGGAGGGGGGTTTACTATTTAATAGGTAAGGAGATTCAGTTGGGGAAGATGAAAAAATCCTGGAGATGGGGGCTGGAGGCCCAGTAAGCATGCACAAGACCCAGGGTTCCATCTCCAGGACAAAGCAAAGCAAACAAACAAAAACCATGTTCTGGAGATGGATGGTGGTGACAGTTAAGCAATAATATGATGCTTGATGCCACAACTGTATGCTAACCCAGTTTGTCCCATTGTTCCATATGTGAAGCACCTATTTAAAAAAAAAAACACTGAGTAACAAATAGGCAATTTATGGTAACTTTGAAATAACATCTGAATACTTATTATGTTCACAGAACCTCAACTTGGGACACTTAATGGGTTAAAAATAGTGAAAATGAGTTAGGTGTGTGGTGGGAGGATCGCCGGTTCGCAGGCAGCCTTAGCAACTTAGCAAGGCCCTCCACAACTTAGTGAGACCCTGTTTCATTTATTTATTTATTTATTTATTTATTTATTTATTTATTTTTTTTTTTGGTGGTACTGGGGTTCCTGGAAGCCCTTCTATCTCCGGGCTACACTCCCAGACCTATTTTTACATTTTTATTTGGAAACAGGGTCTCCTAAGCCAGCGCGCGCTGCTAGCTTCGAACCTGCGCGATCCTCCTGTCTCTGCCTCCCAAGCGCGGGGATTACAAGCATGCGCCACCACATCCAGCGTGAGACCCTGTTTCAAAATAGAAAAATAAAATAGGGCTGGTGGTATAGCTCAGAGGCAAAATGCACCTGAGTTCAATCCCTAGCACCACACACACACATACACAAAATAGTACAAATGGTAAATTCTTTGATATGTGTATTTTACTATAATTTTAAAAAGGAGCCGGGCGTGGTGACGCATGCTTGTAATCCCAGCATTTGGGAGGCTGAGACCTGGAGGATTGCGGTTCATGGACAGCCTCAGCTACTTAGTGAGGCCCTCTGCAACTCAGTGAGACCCGGTTTCAAAATAAAGAATAAAAAATAGGGCAGGGGGTGTAGCTCGGAGGTCAAATGCCCCTGGGCTTCATCCCCAGACCTGCAAAAAAATAAAAATAAATAAAAAAATAAAAATAAAACGGAGGAGGGGGCTAGGGATGTAGGTCAGTGGTAAAGCACTTGCCTAGCATGCATGAGGCCCTGCATTCTATTCCCAGCGCTGCCAAATTAAATAAATCATAGTAAAAATAATAAATTAGATAAAGTAGATAAATAAGAAATAAAAGGGGACTCTGAGGGCAGGAGAACGTGGAGGTCATGTAACCAGCTGGTTTTATCTGGTTTCATAAAGTCGTGAGCTTCTGTTACTTTCTAGATCCCAAGCAAGTGAAGAGTGAAGCCCATTCATGAACCATAGGCTTGCTTCCCATCCCACATCTCCAGGTCTGGCCTCTTTTCCTGGGACTGGGCTGCCTGCCTAGAGTTGGCTCTGGGCTCTGGCCTTAGCTCCCTGCAGGACTGGGCATTCAGCTCTGTAAAGGATTCAGGTTATTCAGAGGTGGCAAGCAGCATGTGAGAGCTGAGACTCTGGTGAGCTAGTCTCCAGTGCCCGGCACCCACGCTTTCTAGGAAGAGAAGGAGGTTAGGCCTTGTGCCATTCCCCTGAACCCCAGCCTGTGCTGCCCTGCTAGAACCCTTGCCTTCAGCGTGGGGTGGGGTGGCACTGATGCTGCAGCCTCTTGTAGCCCACACCCATCCTCTCTGCTTGGGGCTGCCTGCCTGCCGCCCCTCGATGGCACTTCTGCAGTAGGTGCTCACATCCATCTGTGATACAGAAACATGCCTTAGTTGTTATTAGGTAGCTCCCAGTCTTGTGTGTGTGTGTGTGTGTGTGTGTGTGTGTGTGTGTGTGTGTTCTCTTGTTGTGTCATAAAGGCCCAGGAGCAGGGACTTTCAGTTTCCTCCATGCCCTAAATGGCCTGGCGAAGCGCGTTGACCTCTGCAACTCCAAGATGTGTACTTCTGACATGGTGCCGCATTTGAGGCCACACTGGCCTTTCTGATGGGGCGTCAACTACTAGAGGAATTCTGGGAGGAGCTGGAGAGGCAGCATGCTTAGCAGTTAGGAGTACTGGGCCAGACTCTTTGGGTTTGAATCCTGGCTCTGAGGCTTACTCCTGTGTGACCCTGGGCATGTTACTTGACCTCCTTCTTTGCCTCAGTTCCTTCACTGTTAGATGAAAACAATAATGAAACCTACTTTAGATAGTACTGTGATGATAAACTGAATGTAAACATGTAAAGCGCCTAGGGCTGACACATATCAAGGCCAAGATCAACTCCCAGCCCTGGCCTCTCTGTTCTGTAAGTTTTAGGCCCCCATGCACCACAGTCATGCACCCCACTTCTTATATTGATGCTCTGCATATCTCAAAATGGCCCTTGTAATCCCACACCCCAGAGCACCACAGGTTCTCACGGTGCAATGTCGGGCCTCCCTTTGGCACTACTCTCCATCAGAGGGACAAGCCTTCCCATTTTACAGAAGGAGAAAAGTGAGGCCCCGGGCACTGAGTGGGCTTTCTGAGCTCTCAAAGGGAAAAGCCTGGCATGAACTCCCAGGCTCAGAGACAAGGTCATGTGAGGTCCTCTACCCACCGTACCCAGGCTCTGACTGAGGGTGCCCAACCTACTGGGGTTGCCAAACCGGTATCTTTCACTCACTTGAAATTAAACTAGGAAAGAAAAACAAACAGGAGGTTTATGGGTTACTTCTTTCCCAAACTGCCACTCTCCGTGGCTGGAAGGGAAACAGAAGAAATCCATCATACTAAACTCTCCTGCCTCCTCACAGGGCCCCTCTGCCCACCACCCTCTAAGACCCCCCCACACACACACACACCAGGAAGGATCACTCTGTTTCCTGCCGACAGGTGCCAGACCTGGTTGCTTAGTGACCCAGCCCTGCCTGCCCTCATCCCCCAGGACAAATAGCTGAACAATCACAGACCAGGGAGAAGGGGCCGCTCAAGGTTTGGAAAGTTATCTTTGCATTTTCTGCTTAGAGGGATTTTTCTTTCCAGGGTTACTGGAAAAATCCATTTATCCGACATCCAGAATCTTAACAAGCTTGCCTTGAAAATAGCCCCGAGATCGCCTTTCACAAACGCTGCCCTGAAGTGCTTGCTTGACTGTCCCCTGTGGAGTCCCTGCTGCCTCTCTGGACTCTGGGTTATTGAGAAAGAAACTCCAAGCCAGCTTCTCCTTCATCAAGCATGCATTAAGCAACTATCATGCGCCAAGGATGCAATGACAGGCAAGATGTCAAAGACCACTCCTCAAAGACCACTCCTCACACTGTGGGGAGCTCTGAGAGGATGGGGTGAGTGTAGGCTCACGAGCTGCAGGCTGAGACCATGATGTAACAGAGTGCATGAACCCCGACTTACTGAGATCAAAACAGGAGAAAAAGAAAGGGGGGGGGCCTGGATCTTGGCATTAAAAAAAATTGGCAGAATGAGAACAGCAGCTTCCTACGGCAGGTCACCAGAGTTTGAGTTGGGTGATTGGGATTTTTGGAGGTTTTAAAAACAAGTGTCTCCCCGAGGAGCCCTGCATGGTGGGTAGAGCCTAGGCTTTGGAGTTGGACAAACATGAGGCGGGCTTTGCCCTTGGCTGACCCCTTTCACATATTAACCTGTGGAATGTGCCAACCTTCTGGTGTGAGAACAGCGAAATTGGGCACCCAGTCGGGCATAAGCTCTCTGTAGCCTTCCTTTGCCCAGAATTATGACCCCCCCCTGCACTTAGTGGGGAGCTGACTAGCCCGAATCCCACTGTACAGTGCCCTGGACAAGGAAGGATCACTAAAAGGTTTGGAGAAGGGTGGTGGTAATGAACACAGCTTCCCTACCCCGTCCTGCAATGACTTATGTGCAGGCTTGCTTGGAAACAGTGAACTGGCTGTAATGATCCCTAATAGGCCTTCTTCTCAGAGCTTGTTAATCCCCCCTCCAACCCTACCCGGGCTGCTGCACCGCAGTCACGGCCTCCACCAGCCTGCCCCCAGCCTGCCTACGGCAGTTCATGCACAGACCCTCTGATTCCAGGAGTCAGCCTTTCCAGCTGCCTGTCAGGAGCTGCCACCACATGCTGATGAAAGCCATGTGGCCACAAGACAGATGCCGAGAATGCGTTCCACTTGGGTGTCCCTCTGCCCAAGGACCTTCATCCAAATACTTCCTGACTGGGCAAGAGGAGCAGCTAGGGTCTGCTCCAGAATGTGGTCGGAGACCACAAGGTCTTTAAGAGTGAAGACTGTCTTCCCCATCTCCGCGTCCCCCACCTCCAGTGCTCAGTGCTTATAAGGCCACAGAAAACACAAAGGTTTGATCTGGGGCAGGTACTGTGAGGTTTTCCCTGCTGTGCTGAAGAGCGGGAACCAAGGAGGGGCTTCTTTTTGGCAACAAAGAGTTGTGAAGACTTGGGGATAGCAAAAGGCCATGCCCTTGCATCTATCTGTATGCAGGATACTCAGAATGGGAAGAAAGGATGGAAACCAGCTGGGTAACTAGCTTACAGGAGCATCTCAGTGAGAGGCGATGCACATCCAACATAGGGCAGGGGGCAGAAAGGAGAGCCTGCCGTCTGCCACAGGGGAGGTAGGGCATGGAGGCAGAAGGTGAAGGACTAGGAGGACAGGGCAGAGATAGGGGGATAAATCAATTATAAGCAAAATGAATGAGTTGGTTCTGGACATAATGAATATTAGGTATCTGAGGAGCACACAAGTAGAGACCTCCAAAAGGCAACAGAAAATTTTGTTTGAAAGCCAGGAAGAGCGGCAGGAGGGGAGATGTAGCCTGAGAGTGAAAAGCACAGCATCGTGGACAGAAGCCGCAGGCTAAAGATTCGGAGAGTTCTCTGTCACCTGGAGGTCCCTTTCTACTCCTGGCTCTGAAGTTAAATGCTCCTGATTCTTGCAGATTTATCTGGTCCTCTTGCCTCCAGAGACAGCACCAGGCCAGGCTTGGGCTCCTGCTCTCTCTTAGGGGTAGATGGAGCCATACAGAAGAAACTGAAGTCATGAATGAGGGCAGGTCTGGGTTCTCCACACAGTAAGCCCCCAAAGCCACAAAGTGCAACCTAGCAAGTTGAAAGCAGGAGAGAGAAGAGAATTCATGATGCCAGGCTGGGGCTGTCACACTTCAAGCACATGGGCAGGGGAGCTGGATCCAGACCCCAACCCAACAGTGTAAAATAAGAGCTAGGTTCAGGGTTTGATACCAGTGTATAGCCGTCCTTCCTAAACTGCTTGGGTAGGTGAATATTACATGTACCCTAAACTGTAACTGGAGCTGCTTTATTAGCAAAAAGCCAGCTGAGACAAGATAAAGCATCCAAACTTGTGGGGAAAAAGAGGTGGTTGGAAGGGGAAGGCGGTTAATCTAAAACGCAGAGCAATGGTCGCCTGGACCAAGCAGAGATTGTGAACAAGGGTAAGTGCAGGTGGTCCTGTAGGAGGGGATTCACACTAGCTCTTCAGCTCCTCTTCCTGGCCCCATCCCAGGGAAGCCCTTACAATTTAGAGAATTTTTGAGTCAAGATTCCTTCCATCCCACGTGAAATCCGGTAAGAAGGGTTGCTACCATACAGAGGTGAGGGACTCTCGGTAGGAAAGTAAAGGGCAGACTCACATCATGGTGCTCTTACTGAAAAGGACAAGATGAAGTACCCCAGTCTGAGAGTTGTTTGTTTTGTTTTTGTGGTACTGTGGATTAAGTCCGGGGACGTTCTACCTCTGAGTTACACGCTCAGGCCTATTTTATTTTTCTATTTCGAAATAGGGTCTCACAATGTTGCTGAGGGCCTCACTAAGTTGCCGATGAAAGCCTTGAACCTGTGATCCTCCTGACTCAGCTTCCCAAGTACTGGGATCACAGGTGTGCGTGCGTCATCATGCCCGGCCCTAGGCTGAACCTAGAAGTGAATTGGCCACAGCCTCTCAGTTAGTGACCTGAGTGGGGAGAAGCAGCCAGGACTTGACTTCTAGCTCTATGTGCCTTCTGTTATACCAGGTGCCAGTGAGGATCTTTGGGTTGTCACCCAAACAGCTTTTTTTTTCAGTACTGGGGATGGAACCCAGGGGCATTCTACCTTCGAGCTACACCCCCAGCCCTATTTTTTATTCTTTATTTTGAAACAGGGTCTCACTGAGTTGCAAAGGGCCTCACTACATAGTAGCTGAGGCTGTCAGCGAACCGTGATCCTCCAGTCTCAGCCTCCCAAATGCTAGGATTACAAGCATGCGCCACCATGCCCAGTTTTTTTTTTTTTTTTTTTTTTTTGGTGGTACTGGGGTTCCTGGAAGCCCTTCTACCTCCGGGCTACGCTCCCAGACCTATTTTTACATTTTCATTTTTGGAAACAGGGTCTCCTAAGCCAGCACGCGCGGCTGGCTTCGAACCTGCGCGATCCTCCTGTCTCCGCCTCCCAAGCGCGGGGATTACAAGCGTGCGCCACCACGCCCGGCCATGCCCAGCTTTTATTCTTTATTTTTGAAACAGGGTCTCGCTGAGTTGCAGAGGGCCTCACTAAGTAGCTGAGGCTGGCTGCAAACCTGTGATCCCAAGTACTGGAATTACAAGCATGCGCCGGGTGGTTTACCCAAACAGCTTTGAAATAAGAAATCGGCATGTTAATAGTAAGTGTCATGCAGAAAGCTCTGAGCAGGGCTGGGAGACCTAAGTCTTCTGATCTATTTCCACTTAGCTGTGTGACTGGAGATAAATCCTTTTACCTCTTTAGACTTCAATTTCCAGCTCAAGTAACTCTCAGGAATCTGTAATAAATGCTCATCTCACAGTCTGACTAGAGTAATCAGCCAACTAGCTTAGCAAATCTTTTCTAAACTAGTGGCTCCCAAACTCCAGCATTTATGAGAATCACTTGCAGAGAATTTTAAAAAAGCAAGTTCCAGGGTCCTACCTGCAAAGATCCAGGAGCCAAGAGGTCTGTGTGAGGCCCCCGAGTCTCTATTTCCAAACACAATGATTCAAAAAAGAGTTCTGGTGCAGGTGGCCAGGGCCCCCCTCTGAGACACACGGAGGAACCAGAGGAGTGCTAAGTAAGGAAAATCATCTGTCCCTGAGAAGCTCCTGGTCCAGGTGGGGGAGACAGATCATGATCCAGAAGCAGCGTTCTCTCCATGACAGATAAGAGAGGCAAAGACTGAGAGGCAGGTCATGGCTTTCACTAGGGTGTGAGCAGGGCCTCCAAGGTGCAGAGAAGGTGGTAGGGGGAAAGTGCTGCAGACATGGCTAAAGGTTCACTGCAGCCGGCTTCCTTCTCCTGGGCTTACAGCTGCTGTCATTTCCCAGCCTCCCTTGTGGTTAAGTGTGGGCACGTGACTGAGTTCTGGCCAATGGCATTCAGGTCTAAGAAACACACCACTTCCATGCCTGGCTCACAGAAATCTCCCATGTGTTATCCTGAGTGCCCCAACCCCCATCAATTTAACTTTATGTAACAAGGAAAATCAATTTCTTATATTCATTAACTAAAGGTTGACGGACTGACTTGTTTATCACAACAGCCCATCATGACTGGACAGGATGCAAGAGAGAAGATGCAGCAAGTTCAACCAGCATTTAGTTACCGCCCGCCTGCGTGACCACGTCAGCATTTGGTCTACACTGGACCCGAGGAGACGTGACTTCTGATCTAACGGGGCTGAGGTTCTTCTCGGGGAAAATGTTGAGAAGGGCCAGAGGAGGCAACAGGTGGTGAAATCCACAGGGGTGGAGTACAGACCACATCCCTAAACAGAAGGTGCTGGTACAAAGAGCCATTCGAGGTCAGTCACGAGCAGTGACAGCCTGAGACAGCAGGCAGACCCCGCCATGGCCGGGCAGCCCCAGAGAGTCCCGCTCTGTTTTGACTGCTCAAGTTCACAGCTGGCTTCATCTTAGTATCCTTTACTTCATGCCAAGGTGGCCGGGGCAGGTGCTGGGCCTGTGGCAGGCAGAGACCGGGTCTCCCCGACAGGTCCAGGGCTCTCAGGGTTGCATGTTGTCCCTGGAGACCCAGAGGCCTGTCCAGGGAAGAGTGAACTGGCCGGGCAAGAAGAGAGGGAGGAAGGGACAAACAGAACAGGAAATAGTGTCGCACCTGAACTCTAGGACCCCCTTCCCCTTGGCATCTTCTTTGAAGAAAAGGAATTCAAGGGTGTCTGTATAGACCAGAGAAGGCCTAGAGGTAGAAAGAGAGGTGGGAGTGTGTTTCACATGGGCTTAAGTATCATATCTATAACAAAATACAGTCAATCTTCTTTTCTACACATTCATAAAAAAGGACAAAAGAAAATCTCCAGCAAGGTGCTGGGTACTGAACCCAAGGGCTTTCTATCTCTGAGCTACACCTCCAGCCCTATTTTATTTTTTTATTTGGAATCAGGATCTCACTAAGTTGCTGAGAGCCTCACGAATTTGCTGAGGCTGGCTTCCAACCTGCGCTCCTCCCGTCTCAGCCTCTCAAGTACTGGGATTCCAGGCATGTGTCACCACACCCAGCTGAGAGAAAGTTGTTGTTTTTTTTTTTTAATCTAGTACAATCTTTTATTTCAGAAGAGACACCAAGAACTTTTAAATGATTGAAAATGTAACACAACTTCTAAACACAGGGTCCAGGTGCGGTTGCCTTCTGGAGGAGAGGGGCAGTAAGGACCTTTCAAGACTCCTACCATTGTTGTTTGGCTGTTTCTATTTTATAAAAGGCTTTGAGAGGACAAAGCCTGAGCCTGTCCTGGCCACCCACTGAGTACAAGACCAAGACGAGCACTTGGCAAGGAGTCCAAAGAGGGGTGTCAGTCCAGGCTCTATTCAACCAGAAGTGTGTCCTGGTGAAGTCCTTCTACCTCTGCCTCAGTTTCTCTGCTAGCCAGGCTTCTCGCATCCTTAGGGCACTTCCCCAGTGCTCGGGGTGGACTGGAGTCTTGGAGCCTGTCTAAGGTGCACACACGCCTACCTCTTGGGGAAGTGTGTGCATGCCCTCCTGACAGCATCAGGTCCACACTGCCTGAGCCCACAGGAGCCCCACTTGACACACATGACCCAGGAAAACATGATTTAACTGTGCTCAGTCCAGGGGAAGTACCTGGAGAGTACCGCCTCCCTCCTGAAACTGCCTAGTGTGACTCAAACCCAGGCCCTCGCCCTGTTCAAACAAAGCACACTGCCCCAGGAAGCCGCCGGTTTCTGAGAGGAAGAACCATGCTGGGGCCCAGGGCCTGCTCCCCCATCCTCCTGTGCTGTCCTGTCCATGAAGGAGGAGACCCCCACCTCCCACCAAGGGGGACTAGAGATGGGTGCCAAGGACCCTCTGGGGACTGGCTAGTGACAGCTCCCAGGGGGTGGCTCAGGAGCAGCAGAGAGGCTTCTCCGGGGCTCCATCCCAGCCAGGCCGACACAGGTTGTTCTGACAGGGCTATTTATAGAAGCGTCTCAGTCTTTCCCAAGTGGGGGCCTCAGTCTCTCAGCGACCAGGAAGCATATGAGCTCCTTCCCTTGGAGACAGGAAAAAGAAATTCTCTTAGGAGCTCAGCCGTGATCTCCTCGCTTTCCCTAGGAAAGACACATTGTCTGGGGTCAGAATGGGGTTGAGATGCAGAGGGCTTTGAAACCTTCTCCAGAGTGACTCCAAAGGGGAAGGAGGAGCTGGAAAGTCTTACTAAAGGTGAAAAAGCACTGAGAAGAACGAAAGGCCAAGGCTTCCCCTTCCTAAGGTAGCCACACACACCTCTTCACAGCCTGAGCCGGTTGTTTTGCTTTGTGGCACTGGGGATGGAACACAGCTCTGCCACTGAGCTACATCCCAGCCCTTGTTATGTTTTCTTTTGAGACAGGGTCTCCCTATGTCACCCAGGCTGGCCTTGAACTTGCGATCCTCCTGCCTCAGCCTTCTGGTAGCTGGGTGACGGAAATGCACCCCCACACTCAGCTAGCCTGTGTCTTCCTTAGCTAGCCAGGCACAGCACCCCAGGGCTTGCTCACCCAGCCCCGCCACTGCCTGGAGAGTTCCACGGCAGTCTGAAGGCCAGGCTGGGGCTGAGGAACTTGTCCCTGACCAAAGTCCTGAATGTCCAGTCAGGGTCTCCTCAGACTATACACCAGAGCAGGGCACGGGCCAAGGACAAGGGGGCCAGGCCCGCCTCCCCTTCCTTCCCTGGAGCACTGATTCCTTACTGCATTGCATGGCGTTCAAAACACTTCTCAGAGGGGATTCCTGTCCTCAGTGGGCTTATGGACTTGGGCTCAATGAAGTAAGGATGCAGCAGAGGACTCAAGACATCCAATGAGTCAAGACACAAAGCAAAGAAAGCATTTTTGCAAGTGCCAAACCAAAGATGCATTTTCTAGAGCGAAGCTACGAAGGAGAATTGGGAGGAAAAATGAGGAGAGCCAGTTGGTTGGGCACTCACCCCCACCTTCAACCCTACCTCAGCATATTTTCTTATAAGGATAGTTCTATTTCTTCCAACAACATCAGAAACAACCACCTTTTTTGATTGCCAAGTAAAAGAAACCCCAGGGTTGCCGTGCCCCCTTCCTCGCCCAATTATGCAAAATCTACACGCTCTGGGACCAGGAAGGCTGGCAGCGAGGCGCAAGCCCGGCAGCTGCTGAACTTTGCTTTAAAAACAGGAACCGTTTCCTTCCCGGGCAGCGGTGAAGCTCTCTAGAACAACAGTTCAAAACCTCAGCAGCTATCAGAACCACCTGGGGAGCTTCTCAAAATCACCTGGGGAGCTTCTCAAAATCCTGAAGCTCAGGCTGTGCCCTGGGTCAGTCCAATCAGCCCCCCCCATTTCTCCCACCACTAAGGGAGAGGGGGCCACACGATGAGGTAAGACCCCCCCCCAAACAGGGTGGGATACTTCCACTCTACAGTGACGCTGTTCTGCATGAGGTCTATCTACACACAGAAGGGAACTCCTGTCCCCTGCCCCTAGACCTCCAGAATCAGCACAGCTCTCCAGCCTTATGAAAGGCTGCCCCCCAAACAGGGGTCTGGTTCTAGGGGTCTGTTCTAGTTGGTTCTTTCAAACATGAAATCACAATCTCTCCTTCAGTTCTTGGGCATCCTCTCACTACTGGGGGGAATGTAAGAACCCAGCAAATGCAGGGCCTGCAGGCGCGATGAATTATTAACAAAGGAGGCCCCAAGTCCAGCCTGGAGTAGTTTTTGGTTAATTCTAATTGGTGTCAAACTGCTGAATTAATGATAAGCCTACCACACACCTGTGAAATTTAACGGCTCACTTCTGCCTACAATTTGTCTCTTCTAGGTAATCTAAGATCCTATTAGGGGCCTCTCAGAATTAACCCAGTAAGTAAACAAATAAACAGTTTTATTTCTACTCCCACCAAGATACGTGGCAGGTACTGTGGCTCTCTAGCCAACTGGAGAGTGTCTGGAGGAGACCCAGGCTCCTAGGGTGTCCAGAGGCTGCCATCTTTAAAAAACACATAAAGCCCCATCAGGGGATGCACACAATCCCCTTTAGGTCACCCAAGCCCACCCAGAAAGTTAAAATAGTAGTATGACAGCAGCCTAAAAGAGAAGTTCTAAAAACACCCTGGACTTCTGCAAAGTCGCTAAAGTAGGTTTTAAAATGGTTTCTGGCCCCTCGAAATACGGAAGTCTCAACCTATGAGTGTTTATCCTAGCTGGGGCCAGGGTGCCATCCCATTTCTAAGTAGAACTTGTAAGATCAGATTGGGGAGGGTGGGAGGAGGAAGAGCAGTTGCCCGGTTACATTCTGAGACTCAGGTGAGCATGCAGCCACCCCACGAGCCAAGTGCAGCCCCCAAATCCTAGAGAGCCATCTTGAAAAGGTCCAGGGACAGGAAGTGCAGGAGGAGGGCTGACCAGAGTGGTGGGGGTCCCTGAAGGGCTCCAGACCCACTTCTGGTCTGCTCAGCCAGCCGGCTGGAGCGCCCGGGCAGCTGCCTAGCTGCTGTCCTGGCACACCGTTTGCACGGAGGTCACCTCCTCCAGGCGAAAGGCTCTCTCTCCTATCCGATCATGACGTTTACCTTCGAAAGATGTTTGCTCTGAGCATTCCTGAAAAAGGTGGTCTTGGCAGTGAAGAAGCAATCTTCCAGCTCCTCGTCCAGGCTGCAGTACCCACTGCTCATGCTGCTGTCCACGGTCATGGAGCCCGGAGCGCCTGGCCCGAGGCTGCGGGCATCGGGCGCGGGGTCGGGGTGCGGCGTTTGGGGCGGGGGGGGGGGGGCTCTGGGCGGCCCGGGCGGGGGCCTGCCTCTTCACTGGGGCGCCAGAGGCTGCGGTCCCCGGGGTCGGCCCGGGGCGCCCGGCTCGCGCGCCTCACCCTCGGCCGCGCTCAGCATCTGCGGTTTCATCTCCGCGGCGCCGGCTGCTCGCTCCGCCCGGCGCGTACAGCGCCATCTCCGCGCCTCCCCCGCCTGCCCGCGCCTTTCCTGCCCCGCGCTGTGCAGACCCGCGGCCACTTCCTCTGTTCGGCTCCTCCGAGCTGGGGGCGGGCCTCCCCGCCCTCCCCGCCTGCCCACCTGCCTGGGGCCGCAGGACCCCGGTGGCCAGTGGACCCGGGCGCACAGGTTAGGGATACGAGGAAGGAAACCAGCAAGGTGGACCGAGGGGGACAGTTCCCTCTGCTGCTCCCTCCTCCTGGGCCGCCCCTCTGAAAAGAGCCCCGCTCACCTCCTCTGGTGGCTCTGGGGGTCTTGCGGTGGGAGGTGGTACACGGTGGACACCAGCCGCCTTCCTCCCTCCCCCTCACGCCATCCCACTCCCAGCCCCCATTCTGGGGTGGGGGCGCTGGGTCAATCCGTGTTTAGAAAAGTAACTGGAGAAGAAGGGAATCGCTATCTGGCCTGCCTGGAAGAACAGCAGTATTTTAACTTGAAAATGCCAGCAACACTGCAGGGCCTCACAAGCACATGCAAATCATATGCAAAGTTATGCAGGGTTGGGCAAGCCCAACCTCCCACCTTGAGAAACCCTTAGGATACTGAAGGAGCCTGCAGATACCACCCAGGTCGTTTATTTTTCTGATAATCTGGCCAACAGGGGTCTTGACCAGGTCTTGTCACTCCTAGTATCAAGGACTGAAAGTTTCTAATTCCCCAGGGACTTTGATGGAGGAACACCTTCCTAGTCTAGGGCTGAATCCTCCAAAGGCATTACAGCATCACCCCTACAACTTCCCGGGTTTGTACAAAATAATAGCAATGATCACTCCCATTGTCTGGATGACTATTGACTGTGCCAGGTGGTTTCTATGCAGTTTGGCACTGAATTTTCGCCAACAACCATTATTTAGAGACTGTTATTTCATTTTATGGATGAGGAAGCCAAGGCTCAGAGTCATACAAGTGGGACCTGTGTGCTGAAATCGCACTCAGACCTGTATGACCCCAGCACCTAGATGCTTGTGGTCACTGTGAGGTACCGTCCACCAGCAGAGGTGAGACTACTTCAGTGGGTGCTCGGCCTCTGCCATCTTTAAATATAGCGAGATCTGGAGTCCCAGAAGAGAAGGCACAGCCTTAGGATCTCAGGGTTGCTGGGGCACCATGCTCACAGTGTCCATGGCCCAGGAGCGGCCCGGGGAGAGGCTGAGGGCGATTCAGGACTCTCTCCAAGTCTGTGTGGCTTTCCCTGCAGTTCTGAAACAATCCGGGCTGGGGAAGCACAAGCTGTGGAGGGCTAGACTCAGCCCCCAGACACCAGGCTGCTGATTCCATTTTAAGCTCTGGTTACTTCTATGAGGAGCCCTCTGCCTCCCCCACCTTAGCCAAATCTGTCAGTGCTCAGGAGGTTTCCAACTGCAGCCTAATTTGGCTCCACCCTCCCACATAGCCTCCATCCAGAAGTGCCTGGCAGGCCCAAAGCCCAGAGCCAAGCGCCCTCGGCTCGGGAGAACGTCAGGCCTCCTCCAGCAGGAAGATGAGGCAGCCCCCTGGAGTGAGTGGGGATCTCACAGAAATGGGGTTGAAGATAGGCTCTGGTTCTATCTGGAGCATTTTGTTATTTTGGAGGGAGTTATTTTTTGGGGGTGCCTTCCCCAGAAACAGTGGATCTAGCTAAGGAAGAGAGTCTTAGCTCTCCAAGTCCAGTGGTAGAAAGATGAATGCTGTAGAGAGGGGGCTTTGCATGGCCCATGGGCCATTCATAACAGCCTATCTGCTTTGTCCAGCCAGTGAAGAAACACACCATTCTTGTTTAAAAAAGAAAAGAAAAAGAAAAGAAAAGGGTTTTTTCCCTCTCAGGGACACCCTCCCCTTTTGGGGAGTTTTTCTCTCTCTCGCAGGTCGTGTTAGCCCTGAGAGAAGGCAGAGTGCAAATGAGGGCACGTGGCCTGGGATGCTCTCGGGTAGTGACCTGAAGGCCTCTTCTGGACATCAAGGCTGACCAGGGCCCCTAGGGGTGACCTGTACCTCCTTTCTGGCAGATCGTGTGGACTCTGGGAGAAAGCAGCCTATAATTGAAGGCATTCGGCTTGGGCTACTCCCAAGTAATGTCCTGAAGGCAGCTGCTGGACCCCAAAGTTCCAACAGCCCCTTTTGGGTGTTCAGCCAACTTTCCTTATTCCCTGCTGCTTCCAATAAACCATTTTATCCCCTTCAAAAAAATAAAAAATAAAGATAAAGAAAAATAAAAATAAAGAAAAAAAGAAAGAAAAAAAAAAAGCCTCCTGGCTTAGTGGGAATCCAATCCAATCCTCAGGGGGAGGGGGAAAGACTCCAGATTCTCTGTGGCTACACTATGTCCTCGGAGTCATGCAGAGAGTTCTACAAAGCGACCACAATGCTACACATTCACAATGTGCAATCTTAAAACACAGCTAATAACCTTTTCAAATGCCACGCCAGAGTCCCCCAGGAGCCAGCACGAGTCACTTCTTGTGAGCAGCCAGACCTAGTAAAGAATGTTCTCAGGGACACTGCGTTCCTACCTTTCCAAGCATTGTAAAAACCTGACCTTGGAAAAGGGCTTTTCCAAACCGATCTAACCTCATCACTTCACTTATGCCATACTATAAACTTTAGAACAGGTAACATGCCCATTTTACAGGATGAAGAAACTGAGGGAAGTTATTGGTTCCATCACAGCTCAATACTTTCAGAGCCTCTGGCCCCTTATCAAGGTCTCTTTCCCTAAGCCACCCCACCTGTCCATGAATCTAGGCTTGCAAAGAGGCCATGTGTAAGGAACCGAGACTGTGCTGGCAGGCCCCTAAGACTAGAAAAAATCTGTAAAGGTCATATGCTAGACGAACAAGTTGTTCTGCCACCAGGAGGAAGAAACCAAACCCAAACCGTAGGGTCTCAAAGAAAGAAAGATTGGACTAGAGTATCTAATGATGCTGTCAGACCCCCCAACACACACTCTTAATAGTCAACAGTAGTGGTGTTGATTGGCCTACGCAGGAGGAACAGGCATGGACAAGCCTGAGCTGTAGCCTTTCAAGCCTCTAAGAAGTGACCACAGAGTGTGAGAACTGGCTGCTCTTGTCTGTGAGCCCAGGAACAGGAGGCTGGATCTAAGTCCTCAGCCTCCTCCGAGGTTCAGAGACCCTGCTGAGATGATGAATGGGCCACTTTCCTGACTCCAAGTGTCTGAAGATAAAAGACATTATTTTAAGCCTTCTTCCTTTCTCAAATGCAATCCTGACATCTGGTCAGACCCCTTGTTAGATCCACCCTGTGGTTCTGCATGTTACAAAAGCTGTGCCATGCAACTGGGAGCCAGAAGCAGGACGTCAGGTGTTCTAGTCCCAGCCCCTACTCCACTTGGTAAGGCAGCTGGAGTGACTGTGGACCTCCTACCTGCCCAACTGAGGGGCACTGGGGTGAGGATCAGATTTGAGACCTTATGACCTACCAACATATAAGGAGAGAAAGCTGGGGTGAGGTGTTTTGAAATTATTATTAGCTAATATGTACTTTTGAGGAGAGTACTAGGGATTGAACACAGGGCATTCTACTTCCAAGCTACACCCCAGCTTTATTATTATTATTATTACTATTACTACTATACTACTTTGTGTGTGTGTGTTACTGGGGTTCCTGGAAGCCCTTCTACCTCTGGGCTACACTCCCAGACCTATTTTTACACTTTTATTTGGAAACAGGGTCTCCTAAGCCAGTGCGCGCGGCTGGCTTCGAACCTGTGCGATCCTCCTGTCTCTGCCTCCCAAGCGCGGGGATTACAAGCGTGTGCCACCACGCCCGGCCTACTACTACTAATTTTGAAACAGGATCTCACTGAGTTGCTGAAGATTTCGCTAGGTTGTTAAGTCCAACCTTGAGCCTGTGATCCTCTTGTCTCAGCCTCCCAAGAACTGGGATTACAGGCATAAGTTATCATACCCAGCTAATATGTACTATTTTAATGAGAGGCATCATTTCATTTAATCCCTACAACAAACCTATGAGGAAGCTACAGCTTTTAATCTCTACAGAGAAGAAAAGGAAGATTAGTCAGATTAAACAACGAGTCACACATGATAGTTAATGGTGGAGCCCAATCAACCCAGCTGGGTCCGACTCCAGGCTCAAGTCCTTGAACTCTATACTCTGTGGTCTCATGGGGTGAGCCCTATGATTGATCTCATAATAACCATATTGCCTGAAATTGAAGTCCATCCCAAATTGGGCAGGATCCACTTTCTCATGGTACCTATGCCTCCATCTTCCTTTTCTCTTGGTGCCTCTCCTCCCCGCCAAGGCTCCTTGCTGACTTTGGGGGATTAGGCTAGCCAAGCACATGTGGCAGGCTCACGGCTCATACTTCTCTTTACCCTTCGTGGCTCCAGATGGGAACCTGGGACAGCTCACTGTGTGCCCAACTCTACCCACCAGAGCCTCACTCTGATAAGTCCAAAATTGAGATCACTCTTCCCTGCATCCCCCTCCACCTGTGCATTCTCCTACTTTAGTCTTTCCTGATGATGAGTGTCATTAACCTAGACTATTGCAAAACCTTCCAGGAGTCCCCTGTTCCCATCTCTGCCTTTCCCAAACTCCCCACCCCCTTGTTGTCAAAGTGACCCTTTTAAGACCAGGTTCTGATCCTGGTCCTTCCCTATCATAAAACCTCCTATTCATATTTCACCTTGTAATTATCAAATAGTCCCAATGTACCAAGTTGTAGTAGCTTGTGTTTTTATTTATGCATCGGACAAATACTGAGCACCTTCTACATGTGAACAACATGCTGGGTGTTCAAGTTTGGCCATGAGTAGGAACAGTCCCTGCCTTCTCAGAGTACACAGTCCAGAGAGAATGAGGTTAAACAGTAGTTATATTAAAGTTGCAAAGAACTTACCATTTCATTATATGACATAATCCTTACAACCATCGCAAGAAGGCATTTTTGCAAAAACATAAACTGAGACTCAGAGTGATTAATTTGCCCAATAGAATAATCAGATTTCAAGCCCAAAGCCCCTGTATCTAACTCTCCATTACAACTGTCATCCTTCCTCTGATGACTACACAATATTCGAAACTCCCAAGTGGGTCCTTCAAGGGCCTTCACAATAGCCTGTGCTCCTCCCCAGGCACAACTAATCAGCCCTCCTTACAGGCATCCTCAGAAACCACCCTGCCCTCTTGTGGCTTCGCTGTTCCTATTTTCTCTGCCACGTAAACTCCTCCACCAATGTCCACCCCTTCCTGACACATAGTCCCCAATAGTAACCACACCACTTACACCTTCCTTGTGACTCTCAGAAGTACCCTATCTTACATATCCTATCAGGGTTGAATGTGAAGAATGCCACTCACCTTTCCTGGAGTGGCATTTTTCAGCATGGAACTGCCCTGTGCGGCAGAAAGCAAAATTCCCCCCTATGTGACTTCTTGTGCCAAGAGCCAAGAGGCCACACACCGTTTAGGTCAGACTCACACTAAATTCACTTCCTCTGGGATACTAGCACACAGCACACATCTCTTGCTTGGTTACCAGGCTAACAGCTTCAACAGGGCCATGATGCTTAAAAACACTAAAGGTTAAAGCCAGGTGTGGTGACACACGCTTGTAATCCCAGTACATAGGAGGCGGAGACAGGAGGATCACAGGTTCAAGGACAACCTTAGCAACTTAGTGAGGTCCTCAGCAACTTAGGGAGATCTGTTTCAAAATAAAAAATAAAAGAGAACTGGGGGTGTAGCTCAGAGGTAGAATACAACCAACCAACCAACCAACCAACCAACAAAAACAAAACAAACAAAAACCCCACTGAAAGTCATTAAATTACCCTGGTCATCCAACCACCAAATATGCAACGAAGGAGGGAATGTCATCCTTAATGAGAAGAAAATCAATAAATTGAAATCAACTTATTACTGAGACAGATGTTAAAAATTGGCAGGTAAAAAAGTTAAGTAGAAGCTGGGTGTGGTGGCGAACACTTGTAATTCCAGTACTTGGGAGACTGAATCGTGGTTCATGGACGGCCTCAGCTACTTAGTAAGGTCCTTTGAAACTTAGTGAGACCCAGTTTCAAAATAAAGAATAAAGCCGGTGTGGTGGTGCATGCTTGTAATCCCAGCATTAGGGAGGCTGAGATGGGAGGATCACCGTTCATGGACATCCTCAGCTACTACTTAGTGAGGACCTTTGAAACTCAGGGAGACCCTATTTCAAAATAAAGAATAAAAAATAGGGCTGGGGGTGTAGCTCAGAGGTAGAATGCCCCTGGGTCCCATCCCCAGTATGCCAGACACACACAAAAAGTTAGAGCCAAGCACAGTGGGGCATGCCTGTAATCCCAGTACTTGGGAGGTGGAGACAGGATTGCAAGTTTGGGGCCAGTCTCAGCAATTTAGCAAGATCCTCGGCAACTTAATGAGATCTTGTTTCAAAATAAAAAATAAAATAAGAAGGGTTGGGGGTGTAGCACATAGGTAGAATCAATCCCCTTGGGTTCAGTCCCTACAAATGCCAGCTACTGTTGCAATTAGTTACAATTCTATTTGATAAGCATTTATCAAACCTTTCAGAAGTGATCTAGGACCTTGCACCTCCCAAGAGGTGTGCAGATGTCTATCAGGAGCCCTCATTAGGCCAGCAGTAAATACAACCCAAGCCCCTCCTCTTTCAAACGCTTCCTTCTGGCTCCCTGGCTCCCCCTTGTGGTAGTCCTGGGTTCAACATGTGGAGGGCTGGCTGGGGACAGACTAGACACTTCATCTGAAAAGGCAGAGTTCTGGGTAATGGAGACAGTGGTGTGTCTGCAGGAAGGAGCTCAGGGCTGGGAGCCAGGAAACTCAGAACTCCCAGCCAGCTGAGTCACCTCTCTGCTGCTGTAGGCTGAGCGGTGATTCCATCAGGAATCCTGCTAAGGAATGACAAGAAGAACGGTGTGTATTTGGGGTGGGATTGGGGTTGTTGGCAGAAAGGCAGCAGGGACCTGCTGGACTGAAGGCCATCAGCCAGACTCATATGCCTTGGAGCTTTGGGAGCCATCTGTCTCTTGGGTGGATGAGGGCAGGGTCACCTACAGAGTGGAACAGTGACTTAGGCCTCTGGGATAATAGTAAATCAGGTGGCAAGAAGTGGCCACCCAAGTATGAAGCCATAGAATGCCAGTTTTAGTCTGGGTCAGTAACCCAACTTTCTGGAACTCCAGAGAATAGGCAGAGGCTGACCATGATGAGTTTCATGTATGAATCTAGATTTAGACTCATTCTGAGGAAGTCACTAAAGTTTTTATCACAGGGTGACAGGAAAGAAAAAACTCCAGGGTGGCTGAGCGTTGTGGTGCACACCTGTATTCCCGGCTACTTGAACGCTGAGGCAGGAGGATTGCAAGTTCAAGGTCAGCCTGAGCAACTTAGCAAGACCTGTCTCAAATAAAAATTAAAAGGCTGGGGGTGGCTGGGCGTGGTGGCACACATTTGTAATCCCAGTACTTGGGAGGCTGAGACGGGAGGATCGCAGGTTCTCAGCCGGCCTCAGCTACTTAGTGAGGCGCCATGAGACTTAGTGAGACCCTGGTTCAACATGAAGAATAAAAAAGAGGAGTGGGGTGCAGCTCGGAGGTAGATGTTCCTGGGTTCAATCCTTAGTACCACAAAAATAAATAAATAAAAAATAAAAAGAAAAGGCTAGGGGTGTGGTTTAGTGGCAGACCCCTTGCCTAGCATGCACGAAGCCCTGGGTTCACTCTCAGGTACTGCAAAAACAAAACAACACACAAGAAACAAGCAGACAAAACTTCCCAGCAAGGCATCCGTGGACTGGACAACCAAAGAGAATAGCCCCGTTATGGCGGCATTTTCCACAGATAGCACCTGAAAGGATTTTAGAACAGGACTTGGCTCAATAAATATTTGTGGAATAAATTTGAATCAGTCTTTAGACACATTTTTCAAAAAAATTTTAAATATTAAATATTAATTCAATGTGTGTCTGGAAAAAAAATCCTAAGTACATCAAAGCAGTGATTCAAGGATATGTTAAAAAAATTTCCTTTAACATGGGTTAAGTTTAATAAAGTGAGTCTATATAAAGAAGAACTTGAAGTAAATAATGGCATGGGGGAATATAATTATAGCCACAGTCCTAAGCGTGGCAGTGCCTACGTGCGGTCTAGGAACTGCCGTGGGAGGGGGCGGCCTTTGTGGGGGGCCTGGAGGCTGGTTTCCAGGGTTGCTGCTCAGGGGCTCTGTAGGGCCAGGGGAGGGGAAGTCATCTGGGCCTGTTGGATGGAAGATGTAAGCTCTGACTGCCAGGGATTGGATGGAAGGGGAGTGGTTGTGTTTCTCTTTTGTAGTCTATGCATTGTGGCGCCCTAGGCCAGAGGGACAGAGCTGCCAGGGCCCCCCTGGGCCACAGCTGGTTATAATGAGTCTACAGTGGTGAGCAAAGATAAAGATCCTCTCTCGGCTTTCCCAGAATCAACGAAAGGACTGGACCAAGCTCTCAGAGGCCTTACTTCTTTGTAAGGGCCCTGGGGAGCCACTCAGGGCTTTTCATTACCGTGTGACATGAGAAGGGCCCTTTGGAGACCACCAGGAATATAGATCCTTTGGGGCCTGCCCACAAATAAAGAAATTATAGTTGTTTGGGCAATTTATTGTGGCCTCCCACCAATAGCAATGGTGTTCTGTAGTAAACAGGCTGGAAATGAAGAAGGATCTGGAGTAGACTTGGAGATCTGGTTGGCCAGTCAGTAGGATCTAGGAAAAGGTCTGACACTGGAGACCTCAGAGATCTCCAAAGAGAGACTGCAAAACCACTGGTTCTGGGGTTGGCAGAAGCACAGGCAGCTACCAACCACCCTCCCTCTGTCTCTGACACATGCCAGAGGCAGGCAAACCCACTGGGCCTCCAGAGTTTGCAGCTGGGGGCTGTGAGCCATCCCTGCCACCCCCCCCATCCCTCATCCGCCCCTTTCTCTGCATGGCAGAGAGAAGACAGAACTTTGTGATTATTGCTTTTAAAGGGTTGAGGGCAAATACTCATCTACAGGATGATCTCAATCATCGTTTGAAAAATGCATGAATGTACAGGAAGGACATAGAAAAACGTTAATGAAGAGTGGTTCTCTCTAGATGCAAGTAAAAAAAAATCAATGAATTTCTTTTCCTTAAAGAGCAGAGAGGAGAAATGCCACCAAGGTGAGCCCTCCCTACTAATAGATGTATGCCCCCCAACTAGCTGAGCTCAGACCCAGGCCCCTGACTCAATAAATCCCCATGAAGAAGGCACCAGGGCATGAGGTGAGCCCAGCCTCACCATCACATCAGGAAGGAACGTTCCATCTTGATATTTAATGGCAAATCAAGCCACGGTGGAAATCAGCACAAACAAGCTTTTTAGAAAAGGAGAGGGAGCTTGGAGCAGTGCCCAGTTGTATTGACAGAAGGCTGGGTCCTGCCCCAGCTCTGCTGAAGCACGCAGACAGGCCTGTCCAAAGCAAACACAGCAGCTCGCCTGCCAGCCCAGCACGCCCCACACTGGGTAGTTGGTCAGCTGGGTGCTGCTCAGCACCACACAGGAAGCTTGCTCCTTCCCCTTTGACATTTCAATTGGGTTTCTAGGGGCTTGGGATGTTACATGTCCTAGAGGGTCAAAATCATCCCATTTGGAGAATGCTGCTTTGGGGAAGGAACAGAAAGACCCCAAGAGGGAGATCCAGGAAGTAGTGAGGGAATCAGGCTCCAGGGTAGAGGGTGGGCAGCGTTGGAAGAGCAGAGAAAAGAGACTTGGAAGCACCCAAAGGGAAAAGAAAGTCGGGAAAATAAAGAGTTGTTAAATAAGCTTTTAGGAATGTTGCTGTACAGTGTGCTATGTAAGATCCCTTCTCCATCTTCCAAGGAGATGCATCAAAACTCTGCATTGTTGGCCTGGGGTTGTAGGTAGAGCACCTGCCTCACACACTCAAGGTCTTAGTTTCTGTCTCAGACTCCGCAAACAATGACCACAACAGTGAAACCCACGTTACTCATCCAGTTTTGGGAGTCTTCTGTGCCCATCCTTTCCCACCCATACCTTGAATGGACAGGCTCCAGCAAAGGGCCAGGCCCTCCCAAGAGGCCTGGTCACATCCAGGCTACGCCAGAAACAGTGACTATTCCAAAGTCTGGGGAGGATGTACTGAATTTTTAAATATACAATTTAGGACCATTTGAATATCATCCTTATAAAATCATGCCATACTTGCTTTCTAACAACGCTTTTCAGGAGACAAGGAGGCACCGGGGGCAGAGCGAGGGGTAAGGCCCATGGGGGCATCAGGCATTTGACCACCATTGATTACATGCGTAGTGGCCAGAAGAAGCAGGTAGATGGCTTCTTTGGAGACCTGGGGTTGCTTGTAAGTTACTCGCAATGTCTAGATCTCCCAGTATTGTCTCTTAGACCTTGGGCTTTTCACTCCTAGACACACCCTGAGCTTTTCCACTCTCCTACCCTACTGTAAGCACAGGATGGGCAGGGGCCATGTCTCTCCTCTTCATCACCAAGCCCCCGCATTCCCGGGCCTGGTCATGGTGAACACTTAAAACACACCTGTGAAATGATTTAAGATGGTGCCCTGGACCACTCCTTTCATCCCTGATCAGCGACGTTCAACTCACAGATAAAGGATCCTATCAGATGCTACCTTCTTTGGGAAGCCTTCCTTGATTTCTCCCAGCAGGAATATTCATGCTATGTATCCCCAAAAACTTGGCTCATAGTTTTATTATGCATGTGTCATGGATACTGTTTGGTTGCATTCTGCTTCCCCTGCCCAAATATAAGCTTTTTGGGGGCAGTTGTGATACATCATTTATTACTCTTCCTCTCACCGGTGTTTGGCACATGGTAGACAATCAATAAATGCTTGTTCAGCATAAGAATCAATTAGTGCTCTCCTCTGTCTCCATTCTAAACCCTGCACATTGGAGTTCAGAATCACTCTAGTTCTAGTGCCTTGGAAAAAACTAGAACCAAGAGCTGTTTTGGATGTCAACTTCAGGGCCTATAACATGGAACATGTCCAGTCCCCCCGAAGGCCTCGCCGGCCTGGCTGGCAGAGCGGTGAGAGGGCTGAAGTAGAGCTCTGTGGCGGCCCATGGACCGAAGGCAGGATGATGCATGAAACTTCAGCTCCATCATCCCCACTGCCCCAGGGCTGCAAGGACCTTCTAGAGGTTTCTCTGGGACTCACCCTGTCCCTGCCCATGCCCACACACAGCTCTAGGCACAAACACGGCATCTCAGGTGTCTCCATGTTACCGGTCCAGCCCCTTGGAAATGATCTGTCTGTGGCTCCATCTGGCCACAAGGAGACCCCAACATCCTTCATAGCTGGAATATCACAGCCTCATTCTCCCCGCTGCACACCAGAGCTCCCAGGAGAGCTGAGCCTGGGGCGCCTGCCAAGGCTGCTCCAGCTCGGCGGGAGTGCTGCTACCTACCTGGCCGAAGGCCGGGGCCAGCGTGCTCTCTGGAGAGGGTCTGCCCCGGGCCGGGCCCTGTCGCTCACTGCAGTCCAGCTGGATCAGGCTGCGGCATTCCGCGTGGCAGGTGAATTTACAGTCTGGAGGGGAAAGAACCACAGGGAGATGAGGGGTCAGGCAGAATCGCCACCACTTCCACCCAGAGAAAGAGCCAGGAGAGTGCGTCCAGCTCTCCATGGGAAGAGCAGTGCCGGAGGGCAGCGGCCGGCTGAGGGTCAGGCCCTGCTCTCTGTGCCACCCGGAACAGCAGTGTGTAAGTGCCTTAGGCCTGCACGAGCTGCCTTCACCTGCATCCTTTTGTGTGACTCTGTAATTGTTATCATGGGGCCTGGGGACTTCATGACCTCCTCATGATCAGGCCATCTGGCTCCAGACTGGCACGCTTTCTACAAACACACATCAGTCACCTGGGGCCACAGAACCGTGAGAAAAGACTGGATTTTTCTGGACCTCATTTTTTTTTTTATTTTGGTATTGGGGATCAAACCTAGGGGCATTCTACCTTCAAGCTACACCCCAGCCCTATTTTTTATGCTTTATTTTGAAACAGGGTCTAAGTTGCAGAGGGCCCAAGTATCTGAGGCGGGCTGTGAACCTGGGATCCTCCTGTCTCAGTTTCCCAAGTACAAGGATTACACGTAAGCACCGCCACACCCGGCTCTCCGGACCTCATTTTGCCAATCAGTAAAATATAGATAGAGCTGCCCTGCATTAGCACAATGACGTCTACAGGTAGAGGGGAAGATATGTCTAGAAGAATTAAAAGTCCTTCCAGAGATGAAGACAGTATCATCAGAGGAAGGGCTGTTACGTCACTCCAACTCGGGCTAGTCCAGAAATGTCAGGACAGCTCCTCTAAGCCAGTTGAAATAGCCTGCTCACGACATCCCAAGAGGGGAGAACAGCACATTCCATAGGCAATATTCATTTCCACGAAGCAATGACTTAATGGCCAGAGCTGAAAAGAGCCTTGAGGGCTCCCTTAGAGACAGGGAAGGGAAGGCCCAGAGAGGGAAAGTGAGGTTCCCAGCAACACATAGCCCATCGGCAGCAGAGCCTAGGACGCTGGCATTTTCCAGGGCTCCCTCTGGAGCCTCCTTGGCAGAAGAGAGAGGAAGTCAAAGAGGCCAAAAGACAGAGAGACTCAGCCAGGGAACAGAGGGTGAGGACTGAGGGGCGAAGGAAAGGGTGAAGCGGAAGAGCCAATGCAAGGTCACTGTCATTAGCAAATGCATGAACCGGAAGCGTGGCTGCTCAAGCAGGAGGCCCATCTGTGCAGGTGTGGGGTCTCCTGCGCGCTGCCCCCCGACTGTGCGGCAGATGCATGGAATGGGCTGTGACGAGTGGCCTTTGTGGCAGGGGACACCACGGCCTGGACTTGCTTGGACAACCTGGGCACTAGGGGCACCTGTAATCGATAAGGACTCAAGCACCCTGAGATGCTACCAAAAACCCAGCAATCTTCTTTTGGAGGGGTACTGGAGATTGCATCCAGAGGCATTTTACCCCTGAGCTATACCCCCAACCCTTGTGTTTTTATTCTTTGTTTTGAAGGAAGGTCTTGCTAGGTTGTTGAGTGTTTCACTAAGTTGCTGAAGCTGGCCTCAAACTTGCAATCCTCCTGTCTCAGCCTCTCAAGTACCAGGATTACAGATGTGTGCCCCCATGTCCTGTCACTGGTCTCTTTTGACCCCATCTGGAGGTAGGGATGGCAGCTGCTCCTGTGCCCGCTCATTTGAGGACTTCTGGAATGAGACTCCCACTCTCCTCAGCCGCCCCTTCCTTCACATCCCCAAAGGCAGGCGCTTATCGTGCTTGGGTTTGGCCACTAAGGTCTGCAGGGGGATGCCCTGACACTTGTGGGGATTCAGAGAAGCTCCAGACCCCTGCGACCTTCTATGCCATGGTCTGAAGCTCCTGGCTGGCACCTAGCAAGGCATTTAGAAGCTATATTGCCCATTTCCATCATGTGTGACGGGGAGGCCTGCCAACGTCCCTTCCCATAGGCCCCAGGGTCTCTGGGTCTTCCTGACCTTCTTCTCAGAGGCCCATTCCTTCCTGGAGATGGAATGGGTGTTCAATTCTCTGAGGCTTTACCAACCCTCCTTGCAGGTGCCCACGTGTGTTTCTGGGCCGCCCCAGTAGAAGATCTCCTGCCCAGCACAAAAAACAGTCTCATCCTTAGTGGGCGCAGGGCATAGAGGCCAAGTCTCCCTGCCTGCTGTGCCCAGAAACGCCAGGGCTTTTTGATAATGTAATACTGAGGTCTGAGCCCATAAAGGACGGCATTGTTCTGGGTTCTGGCCCTGGGACACACCTGTATGGCTGCTGGTCACGCTTTGAGCAATGAAGAATGCTCCAGGGATGCCAAGAAGTAGGAACAAGGAAGAGGAGGAAGAACTGGAAGCTCTCCCAGCCCCACGGTGAGTGAGCGAGGGCCGCCACGGGCTCCCAGGCTGCAAGCGTCTCAGAAGCACAAGCCTCTCTCCTCCCCTTGCAGCTTCTTGTGTGGTTGACCCAAGCACTCTGTGTCCATCTGCGCATCTGGGCCCCCCTCTCCCCCCACCCACCTCTCTCTCTCTCTCTCTCTCTCTCTCTCTCTCTCTCTCTCTCTCACACACACACACACACACACACACACACACACACACCCTGGAAATGGCACCAAAACCTCAGAAAGATCTTTTTACAGGCTGACGCTGAGTTGGACGGAGCTGGGAACAGAAGACTCCAGGAGGAGGCTTTTGGAAGTTTAGAGAAAGCACTGTTGGGCACTAGTGACTTTGTTCCATCAGACCGTGTAATCACAGGCTGTAGCAAAGCCACCGAGGTACATCCCCGAACTTCCCAGCCCCTGAAGATGCCAAGCCCAGGGCTTTGAGGCCAGTAGCAATGAAGTCAGACTCGTCCTGTTCTCCTCCAAACACAGAAGCAACAACCCATGAGGCTGTGTGTGCTGGGAATGGGGAGCCCCATGACATCCAACGGCAGGGCGATGTCCCTTGGGACCCAGTGTTAAGCCCTGCAGACCGTCCTTCCTTTGGGGCAGCTCCTTGTGGTGCTGCAGGCCATGCCCTGTGCTTGCCATTCCATCAGCCTCCACAGCCTACAGCAGGTATTCAGCTTGGACAAGGAAGAAAGAGAGACCCCGGGTGGAGAAGGAGGGCTCAGCCCTCACTGGACAGTCAGTGCCATCCTCTCTGGCTGCAGCACCCCTGTCCTGAGCCCAGATCGCCCCATGCTCTGTGCTAGCTGAGGGCGGAGGGGGAAGCAGGGCCCTGGGGGACCAGGTAGCTGGGCAGTCAGGACGCACAACCAATGAGCCAGAGGCACAGCGGCGACTTCACCATGCACAGGTCTGGGCGGCTTGTTCACGTAACAGTCTGGGACCCTTGCCAGTCAGAGCAGCTGGGAAGGTCTAGGTGCTGGAGAAACTGACTGGAAGGAGCTCAAATGCACTCAGCACAGGGCGCAGCGGAGGTGGGGCTCCTCGGTCACTAACTAGTTGGGACAAGGGTCTCACCACCCAGAGGCAGCAGCAATATTCCTGGGCTGTGAACCCTTCCGTCCTTGTGTGTGTGTGTGTGTGTGTGTGTGTGTGTGTGTGTGTGTGTGCGGTACTGGGGATGGAACAGGGGCATTCTACCTCCAAGCTACACCCCAGCCCTATTTTAGTTTTATTTTGAAGCAGGTCTCTATAGGTTGATGAGAGTCTCACTACTTGCTGAGGCTGTCCTTGAACCTGAGATCCTCCTGTTTCAGCCTCCCAAGTACGGGGGTCAGAAGTGCATACTTGTAATGCCTAGCTCTAACTGTGGTTTCTTGGAGAAAACTGGCATTTCCTTCTTTTTTTCTTTTTCTTTTCTTTCTTTTTCTTCTTTCCTTCTTTCTCTCTTTCTCTCTTTTTCTTTCTTTTGTGGTACTGGAAATGGAAGTGAAGTCAAGAGCGTTCTACCTCTGAGCTACACCCCCGGTCCTTTTTAAATTTTTATTTTTAAGTAGGGTCTTGTTAGATTGCTGCTTAGAGTCTCACTATGTTGCTGAGGCTATCCTCAAAACTGCAATCCTCCTCCTGTCTCAGCCTCCCATGTACTGGGATTACAGGTGTGGGCCACTGTGCCTGGCCTGACATTTCTTTAGTATTGTCATCTGTAAAACAGAATGATCCCTTCCCCTCTCTACCTTCTCCTTCCAGCTATGGCTCCTGTCTCCATCCCCAGGAGATGCTTTGAGGAAAGTAAATGCACTTTCAGGTTTGGAAAGAAGAGCCTATGGAAATAGAAGGGGAGAATAAGGAGAGATGGTGGAAACAACCTGCTCTAGGGGTCCCCGTCCCAAGAAGGCGGCATGAGCAGGGACGGAGGGCCTCCCCTCCGCAGCGTGTCCTAGGACTGCTGCGGCAAAGGACCACGAACTGGGTGGTTTAAAACAGAAACGTGTTGTCTCCAACTCTGGAGGCCACAAGTCTGGTGTCCGGAGGCTAAAGTTGCTGGCAGGGCTGTGCTCCCTCTGAAAGCTGTGAGGCCATCCCCTGGCCTCTTCCCGGCTCCCGGGAGCTCGCTGGCCACCCGTGGCATTCCTCGGCTGCAGCTCCATACCTCCCAACTCTGCCTGCATCTCCACCCGCGTCTCCACCTGGCCTTCTCCTTGTGTCTCTGTCTTCGCAGGACTGTCTTCTTATAAGAATACTAGTCACACTGGATTAGAGAGCCTACTCCAGTATGATCTCATTTTAACTAATTATATCTGCAACTACCCCAGTTCCAAACACAATCTCGTTCTTATGCTGGGTGTGGTGGTGCATGCCTGCAATCCCAGGCATGAGAGAGCAGGATCTTCTGTTTGAGGTCAGCCTCAGCAACTTAGTGAGGCCCTCCACAACTTAATGAGACCCTGGTTTTTTTGGGGTTTTTTTTCTCCTCCTCCTCCTCCTCCTCCTCCTCCTCCTCCTCCTCCTCCTCCTCCTCCTTCTTCTTCTTCTTCTTCTTCTTCTTCTTCTTCTTCTTTTTGTGGTACTGGGGGTGGAACCCAGGGGCTTTCTACCTCCGGGCTATATTCCCAGACCTATTTTTTAATATTTTATTTGGAAACAGGGTCTCATTAAGTTGCTGAGAGCCTCACTAAGTAGCCTCACTATGTAGCTGCACAGGCTGGCTTCACACCTGTGCAATCCTCCTGTCTCAGCCTCCCAAGTGCGGGAATTACAAGCGTGCGCCACCACGCCTGGCTTATTTTTTATTTTAAAACAGGGTCTCAGCCGGGTGTGGTGGCACACGCTTGTAATCCCCACGCTTGGGAGGCTGAGACAGGAGGATCGCACAGGTTTGAAGCCAGCCTCAGCTACTTAGTGAGGCTCTCAGCAACTTAGTGAGACCCCCTTTCCAAATACAGTATAAAATAGGTCTGGGAGTATAGCCTGGAGGTAGAAAGCCTCTGGGTTCTACCACGAATACCACCAAAAATTAATAACAATAATAATAATAATAATAATAATAATAATAATAGGACCAGGGGTATAGCTCAGAGGTAGAATGCCCCTGGGCTCAATTTCCCAGGACCAAAACAAAGACTTAAATATGCCTTTTGGATGTGGGTGGGAAGAGTATAGATCAACCCACGACTAGACCCTGAGCCATACTGGAACACAGAGCTCTTAGGTCCCAACAGCTGGGGCCTCCCGTGGCCTGTCTGATCTAGCCGAGGTCAGGCCTCTGCTCCCCCAGGGGCCTGCTCGTTTCACCACCCTGGCAGCCTGTGCTCAGAAATGGCCTTGCCTCTTCTACTTCAACACAGCAGAGTTAAAGGCAGCCAGTGAAACCCCATGCTGGGAGACTGTTTTCCAAAATGTCGAGGCTGCCCACATCCCCTTACTCCCCAGGGCTGCCAGAGTTGGTTTCTGCCCCCACATTGGCTGCCAATACGTGTGCAAACCAGGGCACACACTCTGCTGGGGGACTGTGGCTAGTTTTCGGAATCAGAGGCATTCCACTGATAAGAAACCCGCAAGGCCCCTTCACCCAGGAGCTGCAGCAAAATTCTGAGATAACACAGAGCTCTCCTCTCAACCTTCCCCTCCGCTGGCCCAGGCCAGGCTTTGGGAGGGCAGGGCAGGCCCCAGGGGTGCAGAGCTGGATTACAGAGAGTACACCCGCTGCCTTTCTGCGGTCACTCCCAGGTGGGCAAACAACAACTTCTCTCCCTGATGGACAAAGAAATTTCTGAGGCTGAGGAAAAACAGAGAGCCTTGGAGGCCAGGAGCCTGGGCACCAGGGCCTTCTGGAAGAAGGTTCACCCTAGAACAGACCTCCCCCACCCCCTTCCCCACTCTCTCAGGACCAGCATCCTGGACCTTGCTATTTGATGGAGGAGGAATGGACTTGGTGAAAGGCCTGGCCTCCAGTCTCCACTCAAATAGCTCTGTGACACTGGATAAGTTGCTGAACTTCTCTGAGCATTCATGTTCTCTATAAAATGAGAGTCATAACACCCAGTTCGTAGGGCTGCCCTGAGGGTGAAATGGGCCTCTTGATCTGAGAGTGGCACCAAAGGCCTGGAATGTGGAGCCCCAGCTCAGTGACAGTCCCTCCCCTCCCTCTCCTCCCAGGACTCTGCTCTGAGGATTTCCCCCTCTCCCCCATCAAGCTTCTGTTGGGGAATCTATAGGCTCACCAACTTCCCCCTGCTGGTTAGTTCAAGACAAGCACACAAATAGTTTTTAAAGTAATGTGTTAGACACTAAAGGGAAATCTGGAAAAAAAAAAATGTGCATTAGAAAGTTGCAATTTCCAAAAGGTTTAAAAAGCAGGAGTAAGGAGTATCCTGATCCTCTGGAACAACCAGGGGACAGTCTTGGCTCCCTTCTAAGACATTCTGGAATCACCTATTCAGGCACCAGGTGTCACTCACTGGAGCCTCCAGGCTGTACCAGCAACTCAGAGACCACCCAGAATGTCTCCATCACCGTGCGTCCACTCGGCCCAGGGCCTGCTGCCTCCACCATCATGCACAGCCTCTGTACGCCTGCTCCCGTGGCCAGAAAAACCCCTCTCTACCCGCTCCCCACACTTCCCGTCCGACCTCAGGTCCTCTGGTAGGCCCAGGAGAACACACTGTGAGCAACGCACAGGTGCTTTCTTGAATCCCACACTCTCCCAGCCTTTGCTCAGGGCCCTGGTGGCACTGGCAAAGCCCACCACTGAGCAGCCGGAAGGGGTCTAACACGATTAGCTGAGTAAAGAGCATAGAGCACCCCACCTTTGGCTGAACCGGAGAGACTGGTGTTCGCGTGCTAGTCTGACCCAATGCTCGTGTCCCAGCTTTCACCTGACTCAGTTTCCTCATCTACTGGGTGGAGGGTGGATAGCAGTGCCTCACAGAGTTACTGAGAAAATCAAATGAGATAATCGTGCAAATAACAACGTAAGACTTGATAGACTTTGGGTTCCATAAATATCATTCTTATTGCCTGGCTAAAATCCAAGCCCAGGCTGGCCAGTGGTTGGTTGCATCAGACATCTGAAGGCCTGTCTGTGCGTGTCCCACCTTCTCCAGACTCCCACTGAGTCCTGGCACCTCCTCAGACATCCCACTGCACCCCCATCCCGGTCCAGGCGAGAGGCCCTAGATTTTAGCTCTCTGCAGGGGGTAGGGAGCACCAGGTGTATTTGGAGCCTGAGGAGGGTGACCCTCCTCACCTTGGAGAGGCATCTCTGCTGCCCCCTGGGACTCCCCTTCTCTCCCCCACCCCAATATTTGAATTTCTAAAATGTTACTCTAGTTTTGAAAAAGAAAATCGTCAACGAAAGTTGATCATGTCCAGCAATGTAGAGGATGTGGAGAAATGTCAGGCAGCACCTGAGTGATGGTACCGGTTTCCTGCAGGGATTTGTCCTGAGAGTTCATTTCCTCATATCTAGGTACATTTTCGCCAACATGTTCATCACAGAGTTATGATGAGAAAATGCCAGAAATACTCCCATATCCCCTCAGGAGACTCGTTATGGTTATGCCGTGTTTTTAAATGGAATATTCTATAGCCAATGGATAAGATGATGCAGATAAACACTGGTCAACTTGGAAATACGTCCACAGTGCGCCGCTGAAAGAGGAAAGTTTGTGTTTTATGATTATGATTATAACACACATATACACACACACTTATATACACTATGAAGATAAATATCTAGAAGGTAGATCACATGCTTGCTCTAAAGGATGGATGAAATTTCAAGTAGTTTTCCTTTTTATTTTTTTTTTCTCAGTACTGGAGATTGAACCCAAGGCTTCTCACATTCACATGCTAGGCAAGTGTTCTACTGCTGAGCTACAGCCCCACCACTTTTTATGTTTTATTTTATTTATTTATTTATTTATTTATTTATTTATTTTTGGTGGTACTGGGTTTACTTGGGTTTCCTGGAGGCCCTTCTACCTCCGGGCTACACTCCCAGACCTATTTTTACATTTTTATTTGGAAACAGGGTCTCCTAAGCCAGCGCGCGTGGCTGGCTTCGAACCTGCGCGATCCTCCTGTCTCTGCCTCCCAAGGGCGGGGATTACAAGCGTGCACCACCACGCCCGGCTTATGTTTTATTTTGAGACAGGCAGAGTCTTACTAAGTTTCCAAGGCTGGCCTTGAACTTGGCAATCCTCCTGCCTCAGTCTCCCCCATTATCAACATCCTGCACTGGAGCGGTCCATCTGCTGCAGTTGATGAACCTGCATGGGCACGTCATTATCACCCAGAGCCCATATATTCTGTGGGTTTGAACATGCATCCATGACTATAGTACCATATGGAGTAGTTTCACAGCCTTAAAAAATCCCCTGAGTTCCACCCATTCATCCTTCTCTACCCCCAGACCCTGGCATCCAGTGATCCCTAATTGTTTCCGTAGTTTTGCCTTTTTTGACAAGAAAAACAAAAATTGGTTGCAATCACAGTAAGTAGCCTTTTTGGATTGGCTCTTTCACTGAGTAACATGCATTTAAGTTTCTTCCTTTTCTTTCCATGACTAAGATAGCTGGTCTCCTTTTATTGCTGAATAATATTCCATCTTCTGGATGTACATGTTTTATTTATTTTTTCACCTACTGAAGGACATCCTGGTTGTTTTCAAGTTCTGACAGTTCTGAATAAAGCTGCTATCAGCATCCATGTGCAGTTTTTGTGTGGACATGTTTTCAACTCCTTCGGTCTGGCCCTATTTTAAAGATGTGGAAATTGAGACTTGAAATGGTTAAGTGATTCGCTGACAGCTTTGCAGCTAGCAAGCCTCGGGGGTGGAAATGCATCACAGCTGGCTGCCTCTCAGATCTCTCTTTCTCAGTCCTCAGCCCTGTCTCCCCTATTGGTCCTAGTCCCCTTACTCTGCATTGCTGGAGGCCAGAAATGGGCTTCATCAAGGATGAAAGTTAGGTGGCCTGAGGCCAGAGCAAGCTTGGGTTGAAGGGCTTGGGGCTAGGGGTACCTTTTCCTGTGTCCTAGCAGGTAACAGTGTGAGCCCCCCCCCCCCCATTTGCGTTTCCACCCAACCTTCAGGGGTTTGGGAAGGGCCAGCTCACAGTGGGTCAAACTGCCCTAAGTCAAGCTGCTCAGCCTTTGAGGCTGCCAGTGCCCTGGGAGCTTCTGACTCACAATATCATCTGCCTGCTCAGGACTGGTTCTCTGTCTACCACCCTTCTGTCTCTGGGATGCCACCTCTGGGAGATTTGAAGCTATGAGGTAGCAGCCAGAGGTTCTCATCCAGGGCTCTCAGGGCACCCTCGGCAGAGAGGCCAGCTCTTTGGCCAAGTCCAGAAGAGAGCAGGCACTCAGCCTCCCTGATTCAAACAAGCCCAGCCTTAGTAGCCCTGCTAGGACATCAGGACGGTCACAGTACCAGAGGCATAGACTGGCACCCAAGGGTACCCACTCGCCAGCTATAAATCAGAAATCCTGAATCACACCGCTGGACATGTGCTAGAGGTCTTTAAGAACAGGTGGAGAGATGGAACACTCAACCTGGGCCAGGGAGTAGAAAGAATCAGGTTTCTAGAGTGGCGCGGGTCTAGATTTGGACCTGAGCCTGCCTATGACTGGGTATGAGATAGCTGGACAATTTACCTCAGTTAAATATGGGTTTTATTTGGCCTCAATTCCCTCACCTGCAAAACAGGGTTGATAAGATCTTTGTTTCCAAGATTAGAGAGAATATATGTAAAGTATCCAGTGGGTCTGGCACTTAGTAGGTATTCAGTAAACAACAGTTGTCATTTTCAACACCAGGAGACTCCTGAGTTAGAGTACGTGCTTTCCTACAGAATCAGCATGTGATACCAGCCAAGAACCTCTTTATTCTCAGGTCCTTGCCTACTGAATTAAGGTAAAGAGAATAGTGCAACTCCCATTCCTGTAGGTTCTTCCTACCTGCCCCCCCAACTGTGATGGACCCAGAAGAACAAGGCAGGGGATGGGAGACAGGTCAAGATGGAGAGAGTGGTTGCCAAGCATAGAGGTCTGCAGCTGCTGCCAAGATCAGCATGACCTATATGTTTTCCATACTCCTGGCTAAACCCCTGGTGAGGCCAAGAGCAAGGGAATGGAAACTCCCCACTCCTGGGGTTGGGCAGCCAGCGCAGGCCATCTGCACCTTAATGTTTCCATAAAGGAGCCTGGATCCCAGCCCTCTGGAGACCATAAACTATAGTTCCTTGTTTCAGAAGACAGACCACCCCTGAAGGCACTCAGCACCCCCAGCCCAGGGGGTCTGGAGGCCATGACTGCTCCTTCCCACCGTGCAATCCTAATGCCAGCTCTAGAATATGACAGAAAAGAAGCCAGAAGGCCAACAAGAAAGGCCAATGCAGTAGTAAGACAAGGGACCTAGAACTCTTAGGCCGGAGCTCACTGCTCCTTCCTGCAATAGGTGAGCAGCTCCCTGTGCAGGGGCTGCTGTCTCCGTGGGGAAAGCCGAGAGGATGAACCTGGGCATGGTCAAGTTTGGGTCTGATGTTTAGTTCCCATGTAAAACAGGACTGGGGAGCAGGTCCTCCAAGTCAGGCAGGGTGGAGAAAGTGCTAGAGAGGTGTGCCAGTGCTGGGGAGACCGGGTGAACCAAGGGCAGCCCAGTTGTTGCTCAGCAGATATTAAAGCAGATATAAAAACTCCCTGAAATGCTGGTCCCCCTATCTAATGTCTTGGTCACTAATTCCCCAAGCCAAGCCTCTTGTCACATTCCTGAGCAGGCTGGACGTGTCCCCTGAGCCCTCCTCCTAGACATACCCTGCTGGCCTGGCAGAAGTTGAGTGCCCGGGCAGGTCCACAGAGGCATAATCCTGCCCCACGTAGGTGGGCGTGGGTGGGTGCGCCTCTCAGGCAGCGCATTAATCATCTGTTTCCAACACAACCACACATCTCTAGGCTGGCTGATGAAGGCAGGCGCTGCGGCCAGGCCAGGCTGGGCGTGCTGGGGGAATGGGGGTTGGGGAGGAGCCGGCAGAGGGAGGGCAGGATAGTTCACAACAAGTTCAAAGGCAGGAAGCCAGGGAGGGCCAGGCAGTGCCCACCGTGCATCCTTCATTCTTTGGGGGATACTAAACCCAGAAGCACACCCCCACCCTGCCCTGTGTGTACATGTGTATATGTATAAAATCATAAACAAATGGGGTTTAATAGGGTGGTGTCATTTTTAGCGATTCACGCTCCTGTGTCACACAATATGAGCAGTATTAACTCATTCCTGTTCAAATGCTGCTAGACTTACCTCTCATCAATTCTTTCTCAGTCTCTGATATTTTTTCTATATTTTTGGTTCTTCTAACATTTATGATATTTGCATGGTTTTAACTATAATGCTCATAGCTGTCTAAAAGTTGTTCTGCTTTGAGGACTGGGGTTATAGCTCAGAGGTAGAGCATGCCTCGGCTCAATTCAGAATCAAATCCAATCAAATAAGCTCTATTTTTTTTTTTTTTTTGTACTAAGGATTGAACCCAGGGGCATTCTACCTCCGAGCTACACTCTCAGCCCTATTTTTTTTGTTCCTTATTTTTTAAAACAAGGTCTCACTAAGTTGCAAAGCACCTCACTAAGTAGCTAAGGCTGTCCTCAAACCACAATTCTCCTGTCTCAGCCTCCCAAATGCTGGAATTACAAGCATGTGCCACCACACCCAGCAAAAACATCTTTTTTTATTGTTTATTTTTTAATAACAACAAACTTTATTGAATTACAAATTTTAAAATTGGTCACTTAATTTAAGAGTGGGAATTTTTATTCTTCTTCTTAAACTTGTTCTTTCAAAAAGTGTGCTTTATTTTTGAAATAACAAAAGGTTCAACTATGAAGTGATAAAGTAGAGGTAGTTTGGTACCCATGGGCCGATCTTTAACTAAACAGCAAAACTATTTTCAGTAAAAAATAGTAAGAAGAGAGCACAGGAAAGTGTAAAACATGTATGGAGGAAAAACCTCTATTTTTAAATGGATTCAGTCCTCTTGCAACAGTTAAACTGTTAATTTTTTAATATTAATTAATCTCTAGGTTGATTATATTTAAGGAGAATATATTTATTTTAATTTAATATCACATATTAATATATGTAATATGTTTCCCAATGGTATGCACCTTAGAGAGACGCAGCCCTGTTGTATTGATGTGATGCTGTGGCCTCACACAGAACAGGGTGTTGATGACGGTGTTAGGAGAAACACAGATGTAGGTGGGAGGGTCTGAGGGCCTCCGTGCAGAGCATCCCTGAGAATCTCTCCTTAGCCAAGAATGGTAAAATGCAATGGATTAGCTGGGCATGGTGGCGCACACCTGTAATCCCAGTACTTGGGAGACAGGAGGATTGCAGGTTCAAGGCCAACCTCAGCAACTTAGTGAGGCCCTCAGCAATTTAGCTAGACCTTGTTTCAAAATGAAAAATAAAAAGGGCTGTGGTATAACTTGGAGTTAGAATGCCCCTGGGTTCAATCCTCAGTACTTGGAATTAAAAAAAAAAAAAAGCAATGGATTTGGGGGAGGGAGTAAAAGTAAACGCTCAGGGAGAGTGTGAAAGCTTCTTGCAAAATTGTGTCTCCGGAGCCGGGCGTGTGGCGCTTGTAATCCCCGCCCTTGGGAGGCAGAGACAGGAGGATCACGCAGGTTCGAAGCCAGCCGCGCGCGCTGGCTTAGGAGACCCTGTTTCCAAATAAAAATGTAAAAATAGGTCTGGGAGTGTAGCCCGGAGGTAGAAGGGCTTCCAGGAACCCCAGTACCACCAAAAAAAAAAAAAAAAAAAAAAAAAAAATTGTGTCTCCTATCTTTCCATATCTACAGAGTTGCGAACCAGCTGTACACCTGTGCACACGTGTGTGTTTACTGAAGGCCTACCACAGGCCAAGCCAGTTAGACAGGACGGCCAGTTAGATTCAAAGATTTTATGTAACAGGAAGAAGTTTCTGAAAGGGTTTCATATATAAAGAAAGAGTTCAATACAAATATATCCCGCTTTGCTGCTTTGATTGTCACAAAAATGGGGGGGGGGAGACAGACAGACAGACTGACTGACCGACTCTGACTGAGCTGGGTGTGGTGGTATATACCTGTAATCTCAGTACCTGGGAGGCTGAGACAAGAAGATCACAGGTTCAAGGCCAGCCTCAGCAACTTTGTAAGACCCTCAACAACTAAGCAGGCTCTTGACTAAAAATAAAAATCAAAAGGGCTGGGGATGTAGCTCAGAGGTAGAATGCCCCTGGGTTCAATCGCCAGTACCAAGAAAAGAGAGAATGAGAGATCCTATTACTAAATCACATTAAAAATATATATGTATATATTTCAACCATAGTAGACAGCTAGGTTTGAGGAAATTTAACCAACAGTGACAAGTTCATTGTTTCCAAAGCCAGCCTGAAGTTGACAGATACCCTCCCGGCCTCGGCCTGCTCAGGAGGGCCCTCCCATGCTCTCGGCATGTGTCACTCTGCTCTGGGTGTAGGAGATGCAAGGCGGCAGAGGCCTCCCCATCCCCCCCCAGCCCCCCACAGGCTTTGGGTCCTCTCCACTCATCCCTGTGGTCCTTCAAAGATATAAGGGGCTGCCTGAGTAGTCAGTACAGAAGGATATGGGTTTTATTTTATTTTTATTTTTGTAGCACTGGGATTGAACCCAGGGGCATTCTATCTCTGGGCTACACCCCCAGCCCTATTTTATTTTTATTTTGAAACAGGGTCTCCCTAGGTTGATGAGAGTCTCACTATTTGCTGAGACTGTCCTCGAACCCAAGTACTAGGTATGTGCTACCACGCCCAGCAGGATGTGTGTTTTATTAGTGAGGAACATGTATGTAAAGAGAAGATTAAGAATTTGGATTTTTTTTGTTTTGCTTTATTTTGGTACTGGGGATTGAAGCCAGGGGCATTCTACCTCTGAGTTACATCCCCACACCCATTTTACTTTCTATTTTGAAACAGGGTCTCACTAAGTTAATGAGGGCTGGCCTCAAAAACTACAATCCTCCCATTTCAGCCTCCCAAGTACTGAGATTATAGGTGTGTACACCACTACACCCAGCTGGACTTTTAAAAATTTTAAAATAGACATCATCTTTGAAAGAGGGCAGAGGGCAGCCTAGCCCTTGCTAACCTGGAGTACATTTCTGGTGCCACCCACAGACCACCCAGCCAAGTGGGTTTGAATGGAGTCCTGCAGGGGCATATGTACACTGCAGGGTGGCAGACAAACCTTGTACAAATGTGCAGCTACGAGCACACGCACAGGTGCATGTGCACAGGTACGCCTGGTCTGAGTGCCAGGAGGTCACGGGAGGCCAGGAGCAGCCAGGCCCGGTCCCTGATGGGTCAACCAGGCTACTGCATCCAACTAGTTTTTCCACACCTGCTTTGGTGTCACTTGCTGCCATTCAAAGCGCTTTTTGCCAACCAGGTGAAGCCAACTTCTTGCAGTGAGAAGAAAAGTAAATAGATGACGTCTGGGGCTGGCCCTCTCTGCCAGAGACACACAAAGGCTTCCTCACAGTTTCATGGCTGTAGCCAGGACCACCGGAGACTGCTGGAGAGACGCAGGCCTGTTTCCCACTGATCCCCTTGCAGCCTTTTAAAATGATATATGGCTCGCTGCTTGGTGACGAGCTTGCTTAGCTCCTAATGATGCCCGCTGGGCTAATCTAGCTTTGCCTCTTTATTATGTGGTGTGTTAAAGTCAGTGACGGGAATTTTTCCAGAGAAGGTGTTTAAGAGTTTCACGTCCCTCCTCCACTTTTCCCTGGGCAACCTTCAGATCATAAGTCTTTCCTGGAGAAGCAGGCATCCTTCCTTGGCCCAGGAGTGAAGAAAGGACGGACTGCTGCATTGGAGGCTTGTCTACATGGCCTGCTGGGAGTGGTCCTTTTTTTTTTTTTTGTAGTTTTTTTTTTTTTTTTTTTTGGTGGTACTGGGGTTCCTGGAAGCCCTTCTACCTCCAGGCTACACTCCCAGACCTATTTTATATTTTTGAAACAGGGTCTCTTATGCCAGCGCGGCTGGCTTCGAACCCGCGCAATCCTCCTGTCTCCGCCTCCCAAGCTGCGGGGATTACAAGCGTGTGCCACCATACCTGGCTTTTTGTAGTATTAAGGATTGAACCCAGGGGCATTCTACCTCTTAGCCTCTTAGCTACACCCTCAGCCCTAATTTTTATTCTTTATTTTGAAACAAGATCTCATAAGTTGCACAGGGCCTCACTAAGTAGCTGGGGCTGGCCCACTAAGTTGTAGAGGGCCTCACTAAGTAGCTGAGGCTGGCCGCGAGCCTGTGATCCTCCTGTCTCAACCTCCCAAGTACTGGGATTACAGGTGCGCCCCACCACACCTGGCTTGGGAGTGGTCCTTAAAAACCTCCCTAAGCTGGGTGTGGTGATGCTTGCCTGTAATTTCAGTACTTGGGAGGCTGAGACTGGAGGATCGTCAGCCTCAGCAATTTAGTGACCACTTCAAAATAAAAAATAAAAGAGGGCCTGGGGGGTATAGCTCAGAAGTAGACTTCCCTGGGTTTCATTCCCATCCCAGTGTGTGTGTTCGGGGGGGGGGGGGACTCCTTGAGAGCACTGAATAACAGAAGCACCTGGCAAGGAGCCTCCACTGTGCCAGGCATTAGATCAACTCTACATATAGAGTCGTGTTTAAGCCACCCAACAGCTAGTAATAGTAGTAGTAGTAGCAGCAGCAGCGGCAGCAGCGATTGAATCCAAGACTATTCTGAGCTACACCTCCAGCCTTTTAAAACAATTTTATTTTGAAACAGGAGTTTTCACTAAGCTGCCGAGGGTCTTGCTAAGTTGCTAAGACTGGCTTCGAACCTCTGATCCCCCTGTCTCAGCCTCCCAAGTACTGGAATCCCAGGAGGGGATTCTAGATGTGTGACACCATGCCTGACTCCAATAGCAATTTGAAACTAGGATTCTTTGCTTCTTTTTCATTTGAAAAAAACTGAAGCTCAGAGAGGTTAGTCTCTATGGGGTAGGCCCAACAGCCAGGAAGGGATCACTGCAGGATCTAAACTCAAGCCGGGCCAGGCTCCACTCCACTTTAAGTGCCCCAGGAGGTGGGGCTATTCCAGACATCCAGTGCTCCCGTCACTGCTCAGCATCTTGTCTGCCCCCCTCCTCCTGCATCAGGTGAGTCAGCACAGTGTAGCTGCTGTGCAGTATTTGCCCTGAACTTGATGCTGTCACTCCATGCCTGATGGATTTTATTAAATCTATAACTCATGGGGCTGAATAGCAAAGGAGTAAGGAAAAGATCTGCTGAATAGTGCTCAGAGAAAACGGGAGAGATACAGAGAAGGATGAACAGGAGCACACTAGCATCTAAACTGAGAATCTCAGAAGCCAGTTCTCTTCTTAGTGAAGGTCAAATTATTGAGGCTGGCTAAAGAACATTTATTTGTCTTGAAGTAGGGATTCAGTCTAATTGAATTAAAGTTTCTCTTTTTCAGACAGATGTGGTGGTGCACTCCTTTAATTCCAGTCCTTGAAAGGCCAAGATAGGAGGATTGCAGGTTTGAGACCAGCCTCAGAAACTTAGTGAGACCATTTCAAAATAATTTTTTGTGTGTGGTACTGGGGTTCCTGGAAGCCCTTCTACCTCTAGGCTACACTCCCAGACCTATTTTTACATTTTTATTTGGAAACAGGGTCTCCTAAGCCAGCGTGCGTGGCTGGCTTCGAACCTGCGTGATCCTCCTGTCTCTGCCTCCCAAGCGCGGGGATTACAAGCGTGCGCCACCACGCCCGGCAAATTTTATTTTTTTAAGTTAAATGTTTTTTTGGTACTGGGGATGGAACTCAGGGGCATTCTACCTCTGAATTATACCCCTAGCCCTATTTTATTTTTTATTTTGAAACAGGGTCTCATTAAGTTCCTGAGGGCCTCACAATTGTGGTCCTCTGGGCTCAGCCTCTCAAGTACTGGGATTGTAGGTGTGTGCCACCACACCTAGTTCAAAATAAAAAATTAAAAATTAAAAAATGCTGGAGGTATAACTCAGAGGTGAAATGCCTCTGGGTTTAATCCCCAGAGAAACAAACAAATAAATAAACGAATATTTAAAAATAAAATTTCCCCTTCTCAAAAGGATAAGCCTCAATCAGAAAAAAATTATATCTTTTATTGTCAAAAATTCTATCTTTTACCTAATGTTCTTTAAATTAGTTCCAAAAACTTGGCCCAGAGATGGCATTTTATTTTGGTTCCATCCCTGAGACTTGGTGCTGTGATCTAGAGGGATTCCCACCTATTCCTGACTGTGTGTGAGATTGGGTGAAGACAAGTAGGGCAGGGAACCCCAAGAAAAGCTTCCATACTCTAAGATTTCCAGCCATCCAAGAGAAGCAGTTAAAGCCGAGTACAATGAGCAGGCTGCGGCAAAAGATTCTGGGCCTGGCTGTGCCCAGAATCTTCTTTGAGAAGCCTTACTTCTCTGAGCGGCCTCATCCGTGAAACAGAATAACCCCTTTGCCATTCCTACTAAACAAGAATCCAGAGAAAACAAACAATAATAAAAACAGACATAAACCTCTGAGTCTTGAGCAAACAGTGCTACAGAAACTGTAAGATGCTGGAGACAATGTAATACAACAGAAAGATCCCCAGGCTGGGAGGCATCAGATGCCTGGAATCTCATCCTTGGTGCTACACCAACAACACCTTTGCTGGAGAAAGTAGAGGACTAGAGAAGATGCAGCTTCGGCTTGCTACTGTATCTATCTCCTTCTCATCTTTCATTCACCCCTGAAAAACATCTCCTTATCCTTCCCCAGACATGGACCATTCTCACCCTAAATTAGTGTTCAGGAAAGGAGTTAGCCATCCAGTGCGGCTGGGGCTTCTGTCCAGCTGAGCTCCACCCAGCAGCCCGGGCCCTGCACAGCCGCGTCCCTCCAGCAACCTCACCGATGAGAAAGCTTGGCTTAGGAAACACTGCTGCCCCCAGGGGCTGAGCAGCCCGGTGCAGCAGCTTGGGAAGGGCCAATGCCCCTCCATGTACAGGACCGTGAAGTGGAGAGCAGTAGCCATCCAAAGTACCCATTTTCCACCAGCTCTGAGACCCTGGTTATGATGGTCCTACTTCTTAGCCTAAGGAAGGCTGTTAAAATCCATGGCCAGCATGAAGCTTCTGAGCCAGGCTGGCCACGTCCTTCCAGCTGCCTGTTCAACCCAAACCAGGCAAGGTCGCTGCACCTGTGCCTTGGTTCCTGCAGAGTCAGGAAGGCCAGGGAGTGGTGCCAAGCTCAGCATCAAGGGCCAGGCTGCTGGAAGGTTCCATATTCCTTTTTCATGAGAAAAGCTACTAGGAGAAGCCTGGGAACCCCAGTACTCGCCGAGGGCCCCCAGCTGGAGCAGCTTGGACCTACCAGGAGCCCGCCGAACCTCGAACCTCTGCAGGGTCTGGAGCTTCTCTGACAGTGAGCGGCTCTTCTTCGGGAGCCTGCTGAAGAGCCGCTGAAGGCGTGCAGCGACTGTCCCGAAGCAGGCTGCAGCCGCTCCCTTATCCCGGCCCTCCGTCATCCTGTCTGCAGATCGATAGTTCTTCCCCAGGCCTGCTGTCACCGGTGGGTGCCAAGTCGGGGAGTCCCGGGCCCTGGGGAGGGCTCTGGGCTTCATGTGACCTGGACAGGTACCTGGGACCACAGGCTCTGGCACCAGCACAGACTGCCCAATACTGCTCCGTCCCAGCTGAGGCTCTGCTCTCTCCACCTCCCCCAGTGGAAAACTTTCTATTCCTGGGGCTTTTAGCTTGATAAGATAACAATGCCCCCACCAAACAGACTGCAGGAGAGAGCCTGCCCCAAGCCTCACTTCTCAGTCGCGCCTGTGAGTCTGAAAATCAATGTCTCCAAAGTTTCAACAGACGACAGAAGTGATCGGTTCCTTCACACCACGTGCCCAGCCCAGGAGCTCGTTAATGGATTTCTTTGGGGGCGGTAGATTAATAATGCTTCACCAGCTGTCTAGGCTCCTAAGGGACAACCTGAGGCTAGCTCACATCCTCCCAAGCTCAGCCACAGGGGAAGGATCCAAAAGGAGGCTGTGTGGCTTTAAGACGTCAGACCATTTATCTGAGACCAGATACCTGAGCACAGAGCAAGCAATATGCAAAAGGACATGACCCTCTGGGCTGCTGGAGTGGGAGACAGAAAAGGAGAAGAAAACGGTCTCTCACAAAAATGGTAGAAGTGTTGTCCCCCTGCCTTAAAATGGTGCACACAGGGTCCCCTTACTCTGCCTCAGAAGCAGCCAAGCCCTAGTGGCAAAATTCCTGGGGACTCTGTTGACCAGGCCAAGACAGGGCATGGCCACCAGACAGGCGGCAGAGCCTTCCAGAAGGCCACCGGAAGGAGGTGTCTGCTCCCAGGCTGCTCAGGGATCCCAGACTTCACTTGCGGGTGGCCAGCAAAGGAGACATGCTTGTCCTTTAACCAGAGGAAAGGAACCTCAGTGGACTCCGCACTCAGCATCCCTGGTTGAAGACACGTGCACCCACCTGTGCTCTGGTCCAGGAAGCCACACTCATGAGTTCAGGTGTGAGCTAAGGTATTCCTCAGGAACCACCACCCTCTGGCTCAGCATCTCTGTGCTGTCATTCAGAGTATGCTGAAGGGCATCCCATCCCAAAGGCCATACCCTCAGGCCTCCTTAGCAAGAGGAGGGACACACCTAAGCTGAACTCTGAGCCTCCCGGAGGCTTCCCTCTCACCTTCTCATACAAATCTGGCCAGGAGGTCCTGGTCTGCAGGGCTCCAGCACCCAGGGCAGGGGCAACAATGGCACATTGTTTATGAGTCATTTATTTGATGTGGAAATGCTCCCAATGCTATTCTTCTTCATTCCTGAACACATTCTTTCTCCCCAGTGCTTCCTCCAGGAGACTGGCTTGTGCCACAAAAGGGTCATAAGTGAGTCCAGGTTCTGAAATACTACTCGGGGCACTAAACAAGAGGCACACAGGGGTGGGAGCTGGAGGTCCCTGCCCCACCATGGCCCTGACCTTGGCACCTGAGATCCCCAAGAGGGTCCAGGAACTTCCACCTGGCTGGCACAGACAAGGGCGGCACTCCCCCTGCGCCCTTAGAGAGGGGAGCGTGCACGTGCTGGGGGAGTTTTAAATATGAGCAATAAGGGAGTCAGTCCCTGCTGGATGTCCCATCTGGGCCCTGGGACAGGCTGACCTCACTTCTCTTTTTTCTAACACAGAGCTGTTCTTTTTACCGATCTATTGATCTATCCATTATCTGCCTATCCTCTATCTATCCTCTATCTATCTATCTATCTATCTATCTATCTATCTATCTTCTATCATCTATTGTGTGGTACTGGGGATTGAGCCCAGGGGCATTTTACCACTGCTTCATACCCCAGCCCTTTTAAATTTTTTTATTTTGAGACAGGGTCTCAAATAAAACTCAAGCTAAATTGCCCAGGCTGCTCTCAAACTTGCTTTCCTCCTATCTCGGCCTCCGGGACTGGGATTATAGGTGTGTGCCTGCCTGCCTGCCTGCCTGCCTGCCTGCCTTCCTTCCTTCCTTCCTTCCTTCCTTCCTTCCTTTTTTCCTTCCTTCCTTCTTTCCTTCCTTCCTTCCTTCCTTCCTTTTTCTTTTTGTTCTGGAAACCACACCCAAGGTCTCATTCATGCTAGGCAAAAGTGCTATATTACCTATGCCCCCAACCCCACAGAGTAGTTCTTTTACAGGTTAAGCTATTAAAGAAACCAGCTACAGGGCATAGTGGCTCATGCTTATAATCCCAGTACTTGGGAGGCTGAGACAGAAAGATCCCAGGGTCATAGCCATCCTCAGCTACTTAGTGAGGCCTTTCACAACTTAGTGAGACCCTGTTTCAAAATAAATAATAAAAAATCGGCCTGGGGTGGAGCTTGGAGGTAGAATGCCCCTGGGTTCCATCCCCAGTACTGAAAAGAAGAAGAAAAAGGAAGAGGAGGAGGAGGAGGAGGAAGAGGAGGAGGAGGAGGAGGAGGAGGAGGAAGAGGAGCTGTTGGAGGAGGAGGGGAGGGGAGGAGGAGGGGGAGGAGGAGGAGACCAGCAGGAAAGACGGGCACAGACTGGAGACAGTGCTTTGGGAGGCTCTAGAATCTCCATTGATCCTTTGGCAACTAGATCGATGTTCTTCTGCAAGGATGGTCTGGGAGGAGCCTCTCCTCCAGTTATGGGATGGTCTGTAATGACCTCTTGCTGCCCCTGATGTACAAGCATTAACCCAGTGATGTCCTGCTAAAGGGGAGTCCAGCCAAAGGCCGACAGAATTTGAAGCAACAGCTTTGGCCATCTTAAGGGCGAGGGGTGCGATATATTCTCACTTTGAAGCACCCTGTTTGTATAAAGCCAACTCTGGATTGCTTTTAAAAGCACATATCCCTAGAATAGACATTCACTGAAGCATGCGTAATCTTTCCTCTAAAGTTCTCAGGTTACCGCTGGAATCTGCTCTTCCATTTAAACACTAAGGCATCTTTGAGGCTTTTTTGGATTTTCAATACCTCCTTCAGTTTCAGAAAACACATAATTATTTCAACAGAAACCACCAAACTCCCAACTTTCATTCAACTTCAATGGAAAAAACAGCCTCCTCCAAGTGAGCAAGGCAAGCGGGTGATGGTTCCTGTTCCCAGATGTAAGCCTGGCCCTGGGAAACGCACAGCGGCAGAGCTGGGGCTGTGGGGCTTTATCCAGATTTGCTCTTCCCCACGGGGCCACACCACTGTCTGACTAAAGTCCGAGGTCCACTAAGCAGACCCTGGGGGTACTTTCCAGTCCCTATCCAACCCTCTTCACCCCAACTTTCCCCTCTAGGATCCGGGCTACTAATTTCTTTTTGGTTCCAAGCTCATCCTGTGTCAAAACTCTGAGCACTGGGTCAAGGCAGAGGACGCATGGAACAGGAGATCTACCTGCATTTCTGTGCCTACCCTCAACTGGCTCCTCTTTCCTAATACCCATGGGCAGGGTAGGCATGGGGTACACCCCCTTGTTTCTCCTATCCTGGGATCTCAGAAAATGTCACCCTATGTTACAGAACCTCATGATTTCACATTCTGCAGATCTGCTTAGAAAATAAGTGCTGAGAGCCAGGCATGGTGGTGCATACCTGTAATCCCTGTACCTGGGAGCCTGAGACAGGAGGATCGCAGGTTTGTGGCCAGCATGGGCAACTTAGTGAGGCCCTCCATAATCTAGTGAGACCCTGTTTCAAAATGATAAAATAAAATAGGGCTGGGGGTGTAACTCAGAGGTAGAATACCCCTGGGTTTAATCCCCAGAAACACACACACACACACACACACACACACACACACACACGAGAGAGAGAGAGAGAGAGAGAGAGAGAGAGAGAGAGAGAGAGAGAGAAAGGAGGAGGAGGAGGAGGAGGAGGAGGAGGAGGAGGAGGAGGAGAGGAGGAGGAGAAGGAGGAGGAGGAGGAGGAAATGAATGCTGAAAACAGGTTTCAATTCCACTGTCTCTCCGTTATCCAGGTACTGAAAGCAGATTCTCCAACTTACACATGGTTTATCACTCTTTGACTCAACTCCTATTTATTTATTTATTATTTTATTTATGATACTGGGGATTAAACCCCAAAGCATTCTACCTCTCAGCTACACCCCCAGCCCTATTTTATGAGTCTCACTAAGTTGTGGAGGGTCTCACTAAACTGCTGAGGCTGACCATACACCTGTGATCCTCCTGTCTCAGCCTCTCAAGTTCTGGGATTACAAGTGTGGGCCACCATGCCTGGCTTCTTTTTCTTATTATTATCTTGGACATTTCAGCAGCCATTGGCAGAAGGGAGGTAGATGAATTAGAAAATTCAGCAAGCTGCATGACCAGAGATGCTAGTTCATCAGCCAAAATTCTAGGTTGCATTCCAGTGCTGCTTTTGAGACTAATGATCTGGTCACTGCAGAGAAGTCATTTGACTTCCCTGAATGCTGCATTTCCTCATCTATGGGATGGCCACGATGAAGCCAGCCCTGCCTACTTCACAAGAAACTTCAGGGCTCAACAGGGGCAGGAGCCATGAGAATGCTTTAGATAGAGCCACATGTGATAAATCTTGTCTGCTCCCAGCATTTCTTGGCCATTCCTGACTCTTCTTATTTCACACGAATATTTCCACTTTGGCAGGTTCACAGAATACCAACTTGTACCTTGAATAAGCTTAATGACAATTCTTTCTCATCCAGTAGAAACAAAACATAAAAGGATTAAAATAAAAGACAAATAACACTGCTCTCCTTTTAAGGCCTGACTTTCAAGAACCTGCGGTCTATTTCTTAAAGGTCCACATAAGCCAAGTTTTCATTTCTAGCAGTTGCTGCCAAAGGCCACGGCAGGCATGTGGAGAAGACCTGCCCCACCCCGGAAATGTGTTTGTTCAAGAAAAAGGGAGGGGGCAGACAGTGGCGCACGGGTCCTCCAACGAAGAGCAAACATGACCCAGCCAGCGGCGGTCACAGCTGAGTGTCAGGGTCGGTCACTCGCCGGTCCGTCTAGTGACACACAGGAATGAACACACTGGATGCTGAACACCGCCCTCTTACAAACCCTCAGCACAATGCCATCTTCAGTTCTTTTCCCTGATGTCCTCAAATGGGGCCAGGGCAGAAGGTGTAGGTAGAAAAATCCTAATAAAAAATCTGGGATCTCACTGCCAGGGGCCACCAGACCCCTCAGCCAAGGTGTCATCCTCCACCAGGAGGTGGCAAAGGCTACAATGCCAGGAGGTCTTCACAGTACTTCTTCCTTCCTTTCCTAAAGACCAAAGAAGATCCCCCTAGCGTGCATCTCCCATGAACTTTCTCTACTCCAGGAACCACAAACAGGCTAGAATGGGCCTGCGCAGACTTGTTGGCTACTTCACGAAGAGGTCTAGGGGTCCAAGATTCAAATATCACCTCCTTGGGTCTGAAGCAAGATAATCTTGGCCGTGGGGCAGAGGACCCATGACTGTTCCTTAGCACTGATTTTATTGCACTTAAGTCAGTGCCGCAGGGATCCAAGCCTTCTGCCCTGGCTGACATCATCACTTTATAGCCTGCTCATTCTTTCCCCAAAGCCCCAAATCTGTCTCTCCTCTCCTCCAAACCCTGAGCTCCAGCTTGACACATATGGAGAGAAGCTTGCCCAAACTCTTGGGAAAAAAAAAAAAAAAACCCAAAGTGACTAAATGCAAAACCATCTTTCCAGTGTCCACTGCTGCCAGCACTTCCCAACCCAGCCAGTGGGGAGCAGGAACAGAGGCATGCTGGAGTGGTGGGTGGCCCGTGAGTAGAGACTTGAGGCCCTGGGGAGGTGATGGGATCGCAGCGGCACAAGCCGGATCTGCAAGCTCAGAGAGAGCAACCTGCAGGAGCTGGTGTCCACGGAACCAGGGCCATTCACATGCTTTGCACACCCACAGATACTCAGCCCCAGAGAATGCTCACCTTGCGATCCCAGGAATGCGAACAGGAAGCCTTCTGATGAGGCCAGAGATATGTTTACAGGTTCCTCAGCAGCCTTAGTAATACCCTGGGCAAAGCAAGGGCGGCAAGCAGCTGCCCTCCATGGGGAAATTGGGGGCAAGCCGGAGAGAGACCCATGGGAGAGCACTGGGTGCAGAAGCAGGCACCCACCCATGGTTGTGCCATGCCACGGGCTGCCTTAGACATGAAGGTGCTGGACACAGGACCCCAGAGGGGAAAATGGCTTGAGGGCCTGAGATGGTCCCAAAGCTTTGAAGGCCTGCCAAAATTAGCCCTACCTAAGAGCTAATCTCACCACTGCCCCTGGCAAGGTGGACAAGGTAAACAGGTGTCTCCCTCTCAATGTGAGAGCTCAGCAGAAACATCCCTGGGTTCCACCCTCACGAAGCTATTTTGAGAATAAATGTAGCAATAAGCATAAAGACACGTGCCTCTTCAGAGAAAAGCACTATTGACATGCGAAGAATTCTCTCATTCTCAGACCTGGGCTGGACTCCTTTCTGACTGGCATGCATCTAGCTCCCTGACAGGATGAATTCTCCCCACCAGCCAGGCAGGGCCCCTGGGTCTGGGCCGGAGCTGTCTTTTCCTGGTCACTCGGGGCCCACCTGCCAGGCCTGGCACGCCTTGATTCAACAGTGAACTTGGGGAGAAGAGACGGAATCCAAGAGCCAACCCTTGGTGCTGAGGGGAGATGTCAATTCCCTCCCACCTAATAAGTCTGCAGGATCAGCAGGCGAACACACGCTCATTACCAAGTCTAATTAGGCTGGCAGACAAGTGGCATTAATCATTTTTGACTGTACCTGGGATTCCAGCCCCCCGCACTCCATAATCAGGAAATTTCATGCTCTGATGAATAGGGGGGAAAATTAAGCCCATATTTAATCCTTTCACTTTCATCTTTGGAGAAGACAGGAAGCAAGAGGAGAGAAAAAACAGGAGGTGCAAATGGAGGGGCTTGGAAAGCCTCTGGCAAGCTTTCTGTGTCCTTTCCCCAAACCCTAGCACATACCTTTAAATAGAATGTTTCCCAAGAAGACTCCAATTAGAGCCAGGAGGAGGCACAGGCTTGGGGGAGGGATTCCTACCATCTTTCACAACAAAACAATGGTCATTTCAGTGCCTAACTTTCCTAGCCTCCAAAGCAAAACATGGATCTAAATCAACAAAAATACCAGCATACACTTGGGCACCACTGGGCATACTTAACAAATACCTTTCAGGTGCCCAAGGTAAATATAGAAGCCTGCAGGACAACAAAGGACACTTTCCAAGAGGCCCTTAATGAAGACCTCTTTCTGTTGTAGGAAGAGGCAATGTCAATATCCCTAGAGGCTTTTGTGCAAAAAAACTCACAACAAAGGGTGGGCCTGCAGGATCAGTGGGCTGTCACAGGGGCAGTTCTAGTCCTGCAGAGAGTCAAGTTAAACCCAACCCAGCAACCAGGGAGCAGACGAGGAGCTCTGAGACGCCTGCCGGGCTCAATAGGAAAAGTCGCTGAGCCCCTCCCTGAGAGCTCCACAGTAAACACCTTACTCACACCATAATTAAAGTCTATCATAGGAGGGGGAGGTTAGGATGATGAGCCCCAGGGTCCCTCTTTCAACCCTGCCATTCCAATCCCTTAACACACCATGACTCTGAACAACTTCCTCTCTGGAGAGAGACTCTGACCAGGAGCAGACGCATGATGCTCGTGATGCTGTGATCCACAGCATGCAGGGATGTCAAAGCATCCCCTCCCTGGGCGTGTGAGATGGACTTGAGTATCTCCAACTTCCAGATGGTGCTCTGGCCCAGGATGAATTATATACCCACCAAAAACAAGATGAAAAGTAAAAGGCCATCTATCTCTATGTGCCTTCTACAGCAGAAAGGGTCCATGACCTCCATAAGGCACAGTCCCTGAGAACAAAGCCAAGGGGCAGCTGGTGAGTTTTTCTTGGTTTATTTGCTGTTGTCCATTCCCTCCTAGAATACTAAAGCAGATTCTCACCATTACCACCACCACCAAATATACACATACAGCCATGCAATCTTTTTACCCTGTCCTAATGGGTTTGAATCAATCCCCACTGATTTCCTTCTCTCTCTAACAAAAGTGATTGCTTTGATACTGAAAACTAGTATTAACTCTAAACTTCCCTATTGGCCAATTTAGCATTAACCCGAGGCCTTGAAGTAGGGGGAAGCTTAAGTTAGACAGGCAGATGATTCAAAAACAATCCTCTAAAGCTCCCTTTAGCAAAAGCCCATTTTCCAACATGGTTCCCACCCAGTGTCAGCCTCCTGTGCAGACAGATGTCATCCAGGGAGACTTAACAGGATGTCATTCAGAGAGACTTAATAGTACAAACATGTCACCATCTTCAATTCCAACTTAATAAAACTATGCCTGGAACTTTACTGGGTGCAAGTGACACACAGACAAGGAACCAATGACAACGTGTAAGCCAGGCATGGAAGGGTGGGCCCCTGACATTCTGTGAGGGTGCCTCTCAACCACAGCAGGTCTCTGCCTGAGGACACAGGGCAGGGCCACCATTGCTAGAGGACACTTAACACCTGAACTTCCTGGGATGCCTTCAGCACCCATGTCCTCACTCAGCTCAGCAACCGTAGAGTTTGAAAACCGCAGAGTTGGAAAAGTGATCCTAGGAGGTGTCTCAAACCCAGGCCAATTGTAACAGCTCTTGAATTAGAGAGAATAATGGTAACATTCACCCTGCACTAAAAATTAATATTCCACTTAGCCAGGCACTTTACATATATAGGATTAACCCACTGGATTCTCATATTAACATGAGAAAGAAGGTAAGACTACTATCCCCATCTTTTGTGTGTTGGGGCGGGGCGGGGGGGGGTTGCTGGGGATTGAACCCAGGGGCATTCTACCTCCTAGCTATACCCCTAGCTCTAATTTTTATTCTTTATTTTGAAACAGTGTCTCACTAAGTTGTAGAGGGCCTCACTAAGTTGCTGAGGCTGGCGGCAAACCTGTGATCCTCCTATCTCAGCCTCCCAAGTACTGAGATTATAAATGTGTGCCACCACACCTGGCAGCCCATCTTTTTTTTTTTTTTTTTTTGGTGGTGGTACTGGGGGTAGAACCCAAGGGCTTTATACCTCCAGGCTATACTCCCAGACCTATTTTATATTTTATTTGGAAACAGGGTCTTGCTAAGTTGCTGAGAGCCTCACTAAGTAGCTGAGGTTGGCTTCGAACCTGTGTGATCCTCCTATCTCAGCCTCCAAGCACGGGGATTACAAGCATGTGCCACCACGCCCGGCTTAGCCCATCTTTTTTTTTTTTTTTTTTTTTTTTTTTTTTGGTGGTACGGGGGTGGAACCCAGGGGCTTTCTACCTCCGGGCTATACTCCCAGACCTATTTTTATATTTTATTTGGAAACAGGGTCTCACTAAGTTGCTGAGAGCCTCACTAAGTAGCTGAGGCTGGCTTCGAACCTGTGTGATCCTCCTGTCTCAGCCTCCCAAGCACGGGGATTACAAGCGTGTGCCACCACGCCCGGCTTTAACCCATCTTTTAAAACAAGGAAATGCAGCACGTAGATGCACAGAGACTAAGGAGCAGTTAGGACTCGAGCCCAGGACTCGGGCTCCAGCCTGTGCTCTTCATCACTGCAGAGTATTGCCTTTTAAAAAGTCCTTTGCTAGCCGGGCGTGGTGGCACATGCTCGTAATCCCAGCATTTGGGAGACTGAGACCAGAGGATTGTAGTTCGCGGACAGCCTCAGCTACTTAGTGAGGCCCTCTGCAACTCAGTGAGACCTGGTTTCAAAATAAAGAAAATAGGGCAGGGTGTGTAGCTCAGAGGTCGAATGCCCCTGGGTTCCATCCTCAGACCCGCAAAAAAAATAAAAATAAAATAAAATCAATAAAAAGTCCCCTGCCTTCATCAAGTCCCTATATACCCATGTGAAGTTATCAATACCAATATCAATAATAGGTATGGGGGGAGCTGGGTTGAAACCCAGAGGGAAACACACCAAGTGCCGAATGCATGTATGTTACCATCACTCTAAACCTCAATATGATATGTAATTACAATGCACCAATCAAAGTATTATAAAAAGTCCCTTCCTTGACTCTTGCTTTTCAAAATAAAGATAATTAGACCTTCAACTTAAGGTAAGATGCTGGGGTGAGTTTGGCCTGCCAGCTGAACCTGTACATCAGAACATTTCTCAACTTTCCCCAGCCAGTCACAGGCTCACAATTAGTTAAATATTAATAACAGCAAACAGGGACTCCTCTCTGCAGCCCCTTGATTCTAGTTCTGTTTCCTCTCTGGTGTCCAGACACCCCCGGTTGGAATTTAACTATGTAGGGGGCTATGGGAGCCCAAGGGTAGAAAAAAAGTGTGATTTTTGCAAATCACACACAATGTCAGAGGTACTGCTGAGGACCTGGGTCCTCCTGCAGCTAGAAATGACTTATGTCCTAATCAGAGAAAACAAACAATTCTAGCTAGGTGTGGTGGTGCACACTTGTAATCCCATTAATAAGGAGGTTGAGACAGAAGGATTGCAGGATTCCAGTCTCTGCATCTTAGCGAAGCCCCTCCACAACTTACTAAGACCCTGTTTCCAAATAAAAAATAAAATCTAGCTGGGGGGTGTAACTTGGAGGCAGATCGTCTCTGGGTTTACTCCCCACAAAAAGAAAAAAAAATGAAACAATCTTAATATGGTATGTAGATAGCATCATTTAAACATGGAAGATCACACATACATACACACAGATACACCATTATTACCAAATACCCCTAAATCATAAAACTATGTGCAAAATGTTCTACCACTGATATATGTTCTCCAGCAGTTTAAATACAAAAAAGAAGGCCAAAGAAGCAGATTTCCTGGGATTCTAGCACAATGACACCTGTTACAGTGAGGATTCTGCCTCTCTCCATGTGTATAGGGTCGGAAGATGTGGTACCCCAGGACCCTTGAGAAGGCGAAAGAAAGCTGCCAGAACACCCAAGCTGTGTTCAGTTCTTCCATCAGGTCAGAGCCATTTACCAGGTGACCGCCCCCCTCCCATACACAACATACACCTCTGTAACTTTTGCTCTTTTCTTCTTAATTGGCGCCTAAACTGCGTTCTGGTGGTGGAAAGAAGAGCAGCAAGAGGAACACCGACCACGTTGGCTGTGCACTGGGAAAGAGGAAAGGACAGGCTTTCGTGACATGCACGTAGCCACCACTGTCCATTGCTGCAAGATGGGAGACGGGGAGCTGCTACCATGGGGACAGGCCTTTACTGAAAGATGCAAACCACAGTCCATTTCCAGGGATGCTTGTTGGAGGATGTGCCATTGTTTGTGCTTTGTGCTGCAGATATTTAAAATACCTACATAAACACATGGCTGTGGATATCCTCTGCCAAACTGGCAACAGCAAATACTGAGATGGGGGGGGGGCACTCATTAAAGGAATACACACGCCTTACACTAGGAGGAGAGAATAATATGCCCCAAAGATGGCAGATCTGCTTAGAAAATCTCCACACCGGTAACTAGTGTTTTCTAGGATTGAGAGGAGGCTGGTTCTGGAGGCATCTGGGAGAGCCTGAGAGCATCGGGAAAGAGACTCTGCAGGGATTTGGGTAATTTTGGAGCAAGAGGACTGGCGCGGGAACCTAGGAAAAGGAGGAGGAGGTGGAGGCAGGGCACAGCCAAATACTGGAACAGAGTCTAAAGGTTTGAGGGGCCAGAGCAGAAAGCAGAAGGGCTTACCGGTCTGGGATGACCTCAGGTTTTAAAAAACCTTATGAGGTCTCCTCCCTGTCTTAATAGGTTCTTTTGGAGGCGAGGTCTGACTTTACCCTAGGTGGAGAAACAAGCCATTTTCCCCACTAATACTAATAAGCTAAGGTCAAATGGTCACCTCAAATATCAGTCTCATAACCCTCTTCCAAGAACTTAAAACTAAAGCAAGAGGGCTCATGGGAGACAACTGAATGACCTTGTGGCTGGCCGTCAGCCCCAACATGCCAGTGTGCGTGCAAGGCTGGAGGGGGGGCAGGGCCGAGGAAGGCACCTGTCAAAAGAGGTATTTGTCAAACACCGCAGAACCACGCCTGGGCGGTGCGTAGTCACTAAAGGGGACCAGGCAGGCGGCTAAAGAGCAGCGTCTCCAGGGGCCACCTGCCTTAAGTGCGGGTCTCCCCTGGGGCCCAAGAGGGCGCCGTCCCCTCTCCGCCCGCCCTGCCCCCCCGCAGTCCTGGCCCCGGGCTGCGGCCCCCGCCCCTCCCCGCCCGGCCCGCCCGCGCACTCACTAGTGCACCGCAGCGCCTGGCGCAGCACCTCGCGTCCGCACAGGTCACACCAGCCGGGGCCGCCCCGCGGCGCCCATTCGGCGAAGCGGTGGCCCTCGCCGCGCTCGGCCGGCACCCGGGGGTCCTGCGTCGGCTCGAAGATGCTCCGCACGTCGCGGGGCCGGGGCGCCCCGGGCCGCCGCCGCAGTCTCTGCTGCAGACCCGGCCGGAGAGGGCGCGCGGGTCGCGAGGCCCGGGGCTGGGGGTCGGGGTCCCCCCGGGCAGCCCTGCGGGCGCTGCGCCCCTCGTGCGCCCCCCGCGCAGCGGGCAGAGGCGCGGGGACGCAGCGGCGCGAGGAGCGGCCGGGGGCCGGCAGCGGGGGCGACTCCGGGCCGCTCAGGCTCTGCAGATAACGCGGGGGCTCGGGGTCCAAGAGCAGTGGGTAGGGGCGCTGCCCGATGGCCGGGGACGCCATGGCCATGCCGGGCTAGAGGCAGCGGCGGCGGCGCCTCTACTCCCGAGCCAGCCCGAGAGAAGGGGCGGCCCCGGACCAGCGCGCCTTTAAAGGGACCGCAGCCCGCGGGGCGGGGCGAGGGCGGGGCGACTTCAGAGAGGCAGGAAGGGCGACCCAGGGGCTGGGGCAGCAGAGGGCCTGGCGAGGGTGGTCTTAGGGGCACCTTAAGATGCTGCATAGGGAAGACTCCGCACAGCACAACTCAGATGCGCATTTTCTCTGTAGGGAAGTCCTCTCCCCCTCGCCCATCATTTTCCCAACACCAGATCCACCCCCCCCCCCGCGCACCCCAACACACCCAGGTGAAGGAGGCAAGTCGTAGGGAAGGGCTTTGGAACTGGCTGAGTGAGGATGGGGCCTAGGCAGGGTCCACCGTCTGGGTGGCCCTCCGCCACCCTGCGGGTGTCCACGCCTTCTGGACGGCCCTGCTTCCCCGCCCGCCCATCCCTCCGCCCCTGAGCGGAGCCCTGGCGTGGGCAGGGGAAGCCTGCCCGCGCTCCCGCAGCAGCGCTAGTCGCGTGACGCAGAGGGACAGCGCGCAGGGACACCGCTGTCCGCCCTCTAGTTGGATTTCCCCCTCCCTTAGCAGCACTGCCGGCTTGGATACTCCTCTTTCCTGGAAGATGGGGATATTGGTAGGTCCTGAAATAGGAGAAAGCCCCCCGCGCCCCTTGGTTTGGAGGAGCTGAGCTCTTAGCTGCTCTAGTAATGACTGCGGAAGTTCCAACCCCCTAAATGTCCTGCTTGGTGCCTGGTTTGAACAGCTTAGGAAAGAGAGGTCCTATTCTGCCAATATCAGAGCTGGCTTTACTGGCCCCTGCCTGGTTTAAGGGTTGGCTGTTACCATCTAGAAAATCTGAATTTTGCCGGGTATAGAGATGTACACCTGTAAGCCCCAGTATTTGGGAGGCTGAGACAGGAGGAGCTCAGGGACAACCGCAGCAACATACCAAGACTCTCAGCAACCTAGTGGGACCCTGTTTGAAAGCAAAATAATAATAATAATTTTTTTTTTGCGGTACTAAGGACGGAACCCAGGGGCATTCTATGTCCGAGCTATACCCCCAGGCCTATTTTTTATTCTTTATCTTGAATCAGGGTCTCACTGAGTTGCTAGGGGACTCACTAAGCTGAGACTGCCTGCGAGCCGCGATCCTCTCGAATGCTGGGATTACAAATGATAATACTTTTTTTGAGCCAGGTGTGGTGGCTCATACTTGTTATCTCAACTTTTGGGAGGCTGAGACTGGAGGATTGAAGTTCACAGACAGCCTCAGTGACTTAGTGAGGCCCTATGCAACTCAGTGGACCCTGTTTCAAAAATAAAAAGACTAAAAAAATAGGGCTGGGGGTGTAGCTTGGAGTTGCAATGCCCCTGGATTCCATCCCCATTATTGCAAACAACAACAACAACAACAAAGAATTAAAAATATGGCTGGGCATGTAGCTCAGGGGTAGAATGCCCCTGGGTTCCATCCCCAGTACGGCAAAAAATAAAATAAAATAAAATAATACTTTAAAAAGGGGGCTAAGGGAACCAGGCATGGTGGTGCATGCTTGTAATCCCAGCATTCAGGAGGCTGAGACTGGAGGATCACGATTTGCAGACAGCCTCAGCTACTTAGGTCCTTTGCAACTTAGTGAGATCCTGTTTCAAAATAAAGAATAAAAAATAAGGCAGGGAGTGTAGCTCGGAGGTCAAATGCCCCTGGGTTCCATCCCCAGACCTGCAAAAAAAGGGGGACTGGGGTATAATTCTGAAGTAGAATGCCACTGGGTTCAATCTCCAGTCTATAAGTAAATAAATAAACAAACAAAATTTTAAATAAACAACTCAAAGGTAGATGTGCCTAGGTTCAATCCCTAGTAACACAAAAAAGAAAGGAAGGAAGAAAAAATTAGAGAAAAAAGAAAAAGTCTGAATTTTTGGAACACAAGACTCAGGCATTTTCTTTTTGCACTGGATTCCAAAAATCACAGAGTGGATCCTGACCAACGCCTTTGCTGGTGGTGACATCTCATGGAGATGAAAACAGCTATCACAGGGATTTCTGGCATTGAGTCCTGTGTGCCATGGCTCTAGGCCTCCTCTGGCCCCAGTTTTGTTAACTGTAAGTTTGGACAGAAGTGGGGAGACAGGTAGATGTTATTGTGGTACTTTCCAGTTCCACCATTCTGAGTCAACATTCATATCTTTTCTCTTGAACCAAAGCCTTGCTTTAGTTGATTTGGCAGAGGTCACCAGCAGCCAGCTTTGGGACTACAATGACCCCCATCTCCAAGAGTTCTGTATTTCAGTTTCAACCAACCATTGATAGAAAATATTCAGAAAAAATTGAATCTCTCCTGAACATATGTACTTTTTGCTTGTAATTATCCCCTAAATAATATAACACCGATTTACATTGTACTAGATATTTTAAGTAATCTATAGATGACTCAAAGTATACAGGAGATAGCACATAGGTTATATGCAAACACCATGCCATTTTATATGAGGCCTGAACATCTGTAGATTTTGGTATGGGGGGGGTGTTCTGGAACGCCCTCCACTCCACCTCACCCACCTTCCTATGGATAAGGAGGAAGAATTGAGCCAGGCATGGTGGCGCACACCTGTAATCACAGTACCTGAGTGGCTGAGACAGGAGGATCATAAGTTTAAGACCAGCTTCTGCAACTTATCAAGACTCAGCAATCTAGCAAAACCATGTTTCAAAACAAAAAAATTATTTTTAAAAGGGCTGGGGGTGAGCTGGGTTGGTGCCGCACACCTATAATCCCAGGACTTGGGAAAGCTGAGATTGGAGGATCCTAGGTTTGCGGACATAGCCTGTTACTTGGTGAGGTCTTCTACAACTTAGTGAGACTCTGTTTCAAAATAAGAAATAAAGATTGGGCTGGAGTTGTAGCTCAGAGGTAGAATACCTCTGGGTTCCATCCCAAGTACCAAAAAAAAAAAAAAAAAAAATGTGGGGCTGGGGAGTGGAGGAGTACAGTAGGGAAAATTCTGGACCTGCATCTCCCTGTTCTTCCCAGGCCAGAGATGGATCTCCCCCTAGTGTCTAGTAGGGGAATCCTTACTTTTGCTTTTTGTTTTCCCCTTGGAGGTAATTCTTAGGTAATTCCTAAAATTTTTAGAATCCAGAGGACAGGGAATTTTTAGCCTGCTTTGTTCCACATCTCTCCCCTTATGATAATCATAGAGTCCTCTTCCTCCTGAATTTATAGCAAAAGACAGGTTCCTGGTCCCTGGGTGTCAACTCATGAAGTGGTTTCTATATAGATGGGAAGAATGGCTACACCGCAGTGCTATCACACAGGGGAACTGAGATGAGGAGTCTGAGCTACAAGCAGCCCACCGGCTCCATCCCCCTCCCTACCTCTCCTCTTCCCTCTCTGAATCTTGCCTTCCCTACATCAGTGGTTTTCAAACCCTGGCAGGCAACACAGCCACCTGGAGGGTATGTTCAGTCACAGATTACTGGACTCCACACCCAGAGTTTCTGAGTCAGTCTAAGTCAGGTCTAAGGCTGGGATGTGAGCTTTCATATTTTTAGCAAGTTCTAAGATAATGTCGGTGCTGCTGGGCCAAGGAACCCACTTTGAGATCCACCCTTTGCTCTGGGGCTAAGGCAGCCATAAGAGAATGGGCCTCTCTGTTCTGTTCCCTGCAGGACTGGTAAACTTCAGTGGGACGTGACTAGGAACCCCCAACAGGGCAATTCCTGAATGCATTCTGCTGAATGTGCAAAAGGGAAAGTACAACTTGCCTTTCTGACCTCTTATTCCCATCTCTCGCACCTTTTCTGCAAGCAGTTTGCTTGGGGTTGTTGCAGAAACTTGTACTGCATATAAATGTTTGCTCATATCCACCCTCTGTTATCCTTCCAGAGATCACTCCTTCTCAGAAGAGCATTGGGCTGGGCGAGGCCCAGGACTCAGCTGAGGCTCTGAGTGACAGCTTGGTGTGAAGGAAGTAACAGGGTTCTGGCAAAGAGTACATCACTAAAAGATCAGTTTTGAAATGTCATTTATGAAATATTTGCCGGCTATCACCCTCTTCGTCTTACCCCCAACCCTGGCCTCCAAGCACCCCATTCAGGCAGTCCAGCCCAGATGCCCCTGCTAGAGAGGCTCCCAGGGATGGCATCAGCACTGTTGAAGGAGCCTGAGGGTGCTTGGAGCAGTCCCCTGGCATGCAGCCTTCCCAGCTGGCCGAGATGGAGGGGCACGCTCTGCTGTTCGTTTCCGCTGCAGCTCTGACTTGGTGGGATGGCAGTGGTTGCTCTCAGCACTGAATGGGGGAAGAGATGGTACAGGCCAGAGTCTTACATTTGGCTTCTGGGATGGGAACGGAGATGAAAATGGAGATAACATAACTTTATGCAACCAGTTCACAAAGTTTATCGAGTTTTTCTTCATAGTCATCTTCCTGAGCCAAGAAATTGAGTTCAAGAGAGATAGTTGTCTCTCCCAACCTCAACAGGAGGCTCCCTGCGTGGGACTTGCCTTCTCAGATTCTATTTTTCTCAGCCCAGTCTCCTCTTTCCCTAAAACAGCATCCCCTCCCACATCACACACACACACACACACACACACACACACACACACACACACAAGCAAATCATCCCTCCTCCAGAGAGGAAGTGCTAAAGCACTCTAGTCCCAGTGTACAGTCAGGCTCTTGCATAGGGTAGTGTTAGATGCCTGAATATGACATTTTCCAGATTTGTCTTTGGCACCCAGGTTACAAAAGTAAGACCATAGCATCTGCTGAAACCCCTCCGCTGGGAGTTTTCCCACGTTAGCAGATCCTCTCGGCTCAGAGCTGTTGACTTCTTTCTGACTGTGACTCACTCCCAGCAGAGTGGGTGTGCTGCTTTTATTTACTTTTTTCTTTTGACCCAGGATTACAACAGCAAATTTGTGTGAGCTCACTTCAGAGGTGGTCCCAGAATGTGTTGGTTTTCCTATTGGGTGAGTTGTGTCGAGGCTGACCCCCAGCTTCCCTCCTAACCCCTCTAGTAGGAAGGAAAGGGAAAGACAGATTGAATTTCTGAAGGAGGAGCTTTTGGTTTCATTTGACTTTGAGGTATTTGAAATTGCATAAAATCCCCAAAGCATTGAGGGAACTCCAGCATTTAGAGATGGTTGTAAAACTATCCACTTAGGATTACTGTATCAATCAGGACCAGTTAGGCCATGCTAATGTACGCTAACTTCAGTGCCTTTAAACAAGCTTCTTCTCTCATTCATGCTATATGCCAGGCACAGGTTAAACAAGGACATTCTGCCCAGCAGTTACTCAGTGACCCCTGAGGATGGCACAGCCTTCGCATCTACTGTGGCTAGTCCCCAAGCCAGAAAGAAACAGAGAGCCTGGAGGGCCGCACATCAGCATCTAAAAGCTCCACGCAAGGGGACTGTCATGGTGGCACATACCTGGAATCCCCACTGCTCAAGAGCCTGAGGCAGTGAGTTCAAAGCCAGCTTGGACAACTTAATGAGCCCTTATGCAACATAAAAAGTAAATAAAGAGCTCGGGATGTAGCTTGCTTACCTAGCATGGGAGACACCCTGGGTTTCGGGGCTAGTATCACAAATAAACAAATGGATAAGCTCCAGTCATTTCCAGTCACAAAGTATTGAACAGACTAGTTATATTATTATCCCCCCCCACACACACACACACAGGAGGAGAAATCAGTGCGATACCACTGTTTTCTCAGAATAGGCAAAGAGCTAGAATAGCTGGTGCTCGGCACTCATGGCCAGCACGACCTCCAGGGGCGCGGAGCAGTCGTTCATTCATTTAGTAAACGATTCTCTAACTATGTATCAGGTGGTATTATAAGCACTAATGGACGCGTTCGTAAAACTTCGCTTTTAGTGGGAGAACCACACAGCAAACAAGCAAACAAACTGGTGTCTTATGTATGCCAGCTCGTAAGTACTGTGATGACAAAGTACATTAAGGAAATAGAAAGTTCTGGGACGCTGCTATGTCTGATGGCTGGGCAGAAAAGACCTTTCTGGGAAGCAGACATCTAAACGCAAAGCTGAAAGCAGTAAGCCTTTATTTTTTTCTATCTGAGCAAGAGTGTTCCAGGCTGAGGGAACAGCGGGCACAAAGTCCCCAAATGTTCCCTAAATATGAACATGAGTTTGTTCAAAATACACATCCCCAAGCCGGGCGTGGTGGCGCACGCTTGTAATCTCAGCATTCGGGAGGCTGAGACTGGAGGATCGCAGTTCGCGGACAGCCTCAGCTACTGAGTGAGGCTCTCTGTAACTTAGTGAGACCCTGTTTCAAAATAAAAAAAAAAAAAAATAGGGCAGGGGGTGTAGCTCAGAGGTCAAATGCCTCTGGGTTCCATTCCCAGACCCGCAAAAAAAAAAAAAAAAAAAAATACACATCCCCAGACCCTACCTTAGAGTTCAATACTTCTGCCTGTTGGCCTATCTGTGGTAAGAGACTTTGATTAATGTGCTCACAGACCACACTTGGAAAAGGGGGCCTCGGTGATGGGGAGTTAAAATTACATGACCTGCTTCAAGGCATTCGAGGGGAATGCCTACTTCCTTCCTCTTCCTTGCTGCCAGTCTGAGGCGCAGGGCTCAGCCTCCCATAAGAAGGGCTACTGCTTGCAATGTGTAATGGGGGCCAGTGATACCTTGTATTGGTAGACTGGGCACAGGGACTATGACAACATTTTGTTAGGAAATTAAAATACGCCTGTGAATGTCCTTAGAAAATTCAAAATGGCCGGGCGTGGTGGTGCACGCTTGTAATCCCCGCGCTTGGGAGGCTGAGACAGGAGGATCGCATGAGTTCGAAGCCAGCCTCAACTGCTTAGTGAGGCTCTCAGCAACTTAATGAGACCCTATTTCCAAATAAAATATTTTAAAAAAAAGGTCTGGAAGTATAGCCCAGAGGTAGAAAGCCTCTGGGTTCCACCCCCAGTACCACCAAAAAAAAAAAAAAAAAAAGAAAAGAAAATTCAAAATGGCTGGCATTCCTCTTTTGAAAGGGTCGAGGGGGTGATGTGAATGATCTGGCTCACAACCAGTATCTCTCTCTCTCTCTCTCTCTCTCTCTCTCTCTCTCTCCCTCCCTTCCTCTCTCTCTTTCTCCCCCTCCCTCTTTCTCTTTGGAGGTACTAGTGCTTGAATCCAGGAGCCCTCTACCTCTCAGTTATATACCCCCAAATTATTTTTATTTTGAAACAGGGTCTAACTAAGTTGCCGAGACTTAACTCAAAGCCGCAATCTTCCTGTCTCAGCCTCCCAACTACTGGGGTTGCGGGTGTGGGCCATCACATGTAGCCAGTGTTCAGCCTCTTAACATCTCTCTACGCCATGGCTCCTGCACCCAGAGAGAGGAAATGAAGGGACTACTTGGTCAGGGAGAGTGGAAGGCGTCTGAGGGCCCCTGGCTGGGTGTAAGTAGGAGTGGTCTTGGGAGCTCCCTTCCAAGATGCTGGTCACAGTGGTGGGTCCTCTGCCTCCGGGGGCGCTCACTGGCTGGGGACGAGGCCTGTGGAGCACTCTTCCCTCTCCCAGGAGGGTGGACTCTCTGTGTGGCACCAGACATCAGTGCTCCCAAAGGGATCTCCCAGGGCCTTGACAGGACTTGGGACAAGAAGAGCAGATCAGGGTAGGAAGGAGAACAGGGATATGGGGGCTCCTGGAAAGATGTCGCCATGTAGGGTGGGGTGGGTGGGGCCTGTTTTCCATCAATTGACCGGGACCTTCCCTGGAAGCCACTTTGCCAAGCTTATGATAAGGCTGGCTCTCGCGCGCGCGCGCGCGTGTGTGTGTGTGTGTGTGTGTGTGTGTGTGTGTGTGCGCGCGTGCATGTGTTTCCTTTCTGAGTTGGAAAAACTCAGATCTTCCAGGAAGATTTGTCAGCAGCTTTTATCCCTGACAGAGGGAGGTTGCAAGCCACAGCCACTTACGATCCAGGGCTGGGCCAGCTCTGGGCCCATTACGGTGGCAGGAAGCCAGGAGTTGGATTTTGACAGGCCAGAGAGAGCAGAGGGGCCTGTGTGCCTCGTGGGCTACCCCTGCCCCCTCCCCAGCCCCATCCACCCACTTGTCCCTTCCTCTGTCTGTCTCATTGGTCTCACTTCTGCTCCCTCTCAAATTCTTTTCCCCTGTTCCTCCTCTTCCCTGCTACTCCCCTTTCCTGTGCATCTCTCTCACCCCTTCCCCTCCTCTCTCTCTCTGGTGAAGAGTGCAGGGAAGGATTCACACTGCTCCAGGCAGCAGTCATTCTATCCAAGGAAAATATAGCTACTTTTTTTTTTTTTTTTTGCGGTACCAGGAATGGAACTCAGGGGCATTCTACCTCCGAGCTACACCTCCAGCCCTATTTTTTATTCTTTATTTTGAAACAGGGTCTCACTGAGTTGCAAAGGGTCTCACTAAGTAGCTGAGTCTGTCCTCAAACTGCGATCCTCCTGTCTCAGCCTCCCAAATGCTGGGATTACAAGGATGCACCATCACGCCTGGCTAAAATACAGCTACTTTCAGGTCATCCCGGCCCATTCCTTAATACCCCCCCCCACACTGGGGTTGCCCAACTAAGGATCTGCTGTGAGACAGAGGGAAAAGAAGCCAGGAATTCCAGGCTTTACAAAACCTCTGAAGCTGTTTAGAAATGAACTCAGTCAGTCTGAGCCTTTGAAGCTCCCGCTGCTAAAATGAGGCAACCCTAGGAAAGCAAACAGCATATCCCTGCCATTGGGAAAATCCACGGCCTGGTTTTTAGCTTATGTAAGAATCACCAGGGGGGCTCACTAACAATGCAGGTTCCTAGTCCACACACTCTTACTGAGTGGATTCAGAAACCGGATGGGGTTCTGGAATCTGTATCTTGAACGAGGACACCGGTCTATAAGCGAAAACTGCAGATGCTGAGAGAGAAGCAGAAATAGAGCTCTGCAGCCCCAGGGCAGAGAAAGAGGCAAGAGGCCCTCCATAGATGCTCCCAGCCTGGAGAGCTGGGAGGTGCCCTGCACCCTTCCAGTTGAGCCCTTTTAACTTGAGACAGCCTGCTCAGAGGATGAGCTCCATGAACCCGAACACCATGGGGCTCCTCCCAGATACATGCACCAGATGGAGCCCCTCACTGAATATAGCGGAGACCAGAACATCCGTTTCTTTACCACCCTGCATGGGACCTTCAGACCCAGGAGGCAGGCTGTGTGGAGGAAACACAGAGAGCTAACATTGTGCTTTAAGCACTTTATGGAAACAGCTTGCCTATTTCTACCCTCCACACAGGCATCAAATAGTATCTCTAAATGCCAGGTGAACTTGACCTAAAGCCTGTCTGTGGCTCCCTGAGTAAAGCCCTGTGCACCTCTTGGGGGCTGCATCCTCCCTTTCTGCGATACTGACTTCCTACTCCCCAGCAACTCAGAACTCCATGCCTGTGCTTCTGTTCTTCCCACTGCTGGGGAGCCTTCCGTGCCTTCTTGGCTAGGAGCACCTGCTCACCCAGTATGATTCTACTCTGGGGTCATCTGCTCCCAAAGTCAGCCCTGCCTGACCTAGAGGCTCTGCCCTGTAGTGACGGTGACTTCATACACCTGAGCTGCACATTCCCATCGTTGCATCTCTGTGACACCAAAGCTCTGATGGCAGGTCTGCCTCCCCTGAGCTGAGCTCCTCAGGGCACTAGTAAGGGGCCTGGCATGCTGTAGCATTCGGTGCCCATCTGATGAATGGAACAGGCTCTTTTTCCTTTAAGTATATTCAGGAGTCACTGCAGGGAACAGAGAGGGGAGTTTATGGGGTCTTCATGCACCTGAGAATCTCACAGAGGCCTCTAGCCATTTCCCCCTTCCCTTGTCTCTGAGCTTCGGATGTGTGGTGCGCCCATACCAGCAGCTCCGTGCAGCGTTGAAGCCGAATGAAGCCTTTGAGAAAGCCCATCTCATGGGCTTTGCTTGTGAGATCAGAGTCTGGGGTGTAGCATTTCCCAAACATCTGCATTTGGATTTCAGGAATCTCCTGGCTCTTTCACCAAACACATGGGTTCCAGAGCAGCCAAAGCTGCCAGGGAAAACCCATTGTGGGACTTTCCTCTTGACCCATTGACGAGCCAGAACTTGATTCTAGAGCTGCACACGAGGTGGGGCAGGTGGGGTGGCAGTCTCCAGGACTCGGCCTTCCTCATTCTAACTCTCCTGGGTCATTAGACAGAGTAGCCTCTAAGGATGTGAAGACTACCGTGAAGATGCTCAGGAAGAGCCGGGTGTGATGACGCACACCTGTAATCCCAGTACTTGGGAGGCAGAGACAGGAGAGTCACAGGTTCGAGGCCAGCCTCAGAATTTAGCAAGGTCTTCAGCAACTTAGTTAGACCCTGTTTCAAAATAAAGAATAAAAAGGGCTAGAGGTGTAGATCAGAAGTAGAATGCTCCTGGGTTCAACCCCTAATATCTCACAAAAAAAACCAAAAATATAAAGCATACTAGGGATGGAACCAATGGGCATTCTACCTCTGAGATATATCCCAGCCCTTCCTTCCTTCCTTCCTTCCTTCCTTCCTTCCTTCCTCCTCCTCCTCCCCCTCCTCCTCCTCCTTTTTTTGCAGTACTGGGGATGGAACCCAGGGGAAATCTATATTCAAACTACACCCTCAGCCTTGTTTTTTATTCTTTATTTTGAAACAGAGTCTGAGTTGCAAAGGGCCTCACTAGGTAGCTGAAGCTGGTGGCAAACCGTGATCCTCCTGTCTCAGCCTCCAAAATGCTGGGATTACAAGTGTGTGTCACCACACCTGGCTTAGCCCTTTCTAATTTTTTGTTTTGAAATGGGGTCTCACTGAGTTAATGAGGGTTTCATTAAGTTACTAAGACTTGCCTCAAACCTGAATTCCTATCTCAGCCTCCCAAGTACTGGGATTACCATCATGCACCACCAAATCAGGCTTTTTAAATTTTGTTTTGTGACAGAGCCTTTCTACATCGCCCAAACTGGCCTTGAACATTCAATCCTCTTGCTTCAGCCTCCTGAGTCACTGGGATTATAGATAATTATCCCTGCGCCTGCCCATAGCCTAGATTTTAAAGAGTGGTTGGGACGGATAAAGCAGCATGTACTTAAATGGTGGGCCTGGAGTTTTAAAAGAAACTCCCCCAGTTCCAGGCCCCTTATACAGCTCCCCAAAGGAAGGGGTGGGGCAGAGATAGAAGGAGCAACAATATGCACCCCCCGCCCCAGTAAGAGGCCATCTTCCTTAGGTTCTTCCCTGATATCAACAGGTTCATTTAGGGGAAAGGCAGGAATCAGGAAATGACCTCTTTTCCCCAATGCTTCTCCTCCTAAATCCCCACCCACCCTGCTTGGTTGCCAAGCACACCCAGCTGAGGGCCTTCCCTGCCTCCCAGGCAGAGCCCAGAGAGAGCCACAGGAAACAGAAAAGGCGGCCACATTTATTCCATTTCTTGCAGGTGCAGGCCTGCTCTCTGCTCAGGGCTCTGGGCTCACAGGCCTATGCTCGTTGGCATGGTTACCAGTTGATGCTGCCCAGCTACATCCCAGGACCAGGCGATGCCCCAGAGACGGGGCCAGGGAAGGGCCCGAGGCACCAGCCCCTGGCCTCCACCACATGTTTTCTTAGCCTCAGGCTCATCCAGACCAAGAACAGAAGGACAAGGAGCCTCTATGTTGCCTGTAGCCAAGTGTGTGGCCCTCAGGGAAGAGGCTGTGTGCAGTGCAGAACTCTTAATGAGGAAGGAAGACCGAGAGGAGGTGGTTTGACTCAGGGCCCCAGGGAAAACCCAGAAGGCCTCCTCTACTGATCCCTGGGGAGTGCAGAGGGGCTGGGAAGGCCTCCCCACAGTCCAGCCAGGTTCAGCCCTCCAGCCTGGGCCACTGAGGAGCAGCCCTGGAGTCTGGATAAGACACAAAGGCCAGCCCAGGCAGCGGCTGCGGCACTTTCCTGTGGGTCCTGACAGAGCTGGCCAGGTGCCCCAGTCTTGGCTAAGCTGCTTCCCAGGACAGACAGCAGAAGTAATGCTGGTGACATCTCTGGCCCAGGGGCCAGGAGGGAGGTAGGCTGATGAGATGGGACCAGCTCTTGCCTGGGCTGAGTCCCACCGTGCAGGAGAGCAGCGTGCGAATGCTTCTAATGCTTCTGGGTGCCTTGTGCGCCCTGTGAACTTCAGAGATCAGGAGCTGATGAGACTCTACTTAACCTGTAATGAAAGGCACAGGTTAGCTTCACCCACCTGTCAGGAGCACTCAGCCATCCACGTCCTCAGCTCTCTTCTTATGGTACCTTGTTATGGACAAGGTTCCCATCTCTGATGACTTGTTAAAATCACCTGGGAAGTCTGTAAACCCCACCCCCAACCCCAGGCCACACCGGGACCCAGGCTTCTGCACTTTGAGCAGCTCCCATGGCGATTCCAATACAGCCAAGGGCCACGGGGGAGGGGAGAGGAATTCAAATTGATTCATAGGTCTCTTTGGCTACAGCTCTGCACAAGGAAGTGAAAACTCACTAAAATAAACTTTTGAGATATTTGTAAATAGACTACATATCACAGCAAGAAATTTATGTCAGCACTAAAATTAGAACTTCCTGACCAAGAGGCCTGTTTTGGAAAATCTTTCCAAAGAACTGCTGAATCTCCTTTTTGCGGGTACTTAGGAGGATGGATTCCCCTCCTGATGGAATAGGACTGGGAGGAGATGCCCTCCCCTAGCCAAGAACCCTCCAGAATTCTGGAGACAAACCCCAGATCTGTTCCTGGTTGCTCTACCTGTGGCCCTGTTTCTAGGGGCCCAGACTGTGTGATCCCTGCAGAACAATAAACATTTAGTGAGTCCTTCTCTCCAGGGCCCCTATTCTTGTCCCCAGGCACCACACAAATCACATCTTGCTTAATCCCTACGGCAACACCATGAGGCAGGAGTCATTATTCCCATTTCACAGAAGAGAGAATTAAAGCTTAGAGCTGAGCAAATCTGTCAGGGCCATGCAGACGGGTGAGGAGAACCTTCAGGATTCAGACCTACTGAAACCTCTGCTGCGGGAGATACTAGACAGAAGGGTGACAGGGAGGATGTGAGCGGCGCGTGCCCACGTCCCCACATGTAAGTAGGTCGCTGGCCTGCAGGGCAACATGGACCATCCTTTATTCTGAGGTTATGTCTTTGGTATTAAATGTGATTTACCAAGTGGGGCTACTACACAGCTGGCTTTCTGCCCTGTCAAGTGTGCTTACTTGGTTATAAAAGCAGTTGACAACCCTGGCATTCTCCAGTTTTCTTTTGTGACTTGCTGGTGCGTAAAAACCAAAAGCCTGAGGGCAGCTGTATCCATCACCACCCCACCCAGGAGGGGGATCTGCCGGGGAGGTGGTCCCTGCGAGCACGGGCAGGGGAGGCTGGAGAGATGCGGGCTTTGGCTGATGAAGCCAGGCTGTCTCTGATGTGGTTTCCTGGGCAGGACAGGTGGTTCTCTGAGGACAGCTCTGGAACCTCCAGGAGGCTCTGCAGAGACAGGCCTGGGGCATGATGTCCACATTCATCATGGAGCTGGGCCCAGGCAGGGCCTGACAGTACTGAGGCTCACTCTTTAAAGACTGTGAGCAAACCTACAGCTCCTGGGAGTGGTGACTGGCTGTGGATAAGGCTCAACTCCTATGCGGCTGTTTGGAAAATTCACAGGTGTCATCAAGCATGAGCAGAACAGGTCCAGGGATGCTGCACCCGCAAGGCCATTGCAGCTTGAGGACCAGCCCTCCCTGGCACACAGCAGGACTCCTTACCGCTCGATGATGCGGTTGTTGCCCTGGAGGTCAAACGCCAGAAGCTTCATCTCCTCACAGAGCTCCTGCATGCTGCCGAGACAGAGGCAAGAGAGGGGGCTGAGGCTGGAGTCTACCACCCAGAACCCTCCTCTTCAGCCCCCCAGCCCCAGGCAGCCTCTGAGGCCTGACCCCAGGCACAGTGCTCTCCTCTCCCCTGTACCTCCCTCCACACTTACTGGAGAACCAGGTCCTTTGGAGCAGGACTGCAAGGAGGATCCACGGGGGGCGGGGAGGCTCGAGCGCCCTTTGTCCTGTCCTGAAGGAGCTGGTAGGACAGCTGGTCAAGGATCTGAAGGGAAGCCATGCTTTAGTCAGAGAGATGAGCCAGCTTATGTGTGGCTGGGGAGGGGGCGTGCTGAGGAAGGGTAAGAAAGAGTAATAAACCTGCCTGCAGGCTGCACTCCTGGAGAACCCTCTGTCTAGCAGCGGGCACCATGGCTTTCACTCACCCATGCTCTGATGGAATTATCCAGACTGCCCAGTTCCCCTTTGTGTCTCACCTAAACCTCCCATGGGGTATTAGGATGAGCAGTGGAGAAGTGGTAGGGGAAGCCCTGGCCATGCTCAGAAAGCACGGAGCTGCTGCAGGTGCCACGTGCTGGGATGGGGACAGGGAACCACACTAGGCTCTCCTGGAAGAAGCAGCCTGTCTCCATCCTTTGTGGTCACGTAGGCAGCTTCTCAGCCTGTGTGTTGGTCTCTTTGCAGAGCGCACATCAGGAGATCAAGGAGAGCTCACATCACCTCTCTCGGTGGTGGCCTTGGAGTCTCCCAGGCTGCACAGGTCCCTGAAAGCATCCCTGCATCCCAGAGTCCCTGCCTTTGCCAGGACTGCTCACTGAGGTCACCAGGACCTCATTTGTGGCTCCGAGATTTCTAACCTGTGAAGTGCTTGGACTTGGTCAAGGTAGCTCTGTCCACAGGCAGGAAATGAACCAACCCCAACCTAACCCAGGGCATCCCAAACCTTCCCTCGATAGCCCTAGGTGCCCCTGAAGATCACACACCTTGCTCAGACTCTCCTGGGCTCCCTGGGCCTCTGTGTTATGGGCGGCCACGGAGCAGCTGACCAGGCGCAGGTGGGTCTTGGTCTTATGCACCTCCCTTGAGAAAGCAGGCAAGGGAGTAGACTTAGGGTAGGGCTCACTTCTTCTCCAGGGCCCAGCCGGCTGTCAGAGGGTCAGCACACAACTCCAATGGCCCAGGCCTTGGCCTCCTTGTTGCCTCTGCCCTTCTGGGTGTGGCTTATCTTTCATCTGCCTCACTGTCATATTGTAGGTAGACACTTGTCCCAACAAAGCCTTAGTTGGGAGCACTGACAACATGCATGTGGCTGGGGTCAGGTCACACATGCAATTTCAGCACAGAGCCAGGTCCGGCTCCAGAGAAACAGGTGACAATCAGCACTGGGGCGCTTAACATGGGGAATGCCTACACTCCTGTCTCAGAGCAAATCAAGAGCAAGGCTTCTGTGAATTCTTCAAGTTGAGGGTATGAACAAGGACATTTCACCGAGAGGAAACTGAGGCCCAAATGCCATCAAACCAATGCTGACTACACACCAAGACCACCCAGAGGAGCTTATAAACTACTGACATCTAAGCCCTACTCAGATCCACTAAGTCAGAACTAGGGATGGGTTCAGGGTAGGGAAGCTACTAGGGGTGGATAGGTGCCCGGGTCTCAGCCCTGTAACAAGCCCGCAGGTCACACAGCACATGGGAACTACCCTCTTTTCTAAGGAGGGGCTGTTTTCTGTGTAGTCTAGTGGAAAAGGGGGGCCTTCCTGAGAAGGGAACCTCAAACTCCTGTAGAAAATAATGTGAGAGAGGTTTCTCTTAGAGGACATTCCCTGATCTTGCTTCTCTGTCTACCTGGAAGTCTGTAAGCTGCTTGCCTTCATCCCAGGGAGATCCAGTGTCCTCCCCAGACATGAAGTTCCCACCACAAATGTCTGGGACAGAAAGAAGAATCTGGATTTTTTTTTTTTTTTAGTACTTGGGATTGAACCTAGGGGCATTCTAACTCTGATCTATACCCCAGCCCTATTTTATTTTCATTTTGTCTTTTTTTTTTTCTTCTGGTACTGGAGATTGAACCCAGAGGTTTTCTACCTCCAAGCTACACCCAACCCAATTTTTTTATTTCTTATTTGGAAATAGGGTCTCACTAGATTGCTGAGAACCTCACTAAGTTGCTAAGGGTGGCTTTGAACCTGCGATCATCCTGTCTCAGCCCCTGAACACTGGGACTACAAGCATGTGCCACTATGCCCAGTTTAAGAATCTAGATTTTAGAGGCTTATTTCCCTCTGTACTGGTTCTGAGTTTGCTACTTACTGGCTGTGGGATATAAGAAGAGAATAAAAAGAGACCAGTTCTCTGAGCCTCAGTTCCCGCTTTTGCGAATTGGGGTGGTAACATCTTTAAGATACTGTGAGACTCAAGAAGCAAATTGGTAGAAGTCACCCCGCAGACTGCCTGGTCCACCTAGGTGCACAAGCTACCATTTGCCCATCACATTTCTCCCTTCACTTACTCCTCCTTCTCAGATCCCTGCACAACCCAGGGTCCTTTGAAGCCTGGAGGGGCCAGCCCTGGGGTCCATGAGCTCAGGAAGAAGGGCTAGACTGTTACCTTATCCGCTTGCCGTGCATGACCAGGGCTGCCTGATACTTCTGCACACACTCTTCCTGGAACACCTGCAGGAATCTTTTGGCTAAATGACTGAAATTCACCCTGGAAAGACAGAGAAACAAGGCCCAGAGAGGAGCTGCTGGAGCCACTTATGCACAAACCCGGCATCTCTCAGCCTCCACCATCGCTCGTCTCAAGCACCCAGTCCCGGGGGCTACGGCAGGGATGCGCCTCTGAGGAAGAAGGAGACGACAGTCACCCACTTGGCTGGTGAAGGCCAGAGAGTAGGAGTGCAGGTACATTAACAGGGAGACGTGGCAGATGGATGACGGGCCCTCCCTGAACACACACTCTCAGCTCAGTCAGTTATGGGAAGCCTGTGAGTGTGTGTGCACCTGTGTGTGCGTGCATGTGGGTGTAGAAGACCAGGAGTGGGTGCAGACGTGGGGAGTGACCCAGGGACGGTGTCCTGGAAAACCAAGGGAAACCAAGGAAAGCATGAAGAAGGCTGGAGAGGAGCTCAGAAGCAGGGAGTGGGAAGTAATAAATCAGTAAGCATGATTAGGGAAAGGCTCCCACAAACAGCCTTGTCCGTGCCAGAGTAAATGCAGCTACATCAAGATTGCTTCTGAGAAGCCTCCCTCTGACTCAGCTATGCAGGGTCCTCCCCTGGCCCCAGATAACCTGCCCCAGATACAGTTAACCTCTTTGCCCAGCTCAGCTGAGGATCAGCCCTCCCCCAGTTCCTGTCCAGCACAGTGACCTGCTCTGCCCGGGTGACACCACCCTCCTGACCCCCCGCCTGCCAGTGGACAGGTTACTCACTTATCCAGCTTGTGAATCTGTTCCTCGTTGTAGCCAAGCCCTGAAGAAAACACAGAGAAATGATGTCACCGGCCAACGAAGCTGATGCCCCAAGGGTTGGGGGACAGCGTCGAAGATGAAGACAACCCAGGCTGGCCCTGGTTCCTGGGCACTCAACAGCCCAGTGGAGCCAGGAAAGACAGGGGTGGGACATGCAAGTAACTTACGATGACTTGATGTGGTGCTATTATTATGCCTGAGTAAGTGATTATGATTTAGGGGCTTAAAGAAGCTGCAGAGAATTCGCTACAAGGCTCCAGTCACTTAACAAGGGGAGTGGCAGATGAGATGGGCCTCGAAGGATGCTTGGTTACCATGACCCTCATCCAACACCTTCCCAGAATGACATCTGGTTGGCCCACACTGCAGGCAAAGCCAGATGGGCTCTGCAGCAATGAACTGGAGAAGCCAGGCCACCACCTTCTAATGCTGTCTCTGACCAGCTACTTTTGCCAGAAGGAGCACTTTTGCCAGATGAGCTGAAGTTTCCTGGCCCTGGCCTTGTCCTTGGCTGCCCATGAAGAATCCTAATGCTCATGGACAAAGGAGGTGCTGCCCCCTGCTGGGCCTTGACGGGATGGGCCTCCCCTGGTAACAGTCCAAAGACCACATGATGCAGACTGGCCTTTCCTGCCTTCCCATTCCACTTCCCTAGCAGCAGATCCCCTTTCGGAGCTCTGCACTCAGCCAGCTAAGAGCACTTGTGAAGTCTAAAGGCTCTGAACAAGTCCCAGCCCCGCCTGCTATTATTAGCAGGTGGCTGTAGGCAAGTGACTTGCAGGCTCAGGGATAGGAATCGCTTGCCCAAGGTGATGGCCATCATGGAGCGAGACGAGGGTGAACCCAGGAAGGGCTGGCGGTAGGGGATGGAGGAGCTGGAGAGCCCCCACTAGCCAGGGAGCCAGCACACTAGAAGCTGGCCCTCTTTCTCCCCTCCCACGCTCAAGTGTTTTCTAATCCGTAGACCCAAGTCTTTGGCTTGATTGCCTAATACTCTTCTACCCCTGAAATTCTCTCAAAAGCACTGTCTATGTAATCCCCATGCTTGGGAGGCTAAGACAGGAGGATCGTATAGGTTCGAAGCCAGCCTCAGCTACTTAGTGGGGCTCTCAGCAACTTAGTGAGACCCTGTTTCCAAATAAAATATAAAATAGGCCTGGGAGTATAGCCCAGAGATAGAAAGCCCCTGGGTTCCACCCCCAGTACCACCAAAAAATAATAAAAAATAAATAAATAAATAAATAGCACTGTCTAGTAGAAATCAAATGCCAAAATGCTTCTTCATCCATCTAATGGATCACACGGAATTCCCTTGGATCATGTGGGAGTACACCCTAAAGACCACTGAGCATCTTCCAGAAAGTCATGGAAATAAAAATCCTGCCGGGCATGGTGGCTCATGCCTGTAATCCCAGTATTTGGGAGGCTGAGACAGGAGGATCACAGTTTCGAGGCCAGCCTCAGCAACTTAGTGAGATTCTCTGCAACTTAGCAAGACCCTGTTTCAAAAAAAAAAAAAAAATTAGCCGGGCGTGGTGGCGCACGCTTGTAATCCCAGCATTCGGGAGGCTGAGAGCGGAGGATCGCAGTTCGCGGACAGCCTCAGCTACTAAGTGAGGCCCTCTGCAACTCAGTGAGACCCGGTTTCAAAATAAAAAATAAAAAAAAATAGGGCAGTGCGTGTAGCTCAGAGGTCGAATGCCCCTGGGTTCCATCCCCAGACCCACAAATAAATAAATAATTAAATACTTAAATAAATAATTTAAAAAATTTAAAAGAACTGGGGATGTAGGTTAGAGGTAGAATGCCCTTGGGTTTAATCCCCAGTACCTCCCCAACATACAGAAAAAAAGTAGAAAAGGAAAAAAAAAAAAAAAAGAAATGAAATGAAAATCCTTCGAGGCTGTCAGATGGGGTGGTTAGAAGCAGTTGGAACGAGATTGCTTGGGTTACTTCACCTTTCTGTTTCGGTTTCCTTATCCATAAAACAGGGAGGATAATGGTGTTTGGAAATTTTATGAGCATAAAATAACTTAAGACTCAGAGCCCTTAGGACTGGCCTAGCCCTAGGGAGCTCCTGGGAAATTTAGATGAGAGGATTATGGTGTTCCTGCCATGGAAGCGGGAAAGCCTCTGAAGTTCTCCTGGAGTCACAGCAGAGGCGTCCACCGGGCTCTAAGGCCAGCCCGGCTGAGCCCCAGTCCCTGCTGGCTTCCAGGAACAGAAGTCTCGCTTTCCTCATCTCCTGCGGTTCCCCCACGCCCTCCAAGGTCACTGAGGGAGGGCGGGACTGAGGCACTGGAGGAGAGACAACTATCTTCTGTCGATCTGTGTGTTTGAGATGGTGGCCTCCGGATGCATACAGCTGTGGGGCACCTGACCTGTGGCTAGTGCCCGGGGACCTGAATTTTTACTCAAATTAACTCAATTAACTTAAAATCTAAAACTGAAGCAGTGTAACATGTTGTTCCCCTTAAACACAGCTTTATTATTTTGTTAAGACTACATTTCACTTTGTTAAACATTGAGCTGTCAAGTAGAGACACACTAAGTATAAAATACACATGAGAATTTGAAGACTTAGTACAAAAAAGGAACATAAAATATCTCTTTAGTAATTTTGTTTATATTGAGTAGAAGCCAAAATGACATTTGGGACATAGTGGATTAAATAACAATATTAAAGTTAATTATACCTGTATCTTTCTACTTTTTCTTTTTTTTTTTTTTGGCAGTACTAGAAATTGAATCCAGGCATGTTTTTCCTCTGAGCTACATTCTCAGCCCTTGTGTTTTTATCTTATTTTGAGACAAGATCTCGCTGTGTTGCCCAGGCTGGCCTTGAACTGTCCATCCTCCTACCTCAGCCTCCGTAGTAGCTAGGATCACAGATGTGTACCACACCACGTGTATTTCCATTTCTTCTTCTTTTTTTTTTTTTTTCTTTTTATGGTACTGGAGATTGTACGCAGGGGCACTGTACCTCTGAGCTACACCCCCAGCCCTATTTCATTTTTTTGCTTTTCAATTTGGCTATGAGAAGAACTAAACAATAATATTTAGCATTTGGGCATTTGATTTCTACTGGGCAGTGCTTTTGAGAAAATTCCAGGGGTAGAAGAGTATTAGGCAGTCAAGCCAAAGGCCTTGGGTCTACAGATTAGAAAATGCTTGAGCATGGGAGGAGATAAAGAGAGCCAGCTTCTAGTGTGGGGGCTCCCTGGTTAGTGGGGCCTCTCCAGGCTCCTCCATGACCATCATCAGCCCTTCCTGAGTTCACCCTCGCCCTGCCCCATGATGGCCGTCACCTCAGGCAAGCAGTTTCCTATCTCTGAGCCTGCAAATGCCCATGTCCTGAAGTTCCTTTGAGCATTAGCTGAGAAATTGTCTCTGATTGTACATAGGATTTCTTCTGATCCCCCTTTCTAAAAAACCTAGCTATCTCATGCTCCCAAGACACAGGGGATTGAAAAATATTTCTTAAATTATAAAGTGCTCTGCCAATGACAGGGTTCCCTTTCCAAGACCATTTCTTCTACAGAACCCAGGCTTCAGCCCACTGTGCCCACCCTCTTGTCTCATAACAATAGGCACTGGTTCATGTCCCGCTCTGGCCTGCAGTGTGCAAGCAGGGCCCCTGCTCAGCCCCACAGTGCCCTGGTTCCATGTAGCCCAACCATGTAGTGGGCCTCCAGCAACACTGGATGGAGGAGCAGCCACCAACAGGAGGGAGGAGGGAGGAAGGGAGAGAGCTCTTCCCATGACTCACCTGGCCTCATCCTCGATTTCTTAAACTGTTTGTAGATGAGGTGCATCTTGTCCACACAACACTGAATCTGCTGGATGCTGTGGGCAGGAGACAGGAAGGATCAAACAGCACAGAGTGGGCGGAGAGGGAGGGATGGGGTGGTGTTGGAATAGGTGAGGCGCTGTCTCCTGTAGAAGGAGCCTTATTGCCACATTTGGGGGGGCAATCTGGAAATAGGGGAGACTGTCCTGTCTCTAAGCTTATTTGAAACATCTTAGAGAGAGGTGGGCATCTCTTGTTCTCGTGTTCATCCTCTCTCTCTCTCTCTCTCTCTCTCTCTCTCTCTCTCTTTCACACACACACACACACACACACACACACACACACACACACACACACACTCTGCAGGAGTTAAATAAGAGATGAGATAAGAAGCCTAGCAGGACAGGCAACAGTAGGTGGCCCTGGCTACACAGCAGGGCCTCAGGGACCTGAAGGAATCTGGCAGAGACCACTGGGATGGACTGGAGCAGAAACCCCTCCTGAGGGCCGGGTGTGGTGGCGCACACTTGTAATCCTAGCATTCCGGAGGCAGAGACCAGAAGATCGTGGTTGGAGGACACCCTCAGCTACTTAGTGAGGGCCTCTGCAACTCAGTGAGACCCTGTTTCAAAAAATAAAAAGACTAAAATCTAGGGCGGGGGCATGTAGCTCAGAGGTACAATGCCCCCTGGGTTCCATCCCCAGTACCACAAAAAAAAAAAAAAAAAAAAAAATTCTCTGGTCACCTGGATGGGGCAGAAGGGGCTACCTCCTTTGTATACCCAAAGCCTCGCACATAGGAAAAATGTAAGATAATGAACCATCAGGCTGGGATGTAGCTCAGTGGTAAAGCACTTGCCGTGCATGAGTAATGCCCTGGGTTTGATTTTCAGTACCAAAAATGACAAAGAGAAGAACAAAAATAAAGACCAAAATAAAATCAAGCTTAATAATGAATCATCAATTTTTGTCTAAAATGAAAATGAATCAACAGTCCTCAAGGTCATTCTTATTCTTCCTTCCCCTTTTCAACTGGACAGACCAGCTTTGTCTGGGGTGTCCGGTGTCCTTCCTCACCCTCAGGATGGTTTGGCTCAATTCCTCCCGGAAGCTCCTTCAGGCGACCCCATCTCAGCTATTTCTGGAGCTGGACTCTGGCAGAGCACACACTGGTACCCAGGGCTCTGCCAGCCCTGGGACTTGCCCTTTTCAGAATGTCAGAGTAGAGGGTGATTTGGCTGGGTGGGGGCCCCAGGTCCACAGAGTGGCTCCAAAAGGCACAGCACCAAGTGTGTTCTGAACTCAGAATTGCCTTCTGCTTCAGAAAGGAAATCCAGTGTGGCACATACATATGTTTAGAACACCCCTAGCAGGGTACAGGACGGCCCCCCAATCAAATGTGCTCATGTCTTCAGAGTATGTGTGGCATAGGGGATTGAACCTAGGGACATTCTATCTCTGAGATATACCCCCCATTCTTGTTTTATTTTATTTATATTTTTATTTTTGGCAGTACTGGGGATTGAACTCAGGGGAATTCAACCTCCAAGCTCCACTCCCAGCCCTATTTTTTTTTTTTTTTTGCACTGGGGGTGGAACCCAGGGGCATTCTACCTCCGAGCTATACCACTAGCCTTATTTTTTATTCTTTATTTTGAAACAGGGTCTCACTGAGTTGCAAGCGGCCTCACTAAGTAGCTGAGGCGGTTTGCGAACTGCGATCCGATTCTCCTCTCTCCGCCTCCCGAATGCTGGGATTACAGGCATGCGCCACCATGGCCAGCTTCCTATTTTTTAGTTGTTGTTGTTGTTGTTGTTGTTGTTATTATTATTATTATTATTATTATTATTATTATTATTATTATTATTTTCGTGGTACTGGGGTTCCTGGAAGCCCCTTTAACTCCGGGCTACACTCCCAGACCTATTTTATATTTTTTTATTTGAAAACAGGGTCTCTTAAGCCAGAGAGGGTGGCTCCAAACCAGCGCGATCCTCTTGTCTCCGCCTCCCAAGCACGGGGATTACAAGTGTGCACCACTACGCCCGGCTTTAGTCTTTATTTTGAAACAGGGTCTCACTAAGTTGCTGAGGCTATCTTTGAACCTGAAATCCTCCTGTTTGTTTATTTATTTATTTATACAGTACTGGGGATTGAGCCCAGAGGCATTGTACCTTTGAGCTTACACCCCCAGCCCTATTTTTATTCTTTATTTTGAAAGAGTCTCACTAAATCGTGGAGGGCCTCACTAAGTAGCTGAGGCTGGCTGTGAACCTGCCATCCTCCTGGCTCAACTTCCCAAGTACTGGGATTACAAGTGTGTGCCACCACACCTGGCTTGATTCTCCTATTTTAACCTCCGAAGTACTGGAATTATAGGCATGTGCCACCATGACTGGCAACATAAGACTATTCTAAGTGGGATTTAAAAAAAAAAAAAAAAAGACAGAAAGAGCCTCGTGTCAGTTTAGGTCAGGTTTTGTGGTTGAAACAGTTAAGAAGAACCCTGTGATTTTCAGCGGTGTTTGAACTTGGAATTGAGTAGGTGTGTAGAGGCCCTGATTGCTGTGCTCCACACACACACCCAGGAGCCACCTGCCCTTGGTCAGTGTGGGGCGAGGGAGGCTGTGGCTCTGCACTGGGCAGACTGTCGGGTAGGTGAGCACTTTTAGGTTTGTGAAAAGGGAGAATGAGCTTGAAAAGGCAGTAGATCTCTGCCTACTGTGAGCCAAGAACACAGACTTTGGCACAGCCAGCAGCCACCGCTGTCATCTCTTACTTACTGCTGGCCACTCAGGGCCATCTAACCTCACAGAGGGAGCTCATCTGTAACCGAGTAGGATTGCAGCAGCATTATTGCTGTTCGGAGGAGGCAAGGAGGCACTATAAGAGGACCCATCCAAGGCCTGGCACAGAGAAAAGGCACGGAATTCTTCTTCCACTGAGAACCATTGCACCTGCTAAGACGCCTCTGTCTTGCTTCAAACTCCCAGGTAGAAGCTGGACCACACACCCTATTCTCCTTCTGGCTGGTCTCAGGGAGGCCTGGTCCATTCCTGCTCCACCCCACATGCCCTTGCAGCCTTGCCAAGGAAAAGGAGGAAGTGGGCTGACTTCTGAAAAGCCTGCTGGATTTTGGGGGCAATGCACCTCCCACCCTCCACCCCACAAATCAGGAAAAACCCCACAGACCTTCTGTCTTCATGTACCTGATCCCGGTTCTTCGCCAGCTCTGAGCTCAGGTTGCTGAGGCTCATCTGGGTCTCCATGATATTTTGGGAACATCTGGAAAGGGCCTCAGCCAGCTGTGGGGCAAAAGGGCAGATGCCCAAGGGGTCTGGAGCTTGAGGCCCTGCGAAGCAGCTGGGCTGGACTGCTGCCCACCCTGCTCTGTGCCTGCTAAGCCCGGGCTCCCCAGCTCACTCACAGTCCGCAGCTGGGACCTCAGCTCTGCGGCCCCTTTCAGTTCCTGGAGCTCAGAAGTCCCAGCAGTGTTGCTGAATCTGGAGGGAAGGACAAACAAAGGACACATTGGAGGACTTGGAGACAAAGAGCTTGGTGACCACATGCTGGGCATAACATGTCTGGGACAGTCATGCTGGCTCCCGGAGTCTCTGAGGGGGTTTTGTGTTTGGGTCAGGGGAGCCAATTTGAAGAGGACTCTGTGCACTAAGGTTGTGTCATTACTGAGCACTGCAAAGAATAAAGGCTGAGGTGCAAATATAGAAGGCGGGCATGTTGGCTAATATATACACTTACATAGTAGAAAGTGAGTTACTAAGCTGGGCATGGTGGTGCATGCCTGTAATCTCAGTACTTGGGAGACTGAGAGGAAGATCACAGGTTTGAGGACAGCCTCATCAAGTAGTGAGACTCTCGTCAACCTAGCAAGACCTTGTTTCAAAATAAAAGTAAATTAGGGCTGGGAGTGTAGCTCAGAGGTAGAATGCCCCTGGGTTCCAACCCCAGTACAAAAAAAAAAAAAAAGTGATTTCTTACGTATGGATACATACTAGTAAAGAATCGTAAGCTGTCTCTGAGGGGTGGGAGGTGGCGTTTTCTCTTATTTTTCCTTATCTGTACTTTATTTCTACCATTAACATATATGCTTTGTAAATAACAATAAGAATTAAGGAAAAAAAGAACCTGGTGTATTTTGGCTTGGGCATGAAGGACCGGGGAGGAAAGAGGAGGTGAGCAGGGAGAATTGGGTGTGAACTGGAAGCCCCATGAAGGTGGAGATACTGTCAACTCTGCCCATCGGGCATCTCCAGGGCCTGGAGAAAGGGATTGCAAAACATCGGAGCTGGAAGGCCTCAGAGATGGTTTTGAAGATGAGGAAAGAGGCCCAGCTGGGGGAAGAAGACAATGGCTGGGTCCCAAGGCAAATCAGCGAAGATCTTGTGCCTGGCCTCTGGCTCCCCGCTCTCTATCTAGCCTCCTGCTTGACCAAGGGGGACGGGTCGGGACGTCTGACCCTGGATTCATTAGAAACAGCAGGCCTTGAGGGAAGCATTGGACCAGAATTGTAAAACAGCAGCCAGCCTACACCAGGCTCCCCACAGGGAGGCCATGGCAGGGTCTGAGACACCCCAAACGCTTTCTCTACACATCTCTTTTCTGGTCCAGAACCTGAGAATGGCTCCCACAGGGCGTTTTATTGGCATTCAGCCTCCCTCTTATTGGACTCTTGAGGACCTCCACGCCTTCTCTCCAAACTGGCCCCACTCCAAACCGACCTTCACCCCTCTCTGACTTTACTCCAGGACGTTCACCATAACGACTGTGACTCACAGCACCCCTCCATCTTATACACAGACACGGCCCTCTTCCTCCCTGTCTCTGCACAGACATTCCTGCCTGAGCTTTCTTCCTCCTTATGGCCTTAAAAGCCTTATTTTATTTATTTATTTATTTTTTGGTGCTGGAGTTTGAACCCAGAGGCATACCACCTCTAAGCTATACCCCTCGGCCCTATTTTATTATTTATTTTGAACAAGATCTTGCAAAGTTGCTGAGGGTCTAAGGTGCTGAGGCTGGCCTCCTGCCTCAGCCTCCCAAGGACTGGGATGACAGGAGAGTGCCACTGCACTCAGCTTAAAAGCCTCTTCTTCCAGGAAGGCCTCTGTGGCTGCCTCTGCCCATCTCTAGCGCACCCCCACCCAACTCCCCTGCCACCCTTCACATGTTGGGGAAGGCTCCCTGCCCCAGGACCGCGCCTGTGCCCCTTCAGGGGATGTGAGCCACATCTAACCCTGGATCCTCTTTCTGTGCCCTGGACAGGGCTCTGCGCAGGGGGAGCTGCCACAGCAGCACTGACAGATGCCTCCCTCTGTCGTCATTTGAAGGGGCCCCATCCCCACCATCTGGAGACACCCCTCTTCCTCCTGCTCACACCCCATCCCATCATCAGTGCCCTGCTGCCAGGCCCCAGGAGGCACATGGGCTGTGTGAGTCAGCTACCTGGGCTCTGGGGACAAGGGCACACTGGCAGTGTCTGCTCCTCTGTCACCGTGCGTCTCCCTGGGAGGGGAAGGCACCGGCCCTTGTCCTCTGGGGCTGCAGAGCTCCCTTCTGCCTCTCACCCCCCACGCCCCTGAGGCCCAGCGCCATCCAGGTCTCAGGCTGTGGCCGCATCTCCACCTGCTCTGACCAGTGGGGTCTTTCCTTGCTTCTCATCTGCAGACCCTCCAGCTCCAGCTCCAGTCCTCTTCCCTGTTCTCTCTCCAACACATCACCCCTACTTAGTCTAAGGCGGGGAGTGGAAGGTGTGAGGCGCCACCAAGCGGGGGCCCGGGGAGCTTGAGAAGGCAAGGACATGGGGGGCCCCCAGAGGAAGCAGGAGCCAGGTGGAGGAGGAGCCCCAGGCTGTCCCTCTCAGGCCCCAGCAGCGGGCTGCGCCAGCCCTGAGTCCTCGCCCTCGAGTTCTGCTCTAGGCCGAGGTACAGGGTGAATATCCAAATTATCCAGGGAGAAACCTAGTAGGATGGGAGCCCCTTCCCAGTGAGGGCAGAGAAGCTGCCTGGTACCCGGAGAGCCAGCATGCCCCTGGTACCTCCTCTCTCCACGCGAGGGATGGGCGTCGTTTTGCAAGGTGTGTGTGGGGGAGGGTGAGGACTGCAAGGGTGCGTCCTCTATTCTAGCAGGGCAGGATAGAGCTCTGGGTGGCAGAAGCCAGGTGCATTGCTGGAGCTTTTAGGGGTGAAGAACAGAGAAAGAAGGGCCGAGGGGCCCCAAGGGCCTGGAAGGACACCCACCTCTCAGTGCTCAGGCTGGTGCTGAGGAAGAGGAGTGCAGTCCGTGTGACCTCCAGAGTCCGCCGGCATGTGGTCTGGAGCACTTCCCTGCTCGAGGGGAGCCTGTGTCAGCGTCCCCCCGACCAGGGCACCGGAGCACTGTGCACTCAGCCATGGTCCCCAGGATGGTGCCAAAGAACTGTGGACAGCCTGCCCTGTGCTCTCTGCCCACCTCGCCCTCCCCAGCCCTAGCAGGTACTCACGAGACCCAGTACAGCCCCCGAAGCATCAGCTCCTGCCCATCCAGCAGGGCCTGTGCCAGCCGCAGAGCCTGGTATCCAGCGCCCAGCACACCCTGAAACACAGCAGGCAGTCAGGTCCACACCTCCTACCCCTGGGCCACACCCCCTCCGTGCCACCGGGGGCCACCCCTCACCTTAGCTGTGTTGTAATCTCCCTGCAGGTCCACTTTGGGGACAAACTTGGGGATGTCCAGAGCAGCTGCAGACAAAGATCCTGTCTGAGGAGCCTGCCTCTCTGGGCTGGATCAACTCTGAGCTCGTCTTTCTGGGTTCCCAGCTTACACTCATCCCTCAAGTTTCCTAGCTCACCCGGAGCCCCCCACCCCAACCCGCCCTGGCATTCTAGCCCTAGGTACACTGAAGGTGGATGGTTAAAGTTGTGGTCCTTTGCTGCCACCTTTTGGTCATCTTGGAGAATGACATCCCAAGCTCCAAGCCCAGTCTCAGAAAATGGATCTCTGGAGCTTCAAGGTTAATTCCCTTTTCCCCACCTCACAGCAGGACAAATTAAACTGTCATCATTCAAATGAGAGGGAATGATAGTTTTGCTAGAACTCAGATAAAGGACAAAGCTCTGGATCCCTGACTACCTTGCCCTTTTCTCCAACAGTTTGGACTTCTGCTTTGTCCAATACAAAGTATAGAGATATTCCCATCAATCACACAGATTGTGGAGCACATATTAAACCCCAAGCCCCTGTTTCATTAAGAGTTTCTTTTACAACTCCCAGGATCCTGAGAAGCCCAGGCCACCAGTTCAAGTCATGTGGCACCTCAGAAACATGCTCAGAATTTACACCCAGACCTGCCTTCTACACCCAGTAACCCCCAAAGAAACCCTTGCAAAGAAAAATTAGTCAACACCCTAGGTTGTAAACCCCTGCATCCTGGAGGAGAATGTCATCCAGCCTGGTGGCCCTACTCACGGTCCCTGAAGGCAAGCCCCTTGGGGGTCTCACTGGCCATGCTGAACAGGGTCAGGGGGCTGCTTGCGGTCGTGTGGGTGATGTGTTTTGCTGAAAGGTTGGGCTCAAGGACACAGAGGTGACCCTCAAAGAGGTACTCCTGGTGCTGGGGGGCCACATTGGTCTGCTCGTACACGGCCTCCAGAAAGATGGCTATCCTAGACACACCGGAAGAGGAGGAGGGGAGGGGAGGGAGAGGAGAAGGGGAGGGGTGTGAGAGTCAGCAGGCCAGATACAGGCTCAGGGTACCAAGCCCCAGCTAAGACTTCCATGGAGAGGCCTCAGCTTTTCAGGAGGGAGTTAGTAGTTCTCCCTTTCATCAAAGTCAGGGAGACCAAGGGCCGAGTCCATGTCTTATAGACCCTGTGAGACAGGGTCAGGAGTCCCAGCACCCACTTCTGCCTCTGCATACCTGTTCCTGCCGCTTTCCCATTAAAACACTCCAAGCCCCATAAAGTACTCCAAGAATAAAGGATTTCACGAGCAATATTTTTAGGAAATGTACCAACATACCACACACACACACACACACACACACACACACTTCCGAGACTTGAAATTCATATTAATATCATGGAGGGTACTGAATCTCTGAAGTTCAAGCAAGGAAACATGTTTAACTTTGTGAAATGAGTACTTTTCCAAGCCAAGTTTGGACCCAGAAGCTCTCCTGCCGAACTCCCTGCAGAATACACCTCGGGAGGTGCTGCCTTAGACACACACTGCTGCCGGGGTGGAGAAGGTTCTCGTACCCCCCCCCCCACACACACACTCACGTGTTATGAGCATGGATGTAGATGTGGTGCAGGACTGCCTGGGACAGGGAGAAGACATGGACGACCACTCGCTGCAGGATGTCGCTGGTCTCCGCAAAGAACTGGTCGAAGCCCCAGCACTTGGCTGGCTCCACCTCCAGGATGTTGGCCAGGATGGGCACCAGCTGGTTCTGCAGCCCCCTGCCCTCCCCAGACACGGAGACTGTCAGGGGCTGGAGCCAGGTTTGTCCTCTTTGAAGAGGCAGTGGGGCCATCCCCTGAGAAGGTCCCAAGGATCGGAGACCAAGGTGAAGGGGCAGGTGGGTTGAGGAAGAATTGCTGGAAAAACTTGTTTCAACATCCAGGTGGAAAAAGCTCAGGCCGTGAAGGCAAAGTGGCCAAGGCGAGCCCGCAGCCTGTGCGGAAACAGGCTCGACTCAGCAGAGAAGCAGTACCCAAAGGATGTGCCCCACTCACTCACATGGACAACCAGCAGGTGATGGGCAGGGTGTAGCTCCACTCCAGGGGCCCATTTTCCCGCCTCTGAGTACCTGCGATGGCCCCCACTGGCTTCTCCGTGGTGATCCGGTACCTGGGATGGGCCGGATTGTGTGAGGAGGACCCCAGCCCGTCACACTCAGTGTGAAGGATTCAAGGCACTGGTTGGAGTCACCTGTCCACTGCAGAGCGGTCACCTGGAGCTGCTTTCTGCAGTCAAGCTCCTTGCTCTAGACAGAGAGGCCTTCCCACTGTCCACCTCTTCTTCCCATGTCTGCACACCCCACAGCCCTGCTGAGCGCACCCCACCCACTATCCTCTCCTCCCCTTTCCTAATGAATTCTCCCTGCCCAAGCCAGCCTTCTTCCCTGTCCCTAAACCTGATACAGGTTGCGCACAGCTTGCCCTCTGGGCTGAGGGCTGAAGCACTAGATGTTGTAAATGTAATTACAAGAGTCAGAGGATGAAGGGGAAGAGACAAGAGAAGTTAATCAGTTAAGAGCTTCCAGGAAGCCAACAAAAGACTGTTTCACATTCCTGACGGTGTGTTGAAACCTCAGCTTAAATTACATCACTGCCACCACCAAAGCCATCATGCCTTTGTCCGTGCAAACCTCCCGATGGTTAACCCCAATCCACAGCTGTAGCAAGCCCTCTCAGGACCGCCCTATATCCCACGCTTCTGCATCTCCCCTGCCCCTGTGACATCTGTAGGTTCAGTGTAAACAGCTTGTGCTTTACTTCCCTCAAATTTCTAAAACTAAGCCGGGTGTGGTGGTGCACCCTTGTAATCCCAACATTCGGGAGGTGGAGACCGGAGTATCGCGGTTTTGTGGACAGCCTCAGCTACTTAGCGAGGCCCTTTGCAACTCAATGAGACCCTGTTTCAAAAATGAAAGAGACTGAAAAAAAATAGGGTTTGGAAGTATAGCTCAGAGGCAAAATGCCCCGGAGTTCCATCCCCAGTAGAGAAAAAAAAATTTTTTAATACACTTAGCTCAAGATCTAGCTGCTACCTAACTCTAAGTTATGAAAACTTAATTTGGGGCTAGCATCTGTAACAACTCAATTTTATTTCACAGATCCCTCCCTCTCTAGAGTTTAGGTTTGACAGCACCTTACATCCCTTTGGTTCTGGGCGGTGCTCCCCAGGAGCAGCCACTGTTTCCAGCTCCTTCTGTGTCAGACAACTGGAACCCCTGGGAAGCCCGGGGCCTGGGAGCTGGCCCTGCCTTCTGGGGCAAGTCTAAGCCTCAGTGGAGAGTTGGAAAGCAGGGAATGGGAGAAGAGCTGGAGTGAAGCCCTGAGCTAGGCAAGGGAGTGAAGCTCCCCCACCAGCCAGGGGAGGGCTCCACTTCCAGTCTAACTGTCTAAGGAAGCCCTAGAAGGAGCCTGGCAGGGGCTGGGGGCACGGGAGACACAGCACCTGTCAGGTGCTGGGGCAGGGCCAGGCACCTGCCAGGAGAAAGTCCAGGGCCACCACCCTTCGCTCCGTGCCCATGGCCCACCGTACATGATCTCCTTGTTGCGCCGTGGCCCACCAAAGGGGACGAAGGGCAGGCTGCCGGTAGCTGCATGGTACAGGGTCACCCCGATGCTCCAGAGATCCACAGTCACCCCAAACGCCTTTTGCTGGGGCTTGCGAAGCACCGCCCGCTCATACATGTCAGGGTGCTGTGGGAGGAGCAGAGGCCTGCCATGAAGGAGGAGAGGGGTCGAAGGCCACCTTCCGTGACCTTTGTTTTAGAGGAAACAGAGTCCATCCACTTCCTCTGTCATCTTAAAAATGGGTACTGTGCTCACCTACTGAGAGCCTTTTCCTCCTCCCACCTTCAGCCTGGGGATGGCTAACTGGCTACGTCCCATCAGCCACGAGGGTCAGGCCAAGGAGTTAACTGAACAGAACCCAGGCAAGGATGCCTTAAAGAACAGAATGAGCCTGGCATGGTGGCACACTCCTATAATCTCAGTACCTGGGAGGCTACGACAGGAGGAGCACAGGTTCGAGGCAAACCTCAGCCATTTAGTGAGGTTCTCAGCAACTTAGCAAGACCCTGTTTCCAAATTAAAAAAAAAAAAATAGGGCTACAGGTGTAGCTCAGAGGTAGGATGTCCCTGAGTTCAATCTCTAGCAAAATACACACGCGCGCGCACACACACACACACACACACACACACACACACGAACAGAATGAATTCTTCTTGTTGGGATACAGGGGGTGAGACATACTCCAGTAAATTAGGAGGGGGGCAGACCTCCTCTCAGGGGCTCTCCACGAGGTACAAGGCAATCAGCAATCCACACAGGGAGGCCGCTTAACTAGACGGCAGGTCTCCCGCACGTCGCTCACCAGGTACTCCTCTGTCCCATAGACAGAGATGAACTTCTCGTCGTCATCCAGCTCCCGGGCGGCTCCGAAGTCCGTCAGCTTGTAGACGCTCTGACCCGCCTCCCCCACCAGACGCATGATGTTCCCGGGCTTGATGTCCCGGTGGACGATGCCGTTCTCCCGCAGGTGGTTCATGCCGGCCACTGGGGACACATGGGGCTGCAAGCCGGCTCTGCCGGGGACAGCCTAGTGCCTGTCTTATGAGAAGGCTGTCCTGGGGTCCAGATGGACCAGTGGCTTCCACAACTGACAGAGCCACAGAAGGAAGAGGAAGAACAGACAGGCACAGGGCGGGGGGGGGGGGTCCCAAAGACCTTACTGTATTAAGGTTCCCTCTAGATTCTCCCAGAAGCCCAGGACACACCGCTCATGCATCTATAATCTAAATCAATCAATCAATCTATTAATCTATCAATCTATCTATCTATCTATCTATCTATCTATCTATCTATCTTTTATCTTTCTTTCTACTGGTACTGAGAATTAAACCCAGGGACATTCTAACTCTGAGCTACACCCCCAGCCCTTCTATTTTTATTTTGTAACAGGGTCCTGCTAGGCTGCTGAGTCTCACTCTGTTGCTGAGGCTGGCCTTGAACTTATAATCCTCCTGTCTCAGCCTCCCAAGTACTGGAATTACACGCATGCACCACTACATCCAGCCTATTATTTACTTATCTGTGCTAAAACAGAATGAACAAAATTTACCATTTAAATAATCTCAAAGTGTATCACCATTCAGTGCATTAATTAATATTGTTATGCAAACATTAGCACTGCCTGTCTCCAGAACTTTCTCATCTTTTCAAACTGAAACTCTATGAACATTAAACAATGCTCCTCATCCCCTCTCCTCCCAGCCCCTGCATCCACCCTCTCATCTGTCTGTAGGAATTGTTTTGTTTTTGTTTTGTGGTGTCAGGGATTGAACTCAGGGCATTTTACCTCCGAGATATACCCCAGCCCTATTTTGTTTATTTTTTATTTGGAAACAGGGTCTTGCTAATTTGCTATGGCTGGCCTCAAACCTACAATCCTCCTGCCTCAGCCTCCCAAGTACTGGCATTACAGGCTTGTGCCACCATGCCCCGCTGTCTCTAGGAATCTGACTATTCTAGGAACTTCTTACGAGTAGAGGCATGTATTTGTGATTCTTTTGTGTTGGGTTTATTTCTCTTAGCATAATGTTCTCAGGGTTTTACTCATGTTTCAACATATGTCAGAATTTCCTTTTCTTTAAAGGCTGAATTATAGTCTACCGTATATATGTACCATATATTTTTAGGCTATTTCCACTTTTTGGCCATTATGGTGAAACATGCCTGTTAACCCAGTACTTGGGAGGCTGAAACAGGGGGAATCACAGGTTTGAGACCAGCCTCAGAAACTTAGGAAGACTCTCAGCAACCTAGCAAGACCCTATTTCAAAACAAAAAATAAAATAGGGCCGGGGTGTAGCTCTGGGTTCAATCCCCTGTGCCTCCCCCCACCCACCAAAAATAAATGAAAGAAAGAAAGAAAAGAAAAAAAAAAACAATGCTGTCTTGAACATTGGTGTAAATCTTTTAAAATTATTTTATTTTCTCTGAGGATTGAACCCAAGGGCATTCTACCTCTGAGCTATACCCCTGGCTTATTTTATTTTTTATTTTTTGAAACAGGAGCTTGCTAGGTTGCCGAGGGTTTCGCTAGGATGCTGAGTCTTGCCTCAGATCTGTGATCTTTCTGTCTCAGCCTCCTAAGTACTGGAATTACAGGTGTGTGCTACTGTGCCTGGCTTAAAATTTTGTTTTGAAAGAGTAGTTTTAAGCTAAGTGATTAACAGGAATTGGACGCCTGAGCCCCACCCACCTGTCTCAGGCCTGCGGACCTCCTGGTTCCCAGTGCTCACTGGTGTTGGGGTACTCGTTTCCGAATGTCACACTCTTTCTGGGACTTTGCCTGCGGAGAGCCCGGGCTGGGACTGGTCGAGGGGAAGTGGGAATGGACCAGGGCTCACCCACACAGCGCAGCACCACCAGGAACTCGTCCTCCGGGAGCCCGAAGGCGTTCTCGGGGCTCTCCAGCACGCTCAGCAGACTCCCCCTGGAACAATACTCCATCACCAGCACCTTCTGCCGGGAACCCCCCTGTGTGTGGGACAGAGGAAGGCTTGGGGAGGAGGGCACTTCTCACCCACCAGGAAGAGGTGGACGTGCCTAGAGCCCAAAGCCCCCGTTCTCTTTGGCCCGGCCTCTGGCCTGGCCTTCCCCTTGGGCTTATGCAGCGCCCACACACCAGAATCCACAGCAGCTTTCTCCATGGAGCCTCCGCAGACTGGGTGACAAGTCCCTCATTCCCTTCCCATGGACCACCTGCCCCCCCCCATGCATTCTTTCTTTTTCTTTTTTTCTTGGTACAAGGGATTGAACCCAGAGGCATTCTGCTTTCAAAATACACCTTCAGCCCCTTTGTAATTGTTTGTTTTGAAACAGGGTCTTGCCAAGTTGTAAAGAGTCTCACTAAGTTGCAGAGGCTGGTGTGTGTGTGTGGTGGTGGGGGGGTGTAGTACTGGGAACTGTACCCAGGGGTATTTTTTCAGCTCTTATCCATTTCTTCTTCCTTTTTCCCTTCCTTCCTTCCTTCCTTTCTTCCTTCCTTCTTTTTTTTTTTTTTCGGTACTAGGGATGAAACCCAGGGGCATTCTACCTCCAAGCTACACCCCAACCCTATATTTTATTCTTTATTTTGAAACAGGGTCTCACTAAGTTGCGGAGGTCCTCACTAAGTAGCTGAGGCTGTCCATGAACCGCGATCCTCCAGTCTCGGCCTCCCAAATGCTAGGATTACAAGCATGTGCCACCACGCCGGGCTTTTATTTCTTCTGGAAAAGAGCCTCGCTAGGTTGCTGGGAGTCTCCCTAACTTGCTGAGGCTAGTCTCACACCTATGATCCTCCGGTCTCAGCCTCTCAAGTACTGGAGTTACAGGCATGCACCACCACACCCAGCTCCTAAGCCGTCTGAGCTGCTGATTAGCATGTGGTCATGTAGCCTGACTCTCCTGGACTGTGAGGGCTGAGAACGAGACCATCCAATTCTGCCCCAAGAATAGCACCCACCGTCTCCTCCACTGCAAAGAGCTTGACGATATTCTGATGGTTCAGCTTCCGCAGGACCTCGAACTCCCTCACCTGCACCTCAGGGGGCCGCAGGTAGCTGGCAGTGTTGAAGACCTTTACAGCGACCAGCTCCCCGGATTTCTGCCACGAGGAGGGGGGGCTCAGAGCCAGCATGGGATAATGCAGGTGGGCAGCCACCCTCTCAGGGGCCCCTATTATGCTTCTCTGGGCAGCCCAGCCCCAGAAGAGGGAAGACAGGGATTCCCATCCTCAGCAAATTTCCCTTCCCGGAGGGTAGTTGGTCAGGCCCTTGGTTGGTGACAAGAGCTGGGCACACCAGGTACCCTGCAGGGGACGGCTGTGGTTACTGTTTCTACAGCCATAGACACAAAGTGCAAAGGCAGCTGACGCTTTCCAGGGTTGCAGCGAGTTGGGACAGAGACCTGGTCTGCCTGTCTCCAACTCGGAAGCACGAGAGTAGAGCATCATCTATATCCTAGTTCTGCTCTGCAGTGGAAGTAGGCTAACCCCTAACAGGTCCCACCTCTGCTATCCCTGGGTCCCGCTTGCTGACACCTCCCCTGGATGTTTGTTTTGTGCCGTCATCTTTCTCTTGTCCCAACTTGTGCCTGACAGAGGCATCACCCTTTTTAGTCTCCAGCACTTCTGCCTGAATCCACGGGCCCGTCCTCCTGTCCAGCCTTGCACCACCTCGAGGCCCTCTGGAGGCTGATAGAGGCTGAGGGCTGGGGTAGACAGGGCCCTCAGAGTTGCTGCCTACCTTGTTGCGGGCCTTGTACACACTGGCAGTGGCCCCCTGCCCCAGCAGGTCATCCGTGTGCCACAGGTAATTGGCGGTGCTCTGCATCTCCCGCCCCAGGCTGGCTGGCTGGCCACCTTTCACCTGGAAAAAGTACGTGCTGGGGGGCCCAGGAGTCTGGATGCTGGTAGCTAGCCAAGACAGTCTTGTGAAGGACTCTATGTGGCCACTTCACAGGCAGGGGCGTGGGGGAAGTGGGAAGCTCAGAAAGGTTAAGCAACTTCCTCCAAAAGAGCTTAAGACAAGGCCCTCAGCCCCAGCACCCAGCACTCAGCCCGGGCCTTCTGTCTGCCCTCACTCCCAGGCAGCCATTCTGCAGAGGGAAACTTCTTTTCTCCATCACCTCTTCCAAGCACCAACGATGGTGGGTTTGCGACGTCCAGGCCTGGGATTATCCCAGAAAGCAGAAGCAGTGCAGGAGGAAGGGCCCCGGGTCAGGCAGCTGGTCAGGCTGCCTCAGTCACACCACCACAAATCTCCAGGATTGCAACATGAGCCTGGAGCCCCCACCCCACCCACTGTCGGCCTGCCTGCCAGGCCCACCACTTCCTGCTACTGTGAGCTAACAGCTGGTTGCCAGACCGCCAGCGCACCAGGCCAGTGCTGCTCCAGGGACAGTGAGAGTGTGCAGGGGTGAGGGAGGCTGGAGACCATCAAATGCAAGGGGTTAGCAGCCCTGGGGAGGATCTGAAACTCCTCCACAACTCTCTTCCCCATCTTTGCTTCTATCTTGTCTCTCCAAAAGCTGGTTCCTCTAAAGCAGTTGCTTCCAGACAGTGTAGCCTTAGAAGTTAAACTCGGTCCTGTCTGAAGAACAGGGCCAGGGCTGGCCCCTTTGGAGATGCCTGGGGACAGGAGCATTAAAGGTATACCATCCCTTAAATACTCGAAGCCTCCTCCCTGCCCTAACATCTCCTAGGATCTGCTAAGAGTTGCTAGGGCTGGAATCCTATGATGCTTAGCTTTGAGCCTTTTTTTTCTTGCCTGTAATCTTTTTAAAAAATGCAAACCTTGAGAAGGTCAGTTCCTTGAATCAGAGACCACTCGAAGAGATCAGAGGTCAGGCCCAAGTTTCAGATAATGAAATCGTGTTTGCATTATATAAAAGCAGCTGCGTCCCTAGAGCAGCTCAGTGAGAATGAATTGGCCAGCTTTCCCCTTGAGGCTGAGGAGGAGTCAGCCCACAGCAAGGCTGGGTCAGAGCACACTGGAATCATGGCCAAGGACCCAGCCCAGATAGCTGGTGGGCAGCAGGCTGCGTGACCTTCACGATCTCCCTGGGACTGGTCCTTAACCCTGCATTGGTGCTGGGGCCCATGCACAGCTAAAGGTGATGGGCAGTGTGGTGCAAACGGCAGAGCCTGGTTCCGTGTCTAGGAGCTCCAGCGGTGGCACCTCTGGCTCCAGTCTGCATTCTCCAGCCACCCTCCCACTGACCCAGCAGTTGCACTAAAGGGCTCAGCTGCCTCCAGGGAGTGGCTGGAGGCAGGAGTTGGGTGCAGTGAGCCAGCCCACCAGCCCAGGACCTCCCCTCCCTCCCCAGCTCCTCTGTGGCCAGATGCACTTACCACTCAGCTTCCAGTGGCCCTGAATTAGGCAAAGGCCGTTTCTGGCATGTGTGTGTTACGCTTTCTGTCTGTGGCAAGTCCAGGATCTGAGCTGCACCGGAAAGAGGAGGGTGGCTGAGAGGCCCCCTGAGTTCTACTCAACTCGCCCCATCAAAGGCCACCAGCCCTAGCCCCTTTAACCCTTTCCTGTTTGTCACCTCCCCCACAGGGCTGGGGTGGTTTCCAGCCCTATTCCTCAGCTGTTCCGGGGGAGTCTTCCTGGCTACTCCCACTCCTGGGACTCTGGCTAGAGAGAAAGACCCCAGGGAGAGCAGAGAGGACAGGTACCAGAAGCCCAGAGGGGAGTTGGCTGATGGGGGCTCTCCTCTAGTCCATGACCCTCCCCATCCCTCGGTGGCCTCCAAACAATTATTTCCAAGAGTGTCCACCAGAAAGAGAGTGGAGGACACTGCCCTGCCCCCACCAGCCGCTGAGAGACAGACGGTGGGCACTGGGCCTCGAGAGCCACTGCCACTGTCTTGGGCACTGGGCTCAGTGTGGAGAGTCAGCCAATCCACACCCACTCCCCCATGCCCCCACCCCGCCACAGACGCTGCACACTCACCCCATCTCTGCTGCAAGGGATGCTGGCCTGAGGGACCAGGGGGCACCCCAGAGCTTTCAGGGCTGATGGCCATTCATGGCCAATGCCCGTGGCATCCTGGCAGCCATGGGCCCCCGGAACACACAGGCAGCAGTAGTTGAAATGGACTTGTGCCCCCTGGGATCAGAGAGTTTCTTCCCTGCCAACCAGACACCCAGCTGAGTACAGCCCAGGCTATCAACTCTTACTTCCTGATTTGAGTTCTCTCTCTCTCTCTCTCTCTCTCTCCACCTCTCAGTCTCTTTCTCTCTTAAAGAGACAGGCAGCACAGCTGCTGCCACCACCCCACAAGGAATAAGGGAGAGGATGTTGTGAGTTCCCAAGCAGAGGCCATAAGACCACTCTGTCTCTAAGCCACAAAGAGGTGGGGAACTGAGGCTGGAGCATCCCTGGCAGGCCACTGGGTAGGATTTTGACATCTCCTGCAATTCAGTAAAGCAGGGAAGTTCAGGACTCTGCCTGGAGTCAACCAAACAGGCCAGGCAAGTTCACCAAATGGAGAGCTGCCTTGAAAGATGGGGTCCCACCCAGGAGTCCCTCAGAGGTCCAGGACCTGTTTTCTCCACACTCCTGGGAGAAGTCGAATCTAACTCTTTCTCAGGAGCCCCCAGAGTCGAAGAGCAAGCTCGGGAGCCCAGCGTCCTCCAGTGTGACCTTGAGTACTGCAAGCAACCCCTCCTGCAACTCCTCCCAGCCAGCTTTCTCATGCACACGCAGGAGGTTGGCACAGCCCTTGGGGTGTATGGATGACGTGAACCGGTAGATCTGGAACAGCCTGGGAGGCCGGGAAGTGTTTTACAGCCTGGCATTGAAGGCAATGAGGCCCAAACCGCTTTAGTAATCTGCACATGAACTTCAGAGATGGCTGGGGCTGGAATCCAGGTGTACCAGCTTCCCAGCCAAGACCCCAAATCAAGGCGGCGTGGGGGCTGGGAAAGTCTGTGTTGTTCTGGTCAGCTCTAGAATGGCAGTAGGATAAGAAATGGTTAAAACCAGGAAATTCCATGTTCCTATAGAATGTTGGAGGGACTTTCCCGTGGCCACACCTGGTGGTTTCCTCTGCCAGCCCCACCCCTGCCACAGAGACACCAGAACAGGGAGAGAACTGCCTCCTGCTCAGATGAATTTGCTTGATAATATGACAGTCAGCGGCCTCAAGGCTGTGGCTTCTCACGCAGGCAGGGTCAGGAGGAATTTTCCTGAGAACAGTGCACTCTGCCCAGTATTCCCAGCTTTCCACCTGCTGGGCAGATAACAGAATTGCACTTCTTCGCCCTTGACTGGGGAGGAGAATATGTGACTTCCCAGGGAAAGCACCCAGTTGCTCTTGCAAGACCCCAGGGCTCCTGCCCTCCTCCTAGGTGATTCTGTTAAACTGGGTGGCTGCCCCACTGACTTTCCTCTGCAGAGCGCCCCCTGGTGGCCCACAAGGGACATTGGGCTTAAGTGAGAAATCAGTCTGTTATTTTAGGCCGAGGAGGTTTGCAACACAACCTGGTCTGTCCCTAAGTACTACTCATTTCCCCCTGATGAGCCACTCTTACTTTTATTTCTGCAGCAAGCCCAGTCTCTCTTGCTCAGTATTTTTAGCAGCTTCAAAAGCAACAAACTTTAGTCTTAGTGCGACTAGGAGGCAGGCCCTCTGTGATCCAGACAGGAGGAGGAGAACTAGGGACAGTAGGGAGTCGAGAAGGCATGCCACGAGCCAGGCCTGGTGATGCACACCTGTAAACTCAGCACTCAGGCGGCTGAGACAGGAGGATTGCAGGTCCGAGGCCAGCCTCCGCAACATAGCGAGACCCCCTATTTCAAAATAAAAAATAAAGAACTGGGAGTGTAGCTTGAAAAAAAGACCCCCTCTGAGTTCAATCTCCAGTATCCACTTCACACACACAGACACCCCTACACACATACGTATACACACACACACACACACACACACACACACACACACACACACAAGAATGGTGGTGGACACCTGTAATCTCAGTACTTGAGAGGCTGACACAGGAGGATTGTAGGTTCGAAGCCTCCCTTAGCAATTTAGCAAGGCTCTCAGCAACTTTGTGAGAATTTGTTTCAGGCTAGGGTGTGGCTTGGAGGTAGAATGACCTGGGTTCAATCCCTAGTATGTGAGAATATAATTAGATCTTTTCTATCAAAAGAAGATCTCACTTTAAATTCCATTTTGTTAAACCACCATTTTGTAATCTTGTAGAAACAATTTATATTCCTTTGGAAAATTAGTATCTCTTTTTAAAAAAAATTGCAAATGTCAACCCCTCCCCTAGGCAATTTCGGAGATTGGGAAGCTGCTAGCTCCACCAATAAGAAGCCTGGCCTTAGGAATGCAAAGCCCTCCTTTCCAGCTCTAGCATACTTGGCGGCAGCTATTTTGCAAAAAAGTAAAATTGCCTTACCAAGTAATTTTCAAACATGTGCCTTTTTGACACCATGGAAATTGATTTCTAACAAGTCACACCACACACACACACACACACACACACACACACACACACACGGCCTGCCAAGTCACGGTACACTGACCATGCAAAAGGCTCAGTGGTAGAGCATGTGCTTAGTATGGGTGAGACAGGGATCTGGGTTCAATCCCCAAAGTAAAAGATATTTGCTTTTACTGCCCCTTTGTGGCCTAAGCCAGTTCCCCAAAACCCTACTCAACTCATCTGCCAGTGCCTTAAATGGGAGGGGAAAGGATTAGGCTGGTGGAAGGAGCCTTGAGGGGTAGGGTATGCGCAGTCAGAGTGTGCAGGGCTAAGCAACAAAACCTCAGAGGCCAGACCCCTGCCCCAGGAGCCAGCTCTGGACAGGAGCTTTGGTGCAACGGGCAAACACCACAGCCAGCCCTGGTGCTAAGCCCCAGGCAGCCAGAAGGGGCTGTGGGCTGTGGGTGGAGCTTCCAGGCTGCAGAGGCAGCTGGGCCCGGTGCAGTCCTGTGCCATGGCTTCCAGGATGCAAATGGGAGTCTTTCGCTCCCTCGCTCTTGTCTCCTCAAACCTCTTCTGCGCCGTTCCCGCCCACACTCTCAGCTAAAGACCTTGCTTTCAACTTCGCGGAAATAAATGAAACAGTGGAAAGGGAATCCTGTTTTCTCACCCCACATCTACACTGACAGCTTGCATGGGCACCCACACCTGCTTCCCCTCCCAAGAGGCAGGAGGAGGGCCTCTTTCCTGGCCTGGCCAACACTTACTTGCACGTGGGCCGGGTGACTCACCCCCTCCCTCGCCTGCGCCTGCGTGGTCCTTTTCCCCATCCTACCGCGTCCTGCCCTCACAGCAAAGGTGCCCCAACTCTGTCCATCTTGAGAGCACAAGCCTGGTCCCTACCCCCGCTCCTTTTTCTTTCTTTTTTGGTACTGGAGATTGAATCCAGGACCCAGGGACATTCTACCTCCAAGCTACACCCCAGCCATTTATTTATTTATTTATTTATTTATTTATTTATTTATTGGGATTGAACCCAGGGGCATTCTATCTCCAAGCTACACACCAGTCCTTATTTTTTGTTTGGAAATAGGATCTTGACAGTTTGTAGAGGCTGCCCTCAAGTTTGTGATCCTCCTGTCCTCACCCTTTTTATTTTGAAACAGGCTCTCACTACTTTGCTAAAGGTCTTTCTAAATTGCAGAGGCTGTCCTTGAACCTGTGATCCTTCTGTCTCAACCTCTCAAATCCTGGGATTACAGGCAACCTCCACCACGCCCAGCTCCTTTGCCTCTCTTGATGTCCCCATTTACTGAGCTGCTGAGAGTTACTGACTTGCCTTTCTCCTTCCCTCCAACACCCCCCCCCCACCTGCCCTGTAGTACTAGGGATTGAACCCAGGAGTATTCTATCTCTGAATAGAATTTTATTTATTTAAGACCTCTTTTTTGTGTGTGTGGTACTGGGGGTGGAACCCAGAGGCTTTCTACCTCCGGGCTATACTCCCAGACCTATTTTATATTTTTTATTTGGAAACAGGGTCTCACTAAGTTGCCAAGAGCCTCACTAAGTAGTTGAGGCTGACTTTGAACCTGTGAGATCCTCCTGTCTCAGCCTCCCAAGCACGGGGATTACAAGCGTGCGCCACCACGCCCGGGGAAGCCCTCTTTTATTTATTAAAAATTTTTTTTGAAACAGGGTCTCACTAAGTTGCCTCACACTGGCCTTGGACAAGTGATTCTGCTATCTCGCCCACCCAAGTAGGCAAGCCCTGGGATGCTGGGTGTGCACCCTTGTTGGCTTCTGTGATGTGTGCTCTCCCAGCCACCTACCTTGCCATGACTGCTCCTTCTCTGATGTATTTCTAATCATTGAGAACTTCTCCTTTTTCTACCTATATATTCTTCCAGTAATAGCTTCTACATTTGTTTTCAGCTAGGATCTCTCCTCCAAACTCCAGATTCATATATCCACAAGACCACTTAATACCTCCACTGGGATATCCATGAGTCACTTCGGCATTGCCAGCCCGAGCAGAAATCTTGATTTTCTGTACTTCCTCCCTCCATAATGGCCTTTCTTGACCAACCCAGGCACCCATCTTATGGTGTTTCATTTTCAGAGTAAGATTTATTTAGTGTATCACTCATTAACGCTTACTGTTTCTCTCTGACTATAAAGAAAGCTCCATTACCTGTTTCTGCTGTTTAAGACTGTATGGCAGTGCTCATCGAGGCTTGAAATTGGCCAGGTGACCAAATGATTGAGTCTTAGTCATAGGTAATATGCCCAGGTTAGTGCCTAAGTTTCTATAACTATGGATATCAACCTTTAGGTAATCTTAAAGACTGTTTTCTAACTTCATACCTGTACCAGTATTGGGAATGGCCTAGGAAGATTTGAGAAAGCTGTGATTATTAATATATTTCAAAAATCGGGTGCAGGGCAAATCTGTGTAAGGACTTAGTTTCTGCCTAAAAGCAGGCAACTATTCCAATGTAAATTAACCTAGCTAAAAGCAATTAACCAGTCAATAGGAGGGGAGAACTAGGCCTGTCTCTATCTAAAGACAGATCTTAGTTGAGGAGAACTAGGCCTTTATCTAAAGACAGATCTACATGATTGGATAAGCTAGCTAAGATGGTAGGAGGGGTTGACCTTCATGAAAGGAGACACCCTGCCACACCTTGTCGGGAGAGGTCCCTTACAGGGTTAAGGGGAGGCACCTTACAGGGACGTTTACTACGTCAGAGTCACACAAACAAGATGGAGGTCATGGGTATAAAAGGCCGAGTCCACATGTAATCCCTTTGGTGTATTCATTTCGAGTCACCCCCTCATGCCATTTTGGCATGGGGCTGTATTTCTATTTCCTGTATTTCTATCTTTTCCTCTTTTTCTGTTTTTCTGTTTCTTTGGGGAGTTTTTGGGAAATTATTCCCAGGGGTCTAACAGATCCCTGGGGACAGTTTCCCAAACGGTAACAATACCCACCTGGTCTCCATTTTTGGATTCTACCTGGATGAGATGAGCTTGTGTTTCTTTTTGACTGCTCACTACCACTCATGTCCATCAAGCCATCAGAAAATACAAGAGGAGCCAGGTGTGGCGGTACACACCTGTAGTCCCAGTATTTGGGAGGTTGAGACAGGAGGACCACAGGTTCAAGGCTAGCCTTAGCCTCAGCAACTTAGTGAGACTCCCAGCAACCAATGGAGATCCATTTCAAAATAAATGAACAACAACAACAACAACAACAAAGCTGAAAAAGGGCTAGGTAGAATGCCTGTGGGTTCAATCCCCAGTACCATTAAAATAAAGAGGTGCCAGGTGAGGAGTACGTGGGAGGCTAAGACAGGAAGATTGCAGGTTTGAGGCCAGACTCAGGAATTTAGCAGGGCCCTCAACAAGACTCTGTTTCAAAACTACAAAAACAAAATTTTTTATTTTGGGGTGTAACTCAAAGGTAGAATGCCTCTGGGTTCAATCTCCAGGGCCCCCACATGTGCATGCATGTACACACACACACACACACACACACACACACAGGAATATACAAGAGGAATGAAGAGGACCCCAAGGCATAGCTTTTGCCTTAGAACTCTCTAAAGCCTCTTTGGTCCTCTGATCACAGCCTAAGAACTGCCCATCTCATAGTGACCCCATCCTCACTTTACCACACCCACCTGCCTCCCAGAGCCAAGGTCAAGGCCACATCCAGAAAAGCTCAAGATATAGCTATTCATACCTGTGACCCCAGTGCTTGGGAGAACGAGAAAGGAAGATCACAGGTTCAAGGCCAGCCTCAGTGATTTAGTGGGATTCCCAGCAATTTAGCAAGACTGTTAAAAAAAAAATAAGTTGAGTGTGGTGGCACAGGCTTGTAATCCCCACATTTGGGAGGCGGAGACAGGAGGATCGCTCAGGTTTGAAGTCAGCCTCGCTGGCTTAAGAGACCCTGTTTCCAAATAAAATATAAAATAGGTCTGGGAGTGTAGCCCAGAGTTAGAAGAATTCCATTCAGAGTACTACCAAAATAAAATGAAAGAAAGGAAGAAAGAAAGAAAGGAAAGAAGGAAGGAAGGAATAAATAAATAAATAAAATAAAATAAAATAAAATAGGCCTGGAGGTGTTCAGAGGTAGAATGCCCCTGGGTTCAATCCCCAATACCAAAAGATTTTAAAAGTAGCTACTCCTTTTAAACAGGTTAGGGGAAAGTGGTCAGAGGTTGGAAAGGCATCACAGGGCTGAACACAGGTGAGGTGGTGTGTGCTTATAATTCCAGCACTTGGGAGGCTGAGATAGGAGGACTGCAGGTTCAAGGACGGCTTTAGCAAGTAGTGAGACTTTCATCTTTCATCAACCTAGTAAGAACCTGTTTCAAAATAAAAAAATAAACTAAGGATAGGGCTGAAGGTGTAGCTCAGAGGTAGAATGCCCCTGAGTTCAATTTCCACTATCCCCCTTCCTAACACACACAAAAAGAAATAACAAACAGAGCTGACAAACCTGAGTACGTAAGGTGTCCGGGCCAGGGTTGGGAGTAGGATTCCTTGCTTTACCACTGAACACAGGGAACCCCCTAGTATATGAGAAGTTTGATCCATCCACACTGGTGTTTGGTATTTGAGTCCTCTTAAAAATAAGGCGCCCCGGGGGCTCTAGAATTCATTGTGTTACTTTTTTTCTTTTTTATTAATTAGAATCTGTTGATAAAAATATATATATATGTACTTCTTTCCACCTGGGGAAGGAAAGCAACTCATAGCTGTTAAGCAGTTGAATAGTCCCAGACAAAGTAGGACCTGGGGCAGAACAGGAAGGTCTGGGCAGCTGGCACATATCACCGAGACTGGGGATGAAGCTGACATCATGGCAGAGCAAAACCATACAGCTGGGGAGCACTAAGTTTTTGCCTTTGATAACTTTACCCTTGAGACTACTCTCTGTTAAAAGGAAAACTTAGAGGAGAGAAAGCAGCCCCTGTAGGCGCTGCCCCATCCATAGCCCAGGCCTGGTGGTCGCCCTTCTCCCAGAGGCAAGGGTGGCCAAGGGCAGAATGACTCAGGGATCATCTGATTGTGGAAAAAGAAAGTCTGGTGAGCCCGAGTTGTAGCTGGCAAAGTTTCCAACCAGATTTTTAGGCCTCACTCCTCTTAAGTGGTGAATGTGACTAAAGATAGAAGCGAGAACGGTCCTCACTGAAAACAGAGGAGGTAGACTCTGCAGGACGTGGCTCTCATGGTAACACACTGCCGGGTGGTGTGCTGTGAGGTTCTCTGCACCACCTCTTAGGTTCCACACACAGGCTAAAAAGGAAACGCTGGGGGAAAATTCACCTAAATGACTGCTCTGCCTCGGTGGGGGAGGGGCCGGCAACTGTCTCTCAGGTCACCTCCTTCCTCCTCTGTTGCCAGGCAGGGCTCTATCAGCGAGGACCAATCAAATCCCTTCCATCTCTTCCCAGCAGCTGTGCTTGCTCCTGACTCAGGGAGATTTCAGGGAGTGGAGAAGGGATATGGACGGCAACATCGAAACCTAAAAATGTATTTTTATTTTGAAGTTGTGCTTTGGATTTTCCCTAATCCAACATCTGTTGAGTGACAGTCTTAGGTTCACACAAAGCATCTCCAAGCATACATACAATATTCCAGTTATCAACACTATTTTAAAGAATATACCATTTTACACAAACTTGACATACGAGTCAGACGCCACAACATTGCGATTCCCTGGAAGATCTAACTTCTCTTCTGAACGGGAAGTCTGTGAACACCAGCCCTTCCAGTGGTCGTGAATCCCGTGCTGTCATCTCTGCTCCTCATCTCCTTGGGGAGAAACCAGGGTGCCCTGAGGAGGCTGGCGGAGACCAGTGTTTCCAGTTTACAGGCTGCTGGTTGCAAACTCCTCTGTATTCCAAATTGGGATGCTGGTAGCCCCACCTCCCCCTTCCCCAAAGACTGACCCTTTACAGTCCACACAGTAAAAGGATTCATGCCACAAGGGGCAGAGCGGGGCTCTTTGAAGCATCATGCTGGTTTCGGCAAGCATATCTGAGGAAGACTGGTCTCCCTAGGCTGTGGGTGACCAGCTCCTTTTGGCTTCTTGGTGTAAAAATCACAGCGTGCAACCTCAATTCCAGTTGACTGCAGTGAGCTCTGTCGAGAAGGACTCTCCTCCTATTGGTTCCTAGTCCTCTCGACAGGACCATCTCGCAGGTGTCAGGAGCACCAGAGATGGGGAAGACGGCTCAGCCCCGAGTTGGGTTTAGTGGGTGACCACATACACTGTTCAGTTCATGATGCGAATCAGCAGATGGACACTGACCAAGGGGATGGCAAACAAGTCATGTACAGGGTTGAAAGAGAAATAAGGCAAGAGCAACAGAATAGGCCCAAAGCACTGTCATTAAGAAAGCTCTGGTTTTTTTTTTTTTTTCTTTCCTTTTACCAGAAAAAGGGGGAAAGAACAGGTATGGGAACCAGTTTTGAACATGTGAATTAAAAGGAATGTAAAGTGAAGGGTGAGGTTTCATTTTCAGCAAGAAAACAGATCCTTGGGTCTGAAGCCCCCTCTTGGCTCAGGACCTGTATAAGCCCTGGGCAAGACAAGAATAGGTCTCTAGACAGCAACAAAGATCAAGAATCCAAAGGACTGTGGATTGTCTTTTACAGGTGGAATCAGTTTACAGAAGGGGCTCTTAGTTTCTCCAAAACTTCCAGCTCCTGGAGTGGCTTTCCTGGTGTCCAGGTTATTTCTCACTAGTGAATTTCCCCAGGCTCCTCTCTCCCTTCACACAGTGAGAAACATCTACCACTTTCCATAGAGCCAACCACCAACTTCTCATGTTGATCCAAATATGACCTCTTCCAAGTTAAAGATGAGAATATTCAGATTTTCCTACTTGTACGGCAACCCATCATCTCTCTTGAACTACAGTAAAAAATAAGGCTAAAAGCATAGTTTTCAAGTCAGAAAACATAGAGAAGAGGAATGCATTTCAGCTTTAAGTAACTGATACCTATGAGCCTGGGATGTGAGTGTCTCCAGACCTGGTACTCCTGGGGCCGCATGATGCTGTTGAGCTGGGACTTCAGGTACCAGGTTTGGAGACTGGATTGGAGCATACAAGAGAATTTGTGCATTTTGGAGAGAAAGCAGGAAAATGACCAAAGGAAGACCAAAATATGTAGCATCTAGTTTTTAAAATTTTCTTTAGATTCTGTCATTGGGAAGACTTAAGTGCCTGTAAAGTCAAAGTGCCCTTACTTGTCCTTGTTTGGATAAATATAAACTGGTTTTAAGGGGCAACATCTCTCTTTATGTTACTACGGCTCACCATTTCCTTGTTAGTCCCAGGAGAGAGACCTTATAAAATAACTAAACCCAAGGGATGAACTTAAAATAAGTTTTCATTTGGAGACAATTTTTGGATTAGCAATGCTGAATTTAATCTTTTAATAGGACAACGAATTGTATGTTTAAGTGCCCCCCAAAAGGAGAGAAGGACCCATTTCTTACCTTTTTCAAACCTGCCATAAGCACAATAAAACTTTAAGCCTCTTTACTCTAAAAGGAACCAACTATAAAACTGTCTTATACAGGAAAATGTCTTAAATGGAAAAGGTCCATCAGAGACAAAGATAGGAACCCGAGAAATGTCTATACATTCAGAAAAACTTTAAAAGCTCCTTAATAAGATTGGGTTGTACCTCTACAGGATGAAGGAGAGCAAAAGCAAACGCCAGCGACCCACTCACAGCAATAGAAAGAAGACAGAGAGAAAGCCCCCACCCTGACACAGAGTACAGGATTGTCCCATCCTGGTAAATTTCTTATGATGGAGAGATTTCAAAGGCTAGGTTCTCTGGCCCAGACAGAACAGTTTGTAACGGAAACAGAGACCCCTGGTGGTTCCCGTGTGAACTGCCACAATAACTTACAAAGAAACTGACCAGGAAAGGCTACAAGTGCCAGAGACTAGAAGTGTGTGTGTGTGTGTGTGTGTGTGTGTGTGTGTGTGTGTGTGTATGTGTAAAACAAAGAATGGACTATATACGATTCTCTATAATTAGTACCCAAAACAAGATGCCACTGAACGCTGGTGGCCAAAGCCAACCATCTGGTCAAGGCGTCCCCTGTGGTTCCTGGGGACTGAGACTGGAGTTCTGGTCCTCATGACTTGCCTTGCCAGATTTCACAGTGACCTCATAATGAAAATCTCTGTCTCTGGCTAACCTACAAACCGTATGCACTGTAGCTGGCTGGATTACGACGACTGGGAAAAGCGGAGGGCGGTGGAAAGGGGAGGGAAAAGAAAGGTGGGAACCAGGGCTTCATTCTCAAGGTTTCGGGTGATGAGGAGGCTAATTCCTGCAAAAACAACTTAGAATCTAATTTTCAACTGAAGTCCCCAAGCTAGTTAAATAGGAAGATTTTAATAACAGTCAGTCCCTACAGTCCCCTTGTCTAGAACAATTAAATTATACCCCCTCAGACAGTACAAGACTTGTCACTGGACTGTGGGGAAGCCGATGAGTTGACGCTGGGGCTAGTGGCATTGGTTTTAGGGAAGACAGTGGGCTTGGGCCGTGTGGCTGGTGGTTTGACCGGGGCAGCCATCTTGACAGACTTGACAGGCCGGAAGGCGCAGGCGATGTCCCCAGCAGTACTGGCGCTGCGCTGGAAGGCAGGCTCGGGGTCCTTGAGGAGCTGAGTGTGCAGGGGGCTGGAGGGCTCTGACGTGGGGGCCACCACTGGGGAAGTTTTGAGGGGCTCCAAGGTGTCCAGAACCACATCGGGGGTGTGCTTAACGTTGCTCTGCCGCTCCAGCTCCCGGAGCTCGTTCAGGGCAGAGTTCATCGTCGCCTCAATGTCCTGCAAAACAGGAAGAGGAGGAGGTGGGACAAACGAAGGGAAAAGTCCCCAAGGGCCCTATTTCAACAAGATAGGCCGAGTCATGAAGAAACTGACTATAAAATGTCCAGATTATTTTACTTGGCCAAAGTCCTTTAAATATGAATGCTCAGAATGTGGGGAAAGGAGACAGGGAATTTCATTATCAAGAAGGATTTTTTTCTATAGAAAGAGTGGCTGAGCGGATTTTTACCTAGGGTCCTTGGGATAGGTACTGAAATATTTACTGATCAAATAGATGTAATATGCCAGGCGTGGTGGCGCATGCTTGTAATCCCAGCATTCGGGAGGCTGAGACCGGAGGATCGCAGTTTGCAGACAGCCTCAGCTACTTAGTGAGGCCCTCTGCAACTCAGTGAGACCCGGTTTCAAAATAAAGAATAAAAAATAAGGCAGGGGGTATAGCTCAGAGGTCAAATGCCTCTGGGTTCCATCCCCAGACATGAAGAAAAAAAAAAAAAAAAGAAAGAAATAGATATAATCCAGAGGGCAGGGGAAAGGTAGATGAACTAAGAGTGGTCAGGAGTTGGTCATGAGTACACAGGAATTTATTATCCAATTCTCTCTACTTTTGCATAAGTTAAAAAGTATACTTAATAAACAACATTTCAAAAAGTGGTAAAGATGAAGTAGGATCTTTATTTTCTTGGACTTAAGGCCAAAGGCTAAGAGGGTTAGTCTTTCCTCCTCAGTGGCTGAGGAAAGTTCCTCTAGCTGGGTGTGGTGGCACACACCTGCAATCCCAGTACTTGGGAGGCTGAGACAGGAGGATGGCAGGTTTGCAGCCAGTCTCAGTAACTTAGCAAGGCCTTCAGCAATTTAGTAGATCTTGTTTCAAAATAAAAAATAAAATAGGGCTGGGGGTATAGCTCAGAGGTAGAATACTTCTGTGTTCCATCCCTAATAACACACACACACACACACACACACACACACACACACACCCTCTAGGCTTGGTCAGATCAGCACACCCCCTCGCCCCATTCATGTGCCTTCGATTTGAAACCATTTTCTTCTACCCATCACCAAGAAAGGGAACCAAATAGTGGCCAGGAGGGGGAGCCAAAGCCCACATAGGTGAATCACCTGCACTTCAGCAGAACACTCCCAAATCTTAGGAAACAGCAGCCCTAGCCCGGGGCTCAAGAACCAAAGAACCTTAGTATGCAAGCCAGCTGCCTCCCAGGGGGAGCCCAGCTCCCTGCCACCCTCCTCACAAGCATCCTCACACCACCACGGGGCTCCTCCTTCGATGACGTTTTACACTGAAAGGCTGTGTGCTCTAAGCACAGGCCCCTAGAAAGGCTTCTTTGTGCCAGAGTGATCTGTTTTCTTTTAAGAGCAATTCACTTCCACTTGTCTCTGTAACACTCTCAACCCCTTTGCTGTATGTGTTTGTATGTGACACTGGGGATCAAATCTAGGGCCTTGCGCATGCTAGGCAAGCACTCTACCACTGAGCTACATTCCCCACTCCTCCCAGACTTTAAAATGCTCACAAAGAAATCCCTCCTCTCTCCTCAGTCCCATTCTGTAGGTAAGAGTCTGTTTCATCTTTTCTGACATTCGTAATAGTGCCTGGCCAAGGAAGGCTCAGAGAGGGTTCCCATGGTGCAAGGCAGGTTGCCATCAAGCCTAAACACAGGCACAGAATAGAAGGCTAGCAAAGCAAGGCATCTGGGACTTGCCAGGGACACCTCCTTAAGCAGAGCAGTGAAGCCAAGAGAGACCATGGCCAGCCTCTATTGCCCCTGGAAGACGGGGCGAAGAGAACCTCAGCCCGGTTAACAAGAGAGGGCAATAATGAGCCCTTAGTTCCTACCTGGTCTAACGAAAATTATATAGTTGGGAGAGACGTCTGAGAGAACTGCCTGCAGTGGCCCCGGTAGTCGAATTTTTAGAGATGGGGCTGGATCTCTAATATTTCATGGAAAACAGACAGTCATCAGTGAGGCGCAGATATGAAAGAAGACCTGTAATCAGGCAACTCACAGTCCCTGCATCTGGGCTGGAAGCCCAGCTAGTACCCGAGCTCTGTTGCTAGAGTATTTTTGGATCTTTGGATTGATTCACTAGGTATCAGAGACCCACTTTAGGAAATGGAATGATGGGAATGGGCAGGGAGATATACAAATGGGTCAGAACTGTGTTTGAGCTTCAACCTTTGGGCAGCTTCATGAATGTTGACCAGGGTCTTAAGACCCAAAACTTGGACTGAATGTCCTCTATCAAAATACTCAGCAGGGCATGTTGACACATGCCTGTAATCCCAATACATGGGAGGCTAAGACAGAGGCTCATAGGTTTGAAACCAGCTTTAGCAACTTAGCAAGACTGTTTTTTTTTTTTTTTTAATAGGGCTGGGGGGGTATAGCTCAAAGGTAGAATGCCTTTGAGGCCAATCCTCAGTACCACATGAACAAAACAAAACACAATAACTCTACCTACTGGCTTTAAAAATTAGTAGCTTTGCAAATGGCTTATGTGCAAGAAGCCAGAATTCTTTTACTCTGTCTTCAGGGTCTTGCTGAGAATAGAGCTGGACATCCCTGGGTCTCATCAGGTTCACATGTCCAGGAGTCCCTGAACTCAGTACAGGGTGCATGGTTCTTTTTTAAGTCCTGTCATCTTTAGCATGGAATGCCCTGAGCAGTAGCAACAGGCATGGACTTATGCAAACTACTTGTCCAGGGGCCCTCAGTTACCTGCGCGATGACCTCGGGGTCCACAGGCCGATGGTTATTGAAGCTTTTGGACCTTCCTGCAGTGGCAGTCTTCCGGATCTGCGGACTGTCCAGCCGATTCTTTAGGGACGAATGGCGACTGATAGAGTTGAGGCTCCCGTGCCCGCTGATGGAGCACTTATCTGACCCTTCCTTGGGGAGACTCTGGCTCATGATGGGCTGGGAGGATGGGCGGCAGCTAGCCCCCACCCCTGGGGAAGAGTCAGTCAGTGAACCACTCAGCCCATGGCTGTCACTTCGAAATGTTTTCCGGATGCTCCCAGATTCTGGACGCTTCCTTTGCCTTCAATCACAAACAGAAAGGGCGGGTGATCAGGGAGTCCTGGCTTTAAGGCAGCCAGAACAGTGAGAGGGGGCAGATGTTGGTACCCGGGAACTTCAAGAAGGGGAGGCACACAGGGCACCTTCTCTCCAGTTTTGCCTTCTCTTGTTCTTTCCATGTGTCTGATCCCCTGCCATCCCCAACCTGGGCAAAGGAAAAATGGATACTTACTTGGTGGTCGTGGGCTCTGAATTCTCAACATGTAAGGTGCTGTCAGAAAAAATGTTTGATTAAGGGAAAGTGTGTGATGGGAGATTCATGGAAAGACCCACTTGATTATCTGCTTTGAATGGAAACTTAAGGCCCCAGATAGGAAAAGTCTCACCATCATCAAGGAGGTGGGGAATAGCTGGGACGAGGAGAGGTAGTGTCTTTTAGCTTGTCTCTTGGTCCAGCTACAGTGAGACCATAGTCATCTTGGGATCTGGCTGGTGCTTATTCTGCAGACACAGAAGATTCTTCAAGAGGCTGTAGTGTTTTAGCATTAGGGCCCCATGTGTGCATTTCCTTAGGGTGGAAGGACATCTCTCTGACTCAGTGTTGTGTAGATGTCCTGGCTCTGAGCCAGTTTGCTTCCCATCCCTGAAGTCTCGAAGGAACTGGCATGGCAGAGTCCTAGCAACATGGGTGTTGCCTAATGCTGAATAATGTCATTTTCTCCTCGAACCGTATTTTAAAGAACCTAATCTAAGAAACCATGAAGCTGCTGGTTCAGAGGGAAAATGGGTAGCTCTGATCTTGAATTCACTAAGGGAGACTGGGGCCAAACTGGAATTGAGGTTGAAAGAAGTGGAGGCTAGGACTCTGCAGAAAAGAGGGTGTCTGGTGCACCACGCCAGTCCCGGGCCTGTTCTGTGCTGAGGGTGCCCTCATCTTTGTAGAGCTGGGACCTGGCCCAGGATCTGGTACAGAGCAGCTGCTCGATGAATCTGCCTGCTTGGCAGTTCTAGCTTTGTGAATCAGCCACTCTCAAGTGGAAAAGAGATGTTCTCGGAGTTTAGAGGGCCCTGTTGAAATGAATCTTCCTCTGTGTAGTTTTTTTCTGACATCAGTAGCTCCAGCTGTAGAGAGAATAGAGTCCTCCTTCCCCTGTTCCTCCAGAGTATCCATGCACTGTTTTTTAGCTATCTCTCCCTATGGTCTTCACCTTGCCAGACTGTGAGCTCTGAGACCGGGAACCAGGTCTCATTCGGCTCTGAAAAACTGGCACTGGTGCTCAGCTCAATAGCAGATGCTTAATAAATATGTGGAGTTAAATAAAAATGCCACACCCTGATAACTCTTTGCTGGTTTTCTTTTTCCACCCAAGGATGGCTGACTCATAAGCCTAAAATTGCTGAGAGGGCAGATTTACAAGGTGGATACAGCATGTCATGTTCCGGACAGGCCTTGGGGACGTAAAGATGAGGAAGATTCTGGTTCCAGGGAGCTCAGCTCTGGTGGGGGATCCAAATGCCGTGTGAATATAAAAAATCATTCATGTTCCGGGTGTGGTAGCACATACCTATAATCCCAGGACTTGGGAGGCTGGAGATAGGAGGACTGTAGGTTTGAGGACAGCCTCAGGAATTTAGAGAGGCCCTTAACAATTTAGTGAGACCCTGTTTCAAACCAAAAAATTTAAAATAGGGCTGAGGTGTGTAGCTCAGAGGTAGAACACCCTGGGTTCAATCCCCAGGACCACACACACACACACACACAAATAACCACACTCAAGCTGCCCTGGGATATGAAACAAGGGCACCTATCTCAATTCTGGGGACATGAGGGGTATTAGAAAGGCTTTCTCCACAAGGTAAATCTTTGGACTGGGTCTGGAAGGGAAGGTAGAAGTTGACCTGGTGATGGGTTGACTGTGCAGGCCCTGGGGAAGAGAGAACCGGGAGCACTCAGGAAACTGAAGGAATGATATGTGGAACATGAGGTAAGGTTGAAAGGCAGACTCATTCCCAAGGGCCAGACATGCTGGGGCTGCCACTGACCCACTGACCAGTTGGTGTCTGGATAGATCTGGGTAGTTCAACGTGACAGAGGCTGGTCCTATAAGAACTTTGTCATGAGAATGTTGATACCAAGTAAGGAGCTCAAGGGAACCACTTGACTTTCTACCAGATGTCCATCTTTTGACTGTTTCAGCTGTCTTCTATAAGTCCCTTGTACAAATGGCATTGAATATATGATGAATTAAAAACATGTACCTAAGATGAGATGTAGCTCAGTGGGAAAGTACTTGCCTATCATGTGTGACGCCCTGGGTTCCATTCCCAGCACCAAAAAAAGGTACCTAACTAAACATCTGACTCTCCCTCCACCAACCCCGCCTTGGTTTCAGCTTAATAATATGCTTACAACCTTATGATTGTAGGCTTATAATTAACACAGACTTGTAAATAAGTAAAAAAAAAAAATGTGATTAGCCCACAGTTACTCTTTACTAGCTTTTTCTCCTAGGAGGACAATATGCTGGAGGGAAGTATAAAATCCTCAATTTTTTACTGGTTTGAATTAAATTATAACTATACCTGAATAAAGTACTTTATGAACTTGAGGGTGAAAGAGATGGAAAAGAGCCACGTGTCCCAACCACTACCCCTGCTACCGTCTGGTTGGAAAAAAGCCAAGAGATCTGGCAACCTGGTGTAGTTTAAAAACAACAAGCATCGTTTATTCTCCTTCCAGTCTCAGTGTCCAGAGGCTACGGTTAACAGGTTTTCAAAGTGCAAATCATTTCATTCCTCCAAAGCCAGAGGGGAATAAAAACTGTACATCATCTCCAATCCATATTCATCAGGAGCACCCTGGGGCTCGTCATCCTGCTGACACTGGGCCAAGTTTCAGGGTCTGGCGGAAAGAGGTCTGTAGGCTTTGGGGCTTGGTGTCTGGCCCCTTGAGTTGAGATTCAATAACCTGAATGCCTCTTGGGGAGGCAGCAGCACACGGGTGGGCGTGGAATCCCTCTAGACAGCCAGCTTGGGTGTGGGTGGAGTTAAAACCCCAGGATGTTGCTAAGAGCCACAATGAAAGCTGAGGGTCAGAGGTAAGAGCCTGCTGGACAGGGGTGGCAATCTGCAAAGGGGCTGCTAGAGAAGGATGATACACAGGGCTAAAGCAACAGGGAAAACATGGCAAATTATTTCTCCTGGTGTGAAAGGGCAGAAGAAAAGGGCGCTAAGGGTCACTGATGAGTAAAGAGCTCAGGACAAAGCTTTTCTTGGGGCACAGTGCTCTTCTCTCCACCACAGGAGTGAACACAGAACAGGAGCAGAAATGAGACACATGATATATAAGTAAGCCCAACCTGGCATTGCAATAGCCTGGCGGAAGATGCACGCAACTTCGGATCTTCAGACAGACAAGCGTGAAGGAAGACATCAAACGCTATTATTTGAGTAAGAATTGGAAAAGAGAAGGCACCTCTAAGAAACAGTACAAAACCAAGTTGCATAAAGTGACCAAAGCTTTGGCCAAAGTTTTAGCCATAAGATGCCAGGAAGGTCTGGGCTGACAGACAGTGCGGGCACACACAGTAGAACACCCTTCCACAGCATGACGCCAGCTAGCTGGAGACCTGGCCTGCCCCCAGGCCTGCAGGAGCCTCCTCCGCCTGTCCGCCTCAGCAGCAATGAACGCATACAAACTGTTAGGCCGGGGAGCTGGGAGCCCTGCGTGCAGTTCAGGAATGGAGGGGTTAGGCCGGGGGTGAGGCTGGGTGGTGCTAGTCGTTCAAGGGAGCAGAAAATGAAAAGCAGAGCTTACTTGTTGATGTTTGCAAGGTAAATATCGGCTACATGACCCCCACTGGGACAGCTGGCCCCCGCTCTGGCTGTCACCTTTTCTTCAGGTGGCTCAGAAATGACCTCAATCTCAGACTTGGGGCTGGACCTCTCCACGACACCGTCCTCGCTGGGGGAGAAGGGGCAGGCAGGCAGGGAGGAGGGAACACAACAACACAAAAAGCAGTGTTAAATCGGCAAGATGGCCCCCCAACACACACACGCGACCCCACACAGCTCTGCAGCAGCAGCGACACCTAGAGGGGCTGGCTCTGGAGTAGAGGTGAGGACTCCTACGGGCCTATGGAAGATCATTTAAATATAAATAAATAATCCGCTGAGCTCTGTGGGCTCCTCAGCTCCTCAGGACCGCTGGGCTAGGGGACACCTGGTTCGAGGCACCTGCCTCCTACCCCACGCTGCTTTTCTGGGGTGGCCGAGATGGGGCCATCTCCTGGAGAAGGAGGTGGAAGTCCAGGTTGCGGTTTATCTGCGAGGTCCTGAGTGCTGCCAGGTAAGGACAGTCACTCTGCGGTGGCTCTGGAGATGCCGGCGTTGAGGCAGGACATGGCCAAGCGACCACACTCTGTTGTAACGCGTCTAGCCTTGCTTAGAGCGTCCAAGCCGGTCCCAGGTCTCTCCACTGCTCTCCCGGCCCCTCTGGCTACTGATGACAAAGAAAGCCCCTTTTCCCCCACAATTCATCTTCTCTCGATCTTGTAGTGAAGTCATAATGCTAAGTTTGGGAGAGTCCTGTCCACGCACAGATCGCCACCAGGTTTACGATGTTATCAACACAGGGATGATTTCCCCGCAGAATGAGCTGGGGAGAGGCTGGGAGGGTGCAGACTCATTCAGGATATCAACCTTTAAAAAATAATATTAAGGGAAGGCTAAAAACAGTGAAAGTATTGTATCTGAGGGCAACAAATGGGGATGGAGGCAGGGCTAAGGGACGGGGAGTCAGGCTGGGGTGGGACACAGGGGATACCACTTCCTGCCCAGGAGACAGTGCTGTAAGGGGCAAGGACACGCCCCATCCAATGAGATATCTCTGGGACTAGTTCTGGTTCCCCTTGTTTCTTGATATCTTTTTCCCTGTGGCCCCATCTTCCCACAAATCCAACTCATTTGGGTAAGTGAACTAGGTCACTCTCCCACAAAGCTGCTTAAGCCAGATTGCTCTTAGAAAATAACTTGCCATTTTCTTTTACAGGTGAAAAAGTACCATTAGTAGCCTGGCACGTAGGGTGCACATAGTTGTTAAAAAAAAGAAGAAGAAGCAAAAATGTTTCCCCAACCTGATTTTTCTCAAAAGGAAATATTTGTGTTCAATAAAAAGTCTGCATCACTACTCATCAGGTGTAAATGTGGACGAGTGTTAACTCGTAGGTTTCTGGAACAAAGGAATCAGGGAGTGATTAAAAAGGGGAATAGAAAATAGACTTGAAAAAAATTCTCCACTAAGCCAGGAATGGTGGCATACACCTGTAATCCCTATACTTTGGAAGCTGAGATATGAAGATTGTGGTTTCAAGGCCAGCCTCAGCAACTTAGCAAAAACTTGTTTCAAAATAAAAAATAAGCTGGGCGTAGGGGCGCACGCTTGTAATCCCCGTGCTTGGGAGGCGGAGACAGGAGGATCACACGGGTTCGGAGCCAGCCTCGCTAGCTTAAGAGACCCTGTTTCCACATAAAAAAGTTAAAAAATCGGTCTGGGAGTGTAGTCCGTGGGAGTGTATCCCGGAGGTAGAAGGGCTTCCAGGAACCCCAGTACCACCAAAAAATAAAATAAAATAAAATAAAATAAATAAATAAAATAAAAATTATGCTGGACATGGTGGTGCATGCTTGTAACCCAGCATTTGGGAGGCTGAGACAGGAGGATCTCTGTGCGTGCACAGCCTCAGCTACCTAGTGAGGCCCTTTGCAACTCAGTGAGACCCTGTTTCCAAATAAAGAATAAAAAATAGGGCTGAGAGTGTAGCTCAGAGGTAAAATGACCCTGGGTTCCATCCCCAGGATGCAAAAATAAATAAATAAAATAAATGAATAAATAAATATAAAATAGGGCTGGGGTGTAGCTCAGAGGTAGAATGGCCCTGAGTTTAATTCCTAGTACCAAAAAACAAAAACAAAAACAAAATCAAAACAATACAAAACTGCACTGAGTTGGGGTGGGGCATTCTTCTTAGAACTGTAAGACTCAGGACAGCACTGGCATCCCCTGGGAGTTGGTCTCCCTCACATTTCTATGGCTCCAGAATTGAAGCCTCACTCCTACAGTGCAGCCAAAAAGACCACCCCAAAGGTTCCAGGGCCCCACGTACGTGTCTTGGACCACGATGTACTGGTGGGGGATGAGTCCGTCAATGCCATTGTGCCGGCCTTCCCACCAGTCATCAGAAGCCCGCTGGTAAAGCAGCAGGGATGCTCCCTTTTTGAAGGACAGCTCTCGGGCTGTCCGGCCCACGTAGTCAAACTTGGCGATGGCTTCAATGGGCTCACACTCTGGGAAGGCAGAAAAGAAGGAAACACATGTTGTTGGGGCGTGCAGACTCAGGAATGGGCGGAAGAGCTCAATTAGCTGGACTAACAAAGTTGGGAGGATTACACCTTGTGAAAAATAGGCCACAGAGGACCTAGAAAGCACGGGATTCCCATGCAGTCTGCACCATCACCCTGAAAGCCCTGGGATCCTCTTCCCGGCCTCTGCCCTGCTGTTCCTCCACCTAGAACCCCCTTCTCTCTGCCTGATGAAATACATCGGCGTCTTGCTTTCCCCAGCAACTTCTTCAGTAATTGCATAGCTTTTTATGTTGATCTCTCTCCTTCATCAAACTTGCTGTTTGGGATTTTTAAGTACTATTTCTTTTCTGATTATATAATGACTCTACTAATTATAGAAAATATATCGTATTTTAAGTTATTTATTTATATTATCCATTCTCCTCAGTGGAGCATGAGTTCAGTCTCGATGAGGAGAAAATAACTTGCCCAATCAATGTTCCAAGGAGGAGAATGTGGAAATATTTTTTGTGACTAATATATGGAAAAATGCACATGAAAGTAGTTTTAAAAATTAAAAATGCAATGTATTTGTCCTTTTGTGTGAAACTTCCGTCCCTTTATCTGTGAGAATGGGACCGTAATAATGCCTTTTTTGTGAAATTGTTAGGCGAAGTCAGTCAAAAACAATCTGCAGAAATGCTTAGTAGAATGCCTACCACTACGGTATGTGCATTTGTTAACCATTGTTATCTTTCTCTTTATTAGTTCTAGGCTGCAGGTAAAAATTAGATAGCAAAGAGAAGGCTTCCAGAAACCTAGAACCTGAAAGTCAGATGCTATGGGCAGTAGAGAGAAAGCAGCTTAAAACCAAGGCCATGTAGAGACCTGGCTGGGAAGCCTGCACCTTAATGGGCAAGGCCAGACACTTCTCCATAGGGAGGCAGACCAGAAAAGGTCCACAAAGTAGCCCAATCTCAATCTCTATAGCCTCGGTTTGTCACTTGACTTCTCTGACCTTTTTTTTTTTTCAACTATAAAGCCAGGGCCCTAACTATCCCTTTAGGGATCAAGAGGTAACATATATAATGCCTCCTACTGTCCAGGCACAAGGCAGATCTAAGCCAATACTAAATTCCCTAGGTCACCTACTCCCCTCTCAGAATGTGGCAAATGATCACACTTCTCCTCACATCAGGGTCTAAATAAGCAGTCCTGATTTTCTTCTCCTTTCAGCTGGCCCAGGATTACAGCGTTCCCAGCAAGGCAGGGAAGCAGGCAAAGCTCTGCAGGCTGTGCCATTTTATTCTTGTGCTCAGAAAATTCTGAGGCCCCTTGTCAGCCGCTGAGACTTCCAGAGTCCAAGTGATCCAAAAATGGAGGTGTGGGACTGCTGGAAGCAGGGGAAAATGTGTTGGCCGGACAGACCCTAATAAATCATGGGCACTGCAGAGGGGCCCAAGGATGACAGCTGAGCATTCCACCCCTGGATGCACACCACCGGGCTGCTCGGCACCATGCTCGCATGTCTGTACTTTGGAAAGGGTCAATTTTTCCAGTCGGCAGGCGTGCAAGCGTGTGGTTTCTACGTCCTCATTCCCACTCCCCTCTGGCTTGCTTCCGCTGGGTTCTTGGCATCCAGCTCCCCTATTCCCCAGGCTTGCTGTTTTTCAAATGAGCTTTCTTTTGCTCTGGTCTCCAGCTACCTGGCAGGAGTCTGTGCTGTGATAAGGGCCCGCCATCCTGCTGGACTCAGGCTAGACAGGAGCTGGGAGGTGAGGCAAGAAGGCTGAAAGGCTATAAGAGGTCTAGTTCCTGACATATGGTGTAATACATATTTCCAAAGGAGGGAAAATGAGAGATGGGGAGTTTCCAGTCTGTCCTCAGGGGGCTGCTGGGCAGGAAAGTCCATTAGGTGCATGGGAAGCACAACCACTTCCCACTTTGCTCCTGGCAGCCCCAAAGGCCAGGAAGCAGGGCCTCATACCATCATCACTCGTGTGGTGTTCTGTGGTCACATCCTGCGTGGAGTCTTCAGCCGAGGTAGTCTCTCCGTGGGGGCTATCACTACAACAGAAGCGAGAGTGACCGGGACCTCAGTGTTTGCTTACACAATTCTCGCCCCCCCCCCCTTGCCTTCAGCCTCCCTGGAGCAAGGGTCAAATAAACCCTAGGCTGGCTGTGCCCTAAAGGCACACAATAGACAAATGCTCAGAATGAAATATAGGCCTTTGCAGGTTCTATACTCTAGCTCCTGCTACCAAAACCACTTGAGGTGATTTAGGACTTGGACTATCTCGAGACAAAGGGAAGCTCTTTTGAAGTTTTCAAATAAACCTTCGAGAAAACAGAATGGCTCAACTCTTCAAGGGCTGACTCTCTACATGAATTCATTCCTGCATTTCAAGGAGGGAGCAGAGTGGAAGGGGAAGTACTGGGCTTTAGCTTCAGACACAAGTGGATTCTAAAATCAGCTCTGAAACAAGGTAGCTGTGGGACCCTGGGCAAGTTACTTAACCTTTTTAAGTCTCAGCCACCTCATCCATATAGTGAAGACAGTGAGCTGTCATTGTCAGGAGCCAATGATACCAGTTAGTGAAGCATTTTGACACTTAATAAGTGGCACATCCTTGTCTTTCTCCTTCTGCTTGATGCCCCTGGGTCACTTTGCAGTTTAGCCTGCATTACTGGTGAGAAAGTGGGGAGGCGAGTCACAGGCGTGGGTGGAAAACAAGAGCTGCGGAAGGAGAATCGGCTGTGGATTTGATTCTGCAAGGGGGCAGGAGGTTGAAGTTGGGTCAAGTTGAAAATAATCCATGTTCTCCAAAACCATCCAGGGTAGAAAGTTAAGAGTGGCCAGAGAAGTTGCTAAGAAAGTAATTTCTACTCCTGATATCCTGGCTCAAGGACTTGGGCATAGATGGATGTTCTAACTTCTTGAAAAGTAGAGAAAATCCCTGTTCATGTCTGTTTCCCCCTCCAACAGTAGGTGGTGACAAGTGAGTTTGGGAGGCACCCCAATGCCACAGCATGGCCAGTCTCCCCTCTAGGTCGGCAGCCTTTCCACTCTGGCGGCTAGTGTTTTATGCTCCAAAAAAGCTCCAAAAAGACTAGGTGAGCCGGGTGTGGTGGCGCTCGCTTGTAATCCCCACGCTTGGGAGGCGGATATAGGAGGATCGCATAGGTTCGAAGCTAGCTGCGCTGGCTTAAGAGACCCTGTTTCCAAAAAAAAAAAAAAAAAAGGTCTGGGAGTGTAGCCCAGAGGTAGAAGGGCTTCCAGGAACCCCAGTACCACCACCACCAAAAAAAAAAAAAAAAAAAAAAAAAAAAAGACTAGGTGACCGGTTGAGGACTCGCCCTGAGTGGGGTAAATCAGTTCCAAGGAGGTCTCTCAAACTTCAGAGGACATTCTGGGAGAACATTCAGAGTGATTTCTCTTTGTCAAAAAATATAAACACAATTTCTTACTACTCTTTGGGACTCAACACTCTCTGATGAGTTAAAGAGCAAACTGTCCCAACCCCAGAGGTTCTGGGTCACTAGCTCTGGCTGGAGCAGGAGAATCTGCATTTTTTGTTCAGTACTGAGAATTAAACCCAGGGACACTCTACCATTGAGCTACATCTCCAGCCCTTTTTATTTTGAGAAAAGGTCTCACAAAGTTGCTCAGGCTGTCCTTGCACTTGTGATCCTCCTGCCTCAGCCTCCAAACAGCTTAGAATACAGGTGTGTTCCACCATGCCTGGCAGCATCTGCTTTGTTACTCAGTCCTACATGAGCTGGTGCTGCTGGTCTAGGGACCGCACTTTGAAAACCTCTGCACTACAGTTAAGGAAAGATGAAAAAGGAACCCCCTAAGTACCAGAAAGGCAGTTCTAGAAAACAGGGTTCCAGTTTCAGGGCTGGGAAGTGTACTAGAATGGATATGCCTCTCCTGCCATAGCTGCGAGAGGCCATGTGGCCTGGTGCCCTCTTCTTGGTAGTCCTGGTCTCCCAGCCATCCTCCAGGATTCTTGGGGCTCACCTCCTTCATGGTCTTAGCTCACTTTGCTGGCACTTTCCTCTCTTTGAAAATAAGAGACAGGACAGGCTGGGAGCTTCCAAGTGGGTTTGATCCAGTGGTTAAATGGTCCTTCTACACCCAAGGCCACTGACTCCTACACTTCTGGTGCTTCTAGCTGGAGGCCTGGGGCCTCCCACAACTGATAGCAATGTTGGTTGACTAATCTTTTTTTGGTTCTAGGTTATAGAGATTGAACCCAGAGGTATTCTGCCTCCGAGCTATACCCCCAGCTGTGTGTGTGTGTGTGTGTGTGTGTGTGTGTGTGTGTGTGTGTGTGTGTGTGGTACTGGGGATGGAACCCAGGGGGTTTCTATCTCTGAGCTACTATTTTTTTTTTTTTTTTTGAAACAGGGTCTTGAGTGCATAGGGCCTCAGTAAGTAGCTGGAGCTGGCCATGAACCGCCATCCTCCTGTCTCAGCCTCCCCAAAAACTTGGATTACAAGTGTGCACCACCACACCCAGCACCCCTAGCACACCCTTTTTATTTTTTGTTTTGAAACAGGATCTTGCTAGGTTGCTGAAAGTCTCACTAAGTTGCTGAGGCTGGTCTTGAACCTGCGATCCTCCTGTCTCAGCTTCCCAAGTAATAGGATTACAGGCATGCACCACCATGCCAGGCTCCCCTGACTAATCTTATGCTGTTTTCAGAGGCCAATAATAAATTTCAGATGTCCTACAGAGGAGTCGGAGGAGAAAACTGAAAGAAAGTGCATGCCTGTTGGCGCTTCTGCGAGCCACACCCCTCAGCTCTGCTCCTTGGGCAGGGACTGGGGTTTAGGGAATGTCTGTGCCTCAGGCATCAGCCTAGAGCCAGCTGTGGTGGTTTGATATTTGAAAGGCGAGGGCAGATGTTCTGCCTGACTTTAGAAGGCATATAAAGCAAGAACTGGGAATGCTATTCCAGAGCTTTTCACTACTCAGGCAAGGAGGAAAAACAACTTTTTGAGTCACATGTTCCCTGTCACAAGGACAGCTCCCC